>NW_020884873.1:42365818-42397541 GCF_003945725.1 Corapipo altera
GCATTCTAAGCACTCAGGATGATTATTGTTTGCTTTAGAAATTCAAAGAGCCATGACACATTGCAAGCTCCCACTGCCCAGAGCACCTGGGGAGCTTGGGTTTTATAGATAAATTGGTGCTACCCATTAATAAACAAAATCTTGTTGCATACTTACCTGCCTGGCAGCTGTGGAGCACATCCTACTGCTAGCAGGTACCTCAGAGTTCCAAAGAAGCCTTTGATATACCAACAAAAAGCCTCTACTGCTTCATTCTTACTTACCTATTCTGATCACCAAATATGTGGAGGTAGGCAGGCTGCTCAGAATCTGGCTATTTCCTATCCACTTGAGACAAAACAGTCAGGGCTTCATTTACACCTCTCACCTGAGCCTTAGGTTCATAGAGTTTATTCAGTTCAAGATAAAAGCTATTTCAAGCTGCGAGAATATTGTTCTTTTAATAAGTGTATAAGATGATTACCAGTAACAGTGTTTGATGAAATTTGTGTGGAGAGACAGGTTGATTAAGCATTCTAAAACCTGTCTCTTCCTGTACAACACTCTACAATGTTATACTTCACAGTATTTGTTTTCATAAGTCTTCACAGAGGCCAAAGATGAAATATACTTATGAAGAATATTCAATAAAAGAGAATTTGAGTATCCTTGAGAGCTAAGTTCTGCCTCACAGATGTGACCTGTATTGTGAGACTGTGTTGCGTCACACTCCAGGGTTAAATTAAAGTCGACCTGCCACCTCACTGTTGCCAGTTAAGGTGATTCTATCATAGGGATTTTACTGTATGTTTAATAAAGTTTCATATTTTTCTTAATCCTTGGCTCCTGAAGTCATACAATTCACTGGGACTTCTTGTTTTCATTGAAAAAAAAAAAATTCTAGTCCTAACAGGGTAAAAGGAAGCATAAAGACTGCAAGCCTGAGAATATTCTCATAGTTGGATGAATGAAATGGAGCCTCATTTTGTACTTATTTGTTTTTTACATCCAGTAAATTTTAAGCCTAGCTTATGAGTCTGAGTCCTTGATTGATGATTTTTGAACTTCTATAATCTTTTGATGATTGTGTTAATCCATAATGATTCACAGTATAGCAAATTGTTTTGTGTTTTACCATGACTGTTGCAACTATAATATATATAACTGTATAATATATATAACTATGCATATAAACCTGTGTATATGTATACACATATATATATGTATATATGCAAAATGTTAGATATATGGATACATAAAATATAAGACCAGAGAACTTAAGTATCTGTGGGCTTGTACAGGCTGGACATACACACAGAGAGAGAGAAAGGGTCTCAGAAAAATAAGGACTCTTTTCCAGTAACACTGGTCTTGATCAGGGCTTCCAATCTTATGATCACAGAGCAGCTACACAGTACATTTGTCTTCAGAGATATGCTGTTGAGTGAGGGAATGGATAAGAAAAATCCCTTAAGACTGAAAACTAGTTTTTTCACTTATCTACCTTTGTAGAAGAATATCACCTGGAAAAAAAAATCAGTTGAGAGATGACTTCCAAAAAGTGTGGACTACTTTGATGTGCCTCAGTTATATTTTTACAAATGTACAAATAAAGAAAAAAATACAGTGACATTATTAAAAACCCTATTCTTATGATTATAGAAATCCCCATGATGGTACCAATGGAAAATTTGACCCACTTCAGGGGAATAGCAGAAAGATCAAGGGCTATGGCTACATCATGGTGGCTGCAGGCAGCTGGCAACTCCATCAGCTTTGGTCGCTGGTAGTACTTTCAGCCAGTTGCGTATCAGTTGTACACTCCAGTCATACATTTCACTTTTGAAATCTCCTTCCCACCAGGATTCTTTAATCCAGTCTGGTCCTATTGCACTTGTCCCCTTACTGCTCTCTTCCCTTTCTAGGTCATGTTACCTATGCACCACAGCTTTGTGTTGCATCTAACTCTTCCTTCTTTGGTGAGGAACATGTTGCTCAGGCACTCCAGCTAATTTTTCCTCATATTTGCCTGCTGTGACAAAGATATTTCCCTCATAAAGCACACACTAGCTGTCACTTGTATCCAGCACTCTATTCCTCTGTGGAGCACATGTCACCCATGATAGCTAAGCCAGCTGTCACTCAGGTACAGCACTTCCAACCGTATATCTAGGGCATGTCACTCATATACTTCAGCTGTCCCTTACACCAGATGTCCTTTAAATCTAGCACACCATTCCTCTATCTACATGTATGTGTTCATTACAGCTGTCCCTTTTCCCTATCACTTTCCTATCCTGTTTAGTAAATGTCATTCAATTTTTCACTCTGTCTTCTTCACTAAGTAATCCCTTCTCTGTCTATATACTGCCTTGCTTAAAAACTCTATTTTACTTGTATGTTATGGCTGCCTCTTGTACCTACAGGCAGCACCTACTTTATGGTAGATTTTCAAGCATGATTTAGAGGCCTTAATAAGTCTCTAAGCACATCGTTTAATACTTACTTATCATTAGCACTTAAAATTCCTACAATTTATCAAGTGTCTGTGACAGACTAAGTTTTCTGCAGTGAAGTCCCATACGTGTCCAAGTTTTGATAGGTGTATATGAGCAAAACGTCTCTTGCCTAGTCAGTGTTGAATTTCTTGAAGCTCCAACTCATGCTCAGGTTCACAAAAGTTTCACAAATCATGTGTTCTCCCACCTTTTTTACTTGACAGATCCATCACAATATTAATTTTCAGAGCATGCCTATCCAAAAAAAGGCAGAGATATTCTCCTTACCCTTCAATGAGAGACTAAAAAGTATATAGTCAAATCAGGCATAAATTTAAATTTTTCTTCCTCTTTTACATTCTTCAAGCTGTAGTTTAACATGAGATCTTCCCTGCAGTGGAAGAGTATCCTAACCAAGGGATGATATTCACTTCCTAATTATCCTCTCTTATTTAATCCTTCACCTTGGTATTTTTAATAGATCAGCAACTGCATGTGATAGGGTGCAGATAGCCTTGTGGTTATATCTTTCATGAAGAATGTAAGCTCAGATGAAATACAGTTTTGAGAACAGGTCTCTTGACCACATGCCCTCACCAATAAGTGATACTAGACTAGGTCCTTACGTTTTGTCAATGTTCTTTTAATGCTTTCTGAAAAAGAAATTACATCACAGATCCCTCATACGAAGGGAAAATCCTTTCAGCTCCACTATTCTCTCACTGTTTCCTATCATCTAATTTCTGGTTCAGTTTTCTTCCATTGACATATAGTGTAATGTGGGTTGAGGAATGAGAGGCAACTGGCTGGCAGGTTGCTTTAAAATTAGAAGTCATAGTGTTAAGCCCTTCTTGAGAATTTAACCCTTTATCTGTGGTCTGAAATGCATAGCAACAGGAAGGCAGGAGATTAAAAACAATGGTTTGGTGCACCATAATTTCAAGTAACTTCAGCTTGCTTGCTGATGACCCACTGAATCTTTAGTTGTATGTTTCTCTGTCCACAACTCATCATTTGAGGTATGACTGTCATTTGGGTCTTCTGTTCATGAAACTGAAACTTCTTTTAGGCACTTAGATGATATCCTGATCTTCAAGACCCTTGATCAAAACCCTGTTTCTTAAAGCCCTGTTTTCTCTAATTTTTTCAAAAGTCTTCTCTCACTGCTTTTCTTCAAATTTTCCTAACTTCTCTAAATGTTCTTTAAAAAAAAACCCAAGAACATTCTTTACTGAAGTACTGGGCAGAATTTTCGGGGTTTTGACTAAATGCTACAGAGTGACCTCTGCGGGAGTACGCCACAAACTGCCTTATGCTGCCCACAGCTGGGTTCAGCTGCCCTAGAACAAGTGCTAGTATTCTATCATGTGGCAAAAATTCAGCAAGTCACAGGAGTACATGGCACCTCTGCTAAAACATGTTTAAGAAATATCATATGTTGCTGTGGGGAAGAAGAAATGAAGGTGATGCATTGAAGAAGACATTGTTGGAGACACAGCTCAAGATGCACTGTTGAAAAGAGGAACTCTGTGTAAAAAGAGGTCACCTCGGAAGAAGAGAAGCTCATGGGAAACTTGTGCCAGGGAAACCCATGAGGGGTTGTAGCCTGGGGCAACTCATTCTAGAGCAACCTCAGGAACAACCAAGGATCTGCTAAAAGCAACCATTACACAGTATCCCCAGCGACTTCTGCCCGTCAACACCAAAGAAACTGGGATAGACTAAGTGTAACACACATAGAAAACAAGGGAAATTGAGGCTGGGAAGGGAGAAGCAGTAGTGTTTGACTGAAGATGAGCCTGCTGAAAGGGAAGATGTTTACTTAATATACAATTTTAGTAAAGTTTACTCAATTCGATAACAAAAAGTTTGTGTTTCTTGTCAATAAATTAAATTGTCAATTAATTAAAATGCCCAGACTCAGGACTGTCTTGCCTATGACAAAGAGTAATGACATAATTTTGTGATAAAGACAAGTCCACAGTAAAAGAGGAGAATGAAAGTCAATCTTTCCCTTTTTTTTTATGAGGGAGTATTCTTCTACATGAAATATGTGGTCAATTTGTAAGAAGTTATCAAAGCATTTAGTATAGAGAAGATTTGGATTCCTCTGGGCTATTTGCAGTTGCAGAACATTATATGTTTAAAAATAATTGTTAAAAAAACGACATGTCCTGTATCAGTAGGAAAGGATCTTGTGAAATGCTCTTATAAATGTAGATGTCTATGTTCTTGCTGAAATGAAACATTCCCTTGATTACTTCATGAACCCAAACCTTTTTCAGTGGAACCCATAGGATGGCTATGGGCTTTCATGTTGCTGAAACTGTTTTTGAGGATTTGAGTCTATATTACTAGTTCTTAGCTCTGATTTTTTCCAAGATCAAGTGTCCTGCCATACAGAAGTCAGTGCTTGTCCTAGTAAGGCTTTAGTTTGACATCTGAAGCAGTGAAAGATCTTTACATTTGCTTACTGCTTGTAGGTGAATGTGTCTCTTCATGAACAGAATCTATGAAATCTTCATTTATAATAGCACAAAAACTTATCTTACAAAAATCGCTTCAAGATTTTCCAGTGAAAGCACTTTCTGTGTAATTGGGTTCCAAAAATTCCTCAGTGAAACACCTAAGAACTGGGTTGTGACATACCGCTTAACATCCCCATAAATGGATAACATCAGAATTATTTCATTGAATGTGTTTATAGCAAATAAGGTCGTCTACACCTGGGGCGGGCTCTAGAGGTGCTGACAACACTACTGAAGCTGATTGCCTTAAAAGCAAATACACATGGTTTTCGTTTATACCTTCATGTAACTTACTAAGCGTATTTACAGACTAGGTCTTGCAACCCGCTGTGTGAACAATTGTATCCATGTGTGGACCATGGCAAAGCACAGAAGACAGATGATCTTCCTTACACAGACTTTTCCCAAATATGCACTAAGCAATTAGAGATGAAAAACCACTGCCCCCATGTTTGTCTTTTCCTCACACTGAAGGTCATTGTGCTGTCTGCTGTTGATCTGCAGAGGATATGATCTTTGACTGGTCATCCCTCACAGGGAGGAACATACATGTTTCACAGTATTTTTTGTAGTAGTCCTTCATGGATTCCATTTGTCACCACCAGAGATGACTACCTTCCTGGAGCACACTCCTTGTTGACTGAAACCAGCAGTGAGCTCCACTTGTGTCAGGAGCTGCTAAGATAGTCCTTATCAACAAATCAAAAGGTTTGGTCATTGTCCCAAAGTTTGCACCTTGGTACAGTAAGAGCTTTTTCCTAACGAAATAGCATCTTCTTGGCTGTAATGCTTCCCTACCTGGAATGTCTGTCAAATTAATGATTTAGCCACATGCCAACTTCTATGATGAGCTTGAGCCTGTTTAGAAAGGTTGTTTCCTCATCTCTATTGTATCAAGAACAAAAACACCCTCGTCCTGACTGGGGTTAAATAACTCAAAGGCTAAAAGCAGTCATGAGCTTTGTTAATACTAGTAAAAATATGCAGTTTCTGATTGTAGGGCCAATACTTTACTCTGCAAGTTGCAGTTCACTGACTTGAACGTCTTTGATGATCAACTCTCTTGATGTGCCCTGTAATAATTTCTCTGTTTACTAACTACTACGGCACAAAATTAAGATGTATCTGGACATTTAAAAATGGTGCACCTGAATATTTTAAGGAACTATCCAAAGGACTTTTTGAACTTTTAAAGATAATGTTAATCAAGCTAGGGATTCAGAGACTAAAAACAACCTTATACAGCAAGAAGAAAGAACTGGGAAAAATCTGGCCAATTAATTTTTCATAGATTCTAGGCATAATATTCAGGCATACAAGGGAATCAATATGCGAATATTTAGGGAGATTCCAATTAATAATTAAAAATAAGCTTATTAAAAATAGTCAATATTTAAAAAAATCTAATCACTTTCTGTGTTGTAATTACTGACCCAGATCTCAACATTTATCCATGCAGATGGAGTCTTAGGTCCATACGGAATGGTGCTGGAGTCCAAGGGACTCTACATGAACAAATGGTTCAGTCAACATGCAGCAAATTGTAGGAATAAAGCCTGCATAGATAGGATAGAGTACTGTGGATAATGGACTAAAATAAGACATTATATGAAGTGCTACCTAATACAGATTTACTGACTTGGAGATAAATACTCATTAAAAGTGATAGATTTCAAATAGGTTGACAAAAGGGAGAAGAAAGTAATTACTAGGGCAAGGCTTCTCAGGGGAGAGCATTATCTAGGAGTGCCAGGCAACATCACTGTGGTCACTACTGGAATCCATCTTATTTCTAGTGACAACTTTGTTATCTCAGCCATGGAAAGTACAGAAGATTCACTAATTGTGCTTGGGCACCAAAGGCAAAATATTAAAGAGATTAAAGGGAGTAGTCATGTCCATTATGCAGATATAACAGATATTTTCGAAGTTAAAGGTGACATGCCAACAAATCCTTCTCCCTTACCAGCACTGTTGCAGTATCAAAGTATTTATAAACTGCCAAGAGAATTTTCAAAGTATTGATTCTGTGTTTCTGTGTTCAGACAAAATATTGATACTGGCTAACAATTTGTTTGAACCTTTATTTCAGTTTGAAATCCAGGAAACACATGAGTAGGATTTTTAAAATATAAGAGTGTCCTTTTGAACCTAATGTTGAGAATATGCTCTGACCCTGCTTGCAACCTGGTATCAATCAAATACCCAAGCAGCAGGCTAAGTATTGGAATACAGATATGTTGGGCAGTGCACCACCTATTCAAAAGCAAGTTATTGGCTCTTGGCAATAAAAGACAAGTATGACAGAAGTATCAGGTTTCCGAAGCACACAGATACAAAAAATGATGTGTGATTTTTGAAGAATTTAGACATTTACGTGCAAAGTGAGAACTATTAAAAATTGTTACTTCTGAAAATTATTAGTTTTCTCGGTGCCAGTCAGAAAATTCTTGTTTATAGGTTAAGTATTATAATTTTACATGTGCAGAACTTGGACCAACTTGGGTGGGCTAAACATAAAGATCCATAATGCTGATCTAAAATTCAAAACTAATAAATAAATAAAAAATCAGAGTCCAACAAACTCCTTGTTATCTGAATTCAGAGAAACCCTTAAAAATGTTTGAGTATAACAAAATGTGCAGTGATCATAGGTATTTTCTATGAAAACAATGGACAGTGGAGGGGAAGTAAGAACAGAAAAGGACTAAATGATGTTATAAGCACCAGGAAGATTACGTGGAAGTCTAATGGTTGTACTACCATCTGCTCTCACAAGAAATTACTAAGTTTACTATTCAGTGAAAATCTGTGCTTCTGGGCAGCAGGAGAGCTTAAGGTTGTAACTGCCAATCTCCCATAAATTCTGAGGTCAGCATGTAAACTGCGAAGGTGGGTGACACTCCAGATACAACCATATTTTCTATTAGCTTGATTAGGTTTGGTCCCTTGCTAGTTTTTTCATCCTTGCCTTTTTCTAGTCCTGTGGTTATGAATACTATTTGTGTCTTACTCCAAAGTCAGGCACAAAACGTGGACTTGGAACATCATTTCATAAAGGATAGGTATGGGATGGGTGCGCTGCTGAGTGACAAGAAGGTAGAGAAAATCGGGACCGAAGCTGAGACCAGGAAGAAGGGAGAGGTAGGGAGAAGGTGTTTTAAGATTTAGGTTTATTTCTTGTTATCCTACTCTGGTTTGATTGGTAATAGATTCAATTACTTTCTCCAAGTCAAGTCTGGTTTGCACATGATAGTAATCAGTGAGTGATGTCTCCCTGTCTTTATTCCAGCCCACAAGCTTTTCACTGTATTTTTTCTTCCCTGTCCAGTTGAGGAGTGGAGTGATGGAGGGGCTTTGATGGGCATTTGGCATCTAGCCCAAATGTCAACCCACCAAAAGGGTAAGTTTCACAGAAATTTTTATGTAAAAGCAACCAAATTTACATGGGAAATGCAAACAATGGCAGCAAGAACAGTAAGAGCACTACAGTGGACAAAAAATGTAAGCAAAGAGATGAGGCATCTACTTTTATATGCTTAATAATAGGAAAGATTAGTGCAGGATGTGATATCAGTCTATAAATACCTTCAAAGAAAGAGTATAAAGAGGGGATGTAGGTAGCCACAACTTAGAGAAATAGGGAGGGCAAAGGAAAAAGACCCAAAAATAAGGTTGAATGTGTTTACCTGAATATAAGTAAAAGGCTGTGATCTGTAAAAGAAAAGTTGGCTTATGTTTGAGGTTCTATGAGTAGAAATATTATCTAATGAACTAGAAAAACAAAATAAATTCATTTATGAAATGGCTCTGTGAAATAAAAGCAAGGAGAGAGACACGACTGGGGAGGTAATGAGACTTGGTGGTTTCTGGCACTGAAGTTAAAAATCAATGTCAAGCTGTGGAGCCTGTCTGGTAGGGCTAAGTATTAGACAGACATGATTTTTTCAGCAGAAATTCATTATGTTTGGAACTGAAAACGTATTCATTCTCATAACATAGCCAGGGTAAATTCCTTCCAGTTTCAGAAGGAGAAACTACCTAGAAGAATATTATTCCTGAAATTAGTTAGCAAAAACACAAAAGTAGGTACTCTAGTTTCTGAAATCAGTTCCCTCAGCAATCATAGGAAAATAAACAAAAAACAACAGATGTCAAACCAAAAAAATAAGGCAGAAATTGTTTTGTTAATACATAGGATACAGTCTGTAGCACTTTTATTTGAAAAAGGAAAAGTGGATTTTTTTAGCAGACCGACCATGGTAGAGAATATTAGGAGAGTCAGATCAGGGTCAATAAGGCATTCTTGGCAGGTCTCAGTGTTCAAGTGGAGAAGACTCAAATGCGCAGGCTCCAAGCTAATGAGGCAAGAGTAAACTGTATCTTACAAACCATTAGTTTCATCCAACTTCAGATGTATAAATCTAGGTGCACTCCTAGACCATATACGGTGATTTATTTTCATTTGAATGGAATGCAACTCACGTGCTTTAAAGTTACTCCATGATGCCAAACAAAATGTGCTGCATTGGGATAACTGTGAGATTATATTCAAAAAACCACTCCCATTTTGGACTAAAAGACTTGCGTAGCCGCAGCCTTAGATATCTCTGTTACATATTGAACTTTCAGGTACGTCAGCACTGGGATATGTCATGCTGAATAAGGCAGACCAACACTGCAGGCAGACCAACAGGTAGGAGCTTTGTAGATGTGCGGGGCAGAGTGGCTCTGGGCATGCCCACCAGAGAAACAGTGGAATTTAGGGAGCTTCAAAACCCCAAAGGAGACACTTGGTCAGTCTAGATATCTGCAAATTACTGAGAAAGGTTTTATTTTTACTTTTGATTTTTAAGATGCAAATTTGAATATTTGTATTTCTTTCATTGCCTCTACGGGTGTTAGATATAATCTCTGTATCTGAAGTTTAGCTTCAAAATTAATTTTATTCACATATCTCAGGCTAGTTTATACAGGTTTTTTATTATTTTATAGTCTAAGATCCACTGATACTTAGGCACTCTCACAAAACCCTTATGGTTTTCCTAAAACTGACTTGAAAGCTTTATTTTAAAAAACTGTTTCTTTTCCAAGAATATTTGTGCTCCATCCCTGAGAAAGCGCACTACATGACACTCTCATGCACATGCATATAAGCACAGTTATTTTCATGTACATTATCATTTGTTGCTAAGCCTCTGGCAAGTCTGTCTCCTGCCAACTAATTAGTAAGAACAGTATAATAATGTCCATCCCCCAAGCTTGTTATTGACAGTGGAAACAATAAAAAAGATCTGATCATGGCAGTCTGTAGGCCATGATTTGGAAAGACTACAGTTAGATTGATTCAACTATGTAGCTCAGTGAATTCAGAGCTGAAGTAGGAGGATTTCTATCTTTGGCTGAATATTTATCAGTTTATACAGTTTTAAGTTCTTGAAGGTGTAGAACTAAACTACTAACAGATAAGAATCAATTTCTGAATTAGGTACATCCTGCATGAATGGTTATGGGCTCAAATGTTGCAAAAGTAATGTTTTGTTATGGTCTCAAATATTGCTAAGAGCAGCCACTCTTACCTACAGTATCCCTACACTACAAGACACCCTAGCAACTGCCCATCCCCTGCTCAGGGCCAAATCATTATATCACATTCTCTCAATCTTTTAAATCTTTTGTATCTCCACTCCATACTGAAAGATGTTTAGACTGAATAAAACAAAGAGATTTTTATTGAGAATAGTCAAAAAGTTATTTTATGGCAACAGGAAGTTTCTGTAATTATAGATTAAAAAAGATCTGCATTTTAACATAAGAGGTATCTGAGGCCTTTTTCTCTGAGAAGCCTGGGGAAATAAAAAGCACCATCTTTCTCCTTCGAAAATTTTTTTAATGTTTTTGAACATTTATTTCAGCATTGAAGTTCCTCAGAACAGGCAGTGGTCTTATGGTTGGAGAAGAGAAAGATGCCATCTGGGTTTCATTTGCAGCTGTGCTGCTGACTTACTTTGACACCTTGAACGCTTAACAACACTATGGCTCAGCTGTAAATGATAATTAATTACAGTTGTGTCCAAAAACTCCAGTCAGGATGAGGCCCAAACACGCCAACTTTACAAGCAAGGTCTGACAGTGACCCTGCCTTGAAGAACCTAATTTGAAACTAAATGCAGCTAGTAGATCTGACATAAAAAGAAAGAAGGGAATAGACAAGAGGAAGGCAATGAAAATAAGATAATGAGGTTACTTAGGGAGCCATTATAGAACTTGAATGTTCCAAAGCATTAAAAAATTGATTAATTAATTAAAATTAGCTCTCCCTAACTGCACCACATCCTCTCCACCACAGATTTTGTGTAACTGCCATTGCAGAAGAAAATCCTGAAGAAGTACCTAGAGGAGTGCAGAGGTCAAGGCCTTGGGGGTTAAGTATGACATGTTAATCTATACAATAGAGTAATACAGAAAGAAGAGTTGAGCTGATAAATTGAAATTCAATTGACATCCCTAGGGAGATGAAGAAATATACAGGTAATCACGTAGAAAGTGATAACAGTTTGAAATAATGTTTGAAATTTGTAAAAACACCAAAACATGTTACCTACGTGCATTTGTTTTCTTATGTTATTGAAAAAGTCATAATTGAACAGATGTCAGATTGAACTTTTATATTTCACTTGTTGAATTATGTAATTTTCCCTTACTCAAGTAGCTGATAACACGTGCACATGTTGAAAAAATAAGCAGCAAGTCACAAACGACTAGTGCTTTTTTTTTTTCACATATTACTGCCATCTTTTTTCCTTACAAATGAAATGAAAACCAAGGTCTTTTTCATCAGCAAGAATTTCTCTTTCTCTTCTCTATGTCTGTGTTCCACCTTCTATTTGAACACCCTCTTCTGTTATGGGTCAGCTCATACTCCACAAAAATAATTTTTTTCCTCCTGTTGCCATTGCCTGTTTCAAATGCTATTTTCTTCCTCTGAATTACTCTGACTTGACTGATTTGACTTCCCTATTTTTTAATATTCTCTTCTTCCTTAAACTTTTTCTACCTATGTCAGTTGGATTTGAGATCAGAAGATTATGTACTTTGCCCAGGCATATGAAACAGGCTATATGATTAAATTACAATTATGCCTACAGAGGGGACCAATACAGTGGGCAGATGGGAAGAACAGAGAAGGAATCCAGGCATACAGCAGTGCTGATTTGTTATAGGTAACTGGAGCAACAAGGAGTCCTGCACACGGGTGAACTAGGAAAATCAGTAGGAAAAGACAAGAGTTTTCTCCAGTCATGAGTTACAAAACAGGTAGAGCAAAGCTTTCCCCTTTCTTAGGCATAGCTAGACAGCCAGACCTCAACATACAGACCAGTAGAGTAAGTGTAGAAGTGTAGATGGTACAGCTACCTTGAAAACAAGAGTTCTCTTGCCTGAGAATGTACATTTATTTTAATTTATTTGAGATTTTAAGGCAGAAAAAGCCCCCAAAAACAAAAAGAGTTTTCAAATATACTCACAAGTTTACAGATGGGGAGCTCTTTCGGGAAAGCCAAATCAGAGTGATAATCTCCTTGATTCAGGCTAGAGTCTAGTCTCAGCTTCTCTTTGGGAACCATATGTAGTCATGCAGTGACATTTTCAAAACTGATTTCTGATAAGGGAGATTTTTTTAAGTGTGAAAGTTCATGCTTCAGTCTGTATTAATAGTTTGTATCACTACTCACCTAGAGTTGAAACCAATGGCAAAATTCAGCTTACTACATTATGACAAGATGTCAGCTTCCGAATTTAGCTCATTTTGCTATTGGTGGAAAAACACAGCTTTGAAAGATCTCAAAGGATCCACTGTGGGAAATTCATTGACAGAGAATCAGCCCACAAACACACAGAAATATATTTCTCCAATATCAGATATTTCTACTCCCCACCCAACTCTTTTAAACAGCAACTTTAGATCTGCTCTTTTCAACTTCTGCTCTGGTTATTATTTCTTTGAGGGTGTTTCAATTATATGGGGGAAAGGGGAATGAAAAAGAAATGGACCTTGTGATTTTGGGAAATCATTTAGTCCTGTAAGAAATACATTTGCTATTTTTCCTGAAATAAGCAAGACTATGATAAAATATTTTGTAAGACTTCAGTGTACTGCCACTAATGGGAAGTAGTTAAAAAACATAAATCAGTATGTTACAAAATATAAGAAATGGTCTAGTTGCAAAGAAACGTTTCTTCATTATGCCTTGCACACAGTTTTGTCATATTGCTGAGTTTAATTAGAGCAGAATTCTAGCTTCTGCTCATTGGTTTAGCAAGTACCATAAAAAGAAGTTTATTTAATTTTCTAAAATAAGGAAAGCAGGGTAAAGTTAATTAAAAGTTAATTACAATATAATGAATCATTCACACTCACTGTGTCAGTGTTGCCCAGGTGATTACTGATGTCATCCTTACTGAGCGCTCCCGCCCTCTCCATTGTGAATTTTTCCCTCCAGCAGTGTGGGGTGTCTCCCACATACCTTTTTTAGTTCCACCAATATTTTCAGTGCCTAGTTCAGAATAAAGACTTAACGGAGAATAAAAACAAAAATCAAACAAACTCTTCTCCATTTCTCTCCTTCTTTCTTTTTTTTTCTTTTTTTTAATGCTTTCCTCAGGCATATTTTTAATATAGGTTGCCTTTTACATTAGACAGAATAAACCTATAAAATTTGTTAGTAATTGTTTCATTTCCTAGCTTGGCATGTGTAGTTAACCTTGAAAGACTGATTGGACGTTGCCTGCACTGAACCCAACCTTTACTGGTACCACAAAGGTGACAGAACAACTCTCACTGAACCTGTGCCTTTAAACACAAGGTTCTGTACGTATTGGAATTGCAATACTTTTGCTGCCCATTAATTCATCATTAAAAAGATGTTAAATAATCACTCTCTATAAGACTCCAATTTAAAAATCTCAGGAGGCATGAAGTGCCTCCCGTCTGGCACTGAGAAATCTGAAAACTTTTTGGACTAACAGAGTATTTGTAAAAAAGTTACTCACCGTGTTTTTAATTAAAACAGTGTATGGAGAAGAAAGGTGGCTTTCTTTACATTTCAGTTTGGCAACACCATCAGTAATATTAGTATTCTGTAGTTAAATTATGGGAACATACCAAAACTCCACCTACAACAACAATCTTTATTTTTTTGACTCTTGCACAAAGAGAGAGAGAATTCCTTATTCAAAAGCTCTTTGGTCCACAGTGATTGCATAACAAGTACTTATGAATATCATTAAAATAATACAACTTCCACTCTGAGACACAATACTACACACTATTACTGTCATGATAAATTTTGAATGGGAAAAAAAATAATAGAAGAGAATTAAAGCATTACAAGAGCATGCCATCTATTTTTGATAATGTTCATATTATTTTGGAAATCTGAACTCACTGCCATGAAAATGAATGAAAATAAATGCATGATATATTGGAGAATTTCTGATGTTTTAAAATTTAGGTGTGCTAAGTTCTATGATACTTACAGAAAGAAATACAAACCTTAATCTGAACAATTTACCAGTTAACAAAAGGTTAAACAATTGTGTGCAATAACTATAGACATAGCTGAGAGACATTCATGACAGTAGTAACTGGTAACTTTTGCACACAAAAATATGTTCTGAGTGGAAGCCTCATGTCCACACATACATAATCACCAAAACAAGATTCAATTGTCATTAAAGTCAAACACTTAAAATCAGTGAGATACCAGAACCAGAGCTACCAGGAAATCCTGTTCTAGCTCATGTGTACAAATTTTAATATGGCCTAATTGTGAATATATTTATTTATTCTAGCTAACTTTTCACTGGGATATAAAGATAAGATCTTCCAACTCGTGCCATGGATTTTGGCCACCAGACTGAGATGTAGCAGATGTGAGCTATTATCCATCAGGCAGATGGCTCTCTAGAGGAGGAAACAATGTACATTTGTTCTGTTGTTTGCAGCTGCTCACAAGATAGCAATGAGGTGCTGAAATCTCTACCCCACAATGGGAATGTTGATCTAAGTCTGAAGCAGTACTTAAAGACAGCTCAGTCAAACACATATAATTGGCAGATGTTTTTGAAATGCAGCATAAAGCAGTTTATATTTCAGTCTACCATATGAAAAATGTAGGAGCTGGTCCCAAATCTGAGACTGTGTAACAACCCAGTTACCTGGTTTGTCAAATCAGAGCGCTGGTTACTGCCTTCTTAAGAGTGTAGAAGTATGAAACACTCATTTACAGTAAGGTTATTGTATAAAAATATAGTAGTAGCACTTTGAGGGCTAGACAAGAAGGAATTCTTTCTTTTCCTGCTACAGATCAAGGCACAAAAAAAAGTCCACAAAAATTAATGGAATGCGCTGTATCCCCTTGCACTCACTAGTGATTAGCACCAAAATGGAAATAATTTTTTACACATAGTATTCAGTGCCAGAGAAGTGCTGTGACAATTACTAAGCTGAAATTTTTAGAGTGCATTGATTATAATAGGAGAGAGTTTAGGCCTGAGACCAGTATTACCACCACTCCTTTTGAAACCTTAAAGAGGTCATAACATAACAGAAACCGAGACTTCCAGAAATAAGAGTGTTCATTATGGTGTAGGTATTCTCAGTAATGGTAACTTTCAGGAACTCTCCTGAAAGTTAGAAATGGGGCAAGGAATTCACCTACCTAGATGTTGTTGTCACCAGAATAAGTAAACCAAATCCTTCTCAATGAAATCAGTGGAAATTAAGGTTCTCTCACAGTGCTGTTCTGCTGTCCTAGATTAAGCATGTATAACAGGAAAATTGATAACAGCATGAAAGTACCTGTTTCTTTCCTCTGATCATGAATGGATGTTTAGGTGACTAGCTCAGCTGTAGAGGGATTCTGGATAGGTATTCAAGTGCGCCTGAAACATCTGCAGGGAGTTACCAGGTGTGGAATAAGTCTGATAGGAATCCTGTGGGTTTCTGGAGGGGCTGCAGGAGGCTGGAAAAATTGGAGGAATTCTTAAACTGTCATCAAAACAGTTTGTAGGTGATGATGCTTTGGGAGTCTAATCACTCAACTGAAGGAGAATATTATCTTTGCTGTCTGCCATCCATGCAAAGACTGGAGGCTATGCCTTCATTAGAGTCATTGGGTCATTTGCAGGAATAACGTTTTCATCTACAGGCCTAAGTTTTGTCTATATACCCCTTTTATAATACATATTTGAGTCCAGGAAGAGCTAGCTGAGGTGTCTGGGAACTGAAAAGAAATTTGAATTGCAAGACTGGTGGAAAACGTGAACTTCCATCCTTCATGATGTACTGAGTACTATGTACTGCCTCTGCGTATGGCAACCTAAATGTTTCATTCAAGTGACTCAGACAACGTGCACTTGTTTCACAAAAATCAGCAGGGCAGTGTGTTTCAATAAAACATCGAGTACAAATGTCTTCAACACTGCCAACTAAATGAATCTGAGAGGAAATGTAAATACAGAAGATATTAAGTACTAGTCAATGTATGTTTTACATCTCTAAACAATAACACTGAGCAGATCAGTAGCAGAGCCCTTCGTATTCTGCAGTCTCTGCAAAAACAAAGAACTTCTATTATATTTATTATCAGATAGCAGCATTCCTGTATTGAAATCCAAATACAACAGAAACTTTCCTGCCCTGTGCAGTTATTTTGGTCATGAATAAGGGCTCTGTTTAAGATCAGCAGGGTACATGCACCTAGGAGGACACTATGCTTCTGAACGTTAACTAGGAAACTGTTGACTCAGACTCTGTTGATGAACATCTCATGCAGAACAATCCACCATAGCAATAAAATTAGAGCCTTTTTAAATAAGCTTCTGAACGCTGAAAATAAATACATGAATAAGATAAATTGTAAATGAAAAAATTCATAAAATGTTTTAACAACATGAAAACATGCTTTCAATGAAGCAGTATTGCACAGTATAATTTCTGACGTGACTAATCAGCCAATGTAAACGAATTATGCTCTGGCAATTTGTCCTGTCTCAGGATCTGATTCATTTTTTTCTATAGCTCATACTCCTGTGGCTTCCCAAAAGCTTAGTGCCATTAATATGACTTACATTTGTGAGAAAGACTTTGTAAAAGTAGGACTTTAATTTACTGCTGATGTTTTTCTTCGAGAAAATTATTTTAATTTGTAAAATAATCTCCTCCTATGGCTGTTACAGCACTTTTTTTCTTATAAATAATAAAGATCAGATTAATAAGAGGCTTATTGTATTGTCAAACTATAAACACATGACTATTCTTTTCAATCATTGAAACAACGGATAAATTTGGACAGAATTTGGACAGCATTTTTCCCTCTTGTACCTACTCAAACATATATTGGCTAAAACTTTTGAAGTCTTTCCAAGAAGAGGAAAAAACCCAGGAAAAAATAAGCAGGTTTTTCATGCTTAAAAAAACCCTGTTGTGTTGGGCTGTATTTCTATTTCTCAAAATCTCTGGCTTTTGAAAAGTCAAAGCCCTCAAGTCTTTCCATCAGTGGCGTAAATTAAAACCATAACTACTGAAAAACTAAAATTTTGGCCAAGACTATAAAGACATTACATAGGAAAAAGTATCAAAAGTCTGAAACTGAGTGTGGCCCATTCCCATATTTTTCACAAAGACTTACTGGATATAATACTTCTTAAGCTTCCTTTACCTCTTGTGAAAAAGTGAGATGCACTTCATTCTTTGACAGAACCATCCTATTCTTGCAGAGAGGCGTTGCGAATACATGTACATATAGGCCAATTATTCCTCCTGGTGGCCTAATGTTACGCATAGAGGGGTGTCTATGTTGTACTAGAAGAAATTTACTATCAAAAAATACAACTGCATTTACAATATGCAAATGTACAATACATTCACACTTATATCCTTACATGCAAATATTTTTTAGTTAACACAAGTAATAGCCTCATGACATACATATGAAAACCAGGACAAAAAGCATTCACTTCTTTGAGGAAAAATTTCTCTACATAAGGTAACATTAATCCACATATTTTATGGGCTGTTTGCCCCCAGAAATTTTTTAAGGCAAGTAAAAACTGACGGATATTGTTTTTCATAGACAACTATGTAAATGCACATTTCAGGTTTTATTTTATTGATTGATACTGGGTTCGTTTCTGCATATTATTGACTTTTTATATTGTCACATTGTACTCTGACAGTCTCAGTAGTTGTAGTCAGTAGAGTGGGACTCTGAGGTCAACCCTATGTGTGAAGCCTGGCAGATGGTGCCCCACCTAAGTGGTAGGATTGTGAACATTCCCTAATATGTCCATCATTCTCCTGAAATCTACCTCGATTTCAAAGTCAAAATCTGGGAAAACAATCCTTGATCTATCTATTTCAGTTTTTATAGTATAATATCTGGGGACATGAAGGTATATTCTGGAGTAGGATGATGAAGGAGAAAGAAGAAAATGGTCTTGACCCATCAGTTTTTCTCCTGCATAATGAAGAATGAAAATCTGCTTTAAAATAACAGGTAATGTGGACTAAAACTTTCCTTTTTTATTTCCTCTGTTCCTCATCTGTGATTTTTCTTTCCTTGCCTTTTCCTCTTCCCCTCTCTTCCTTTCACAAAACTCTTACAGGTTGCTATCATTCAGTCTAGACTTGCTTGCTCAGAGCCATTTTCTTTTCCTCATATATTTCGTTCTTTTCACCAAACAAGAACTAACTTTTCTGAGCCATCCCCTCCCAAGAGCTTCCAGTACAGGCATCTGAATCTGCCCTCAATACATCCCATTTCTGAATACATATGCATACACCCAGTATCTGACACCTACTCCTTACAATGCAAATGCAGTGTATTTTTGCATGTGGAAACTCTGCACACCTGCTGAAAATCTTTCATTTAGCTAGTTTCTACCTCACTCATCACCTTAATTCCAATCTAGTCTCCTCAGAACAGTTTCCACTGCCTTTACCAAATCCTTGTGTATAAAACTCCTGTCCTATCCTATCCTATCCTATCCTATCCTATCCAGTCCCATCCCATCCCGTCCCATCCCATCCTGTCCTGTTCTGTTCTGTTCTGTCCTGTCCTAAAAATTATACTGGGGTCATCAACAAAACATCCAACCATCCTGAGGAGAACTAAAATGTGAGTTAGGTTTGTCACATTTGGTTTGTCAAAGAAAGTAAGTGCATGCTGTACAGCTTGTCCTGGTAAACTTTCTTCTTTTAGCAATAAATTTCTGCCTGATCTGGAGGAATAGAAGTAAACTCAGAATATATATAGCTATTATTTCATGGATTCACAGAACTCTGTGATTTGTTCCCCCAATCATAAGTTTGAACCATTGTGAATCCCTGTTGATAGTCCACCCTGTAGCAGCTGTAAAGCCACGAGGAGTGAGGGCAGGAGCCCCCTGGGGGGCTCTGGCCCCCCCAACCCCCGGCTGGGGGGGCTGCAGGGACTTGGAACAGCGTAAGGCTGGGCTAAGTACCTGTGGCTGAAAGCTAAAGAAGTTTTCTCCACTGTGAGTGAGCAGAGACAGAGCAGCAGCAGCATCCAGAGGTTGTGGCTAAGAGCAAAGAGATAACTGAAGGAGCAGTAAACAGCATGCAGCCAAGGAAGACACAGAGTTGTTCGAGAGAGAAAGAGAGCCAGCAGCAGAGAGACAGACGTTGGGTAAGAACTGAAACCAAAAACCTCCCAAACTCCTTGGAGAACCCTCACATCCTAGAAGGGAGGGGTGAAGTGCAGGATGCTCTGCAGAAAGGAGCTGAAAAGCTCCGAGAAGGAATGCAGAGAGGGTGACCTTGGCCCCCCACTGCTTGAGACAGAGCACAGAGCTCTGCAAAGGGGACTTGAATCCCCTGAAGATAAGGACCGTCACGAAGACCCCTGCGCTTCGTGGTATGATGTGATGATAGCGCCCTTGTCCTGGGAAATGCAGCCCATGGAAGACCCTTGCTTTAGACGATGGGCCACGAGGGCTTGGATACCCCCTCGTGTGTACTGGCAGAGATCCAGATATAACTACTGCATGAGAAGAGCGAAACAGAGAGACTGCTGCCCTAGAAAGACTGCTGTTCTGAGAGTGGAGAGGGATCTTTTCCTTCTTCCCTCCTGGACTTTTATTTGGAGGGGAAAAGAGATTTGATCCACTGTAAATACTTTCATGTCATGGTAGAAATAGTTAAGATTGTATATAATGTATTGTAGGATTTATTTGTACAGTCATTGTAATATATTCCCTTTCCCCCTTTTTGAGTCTTGTGGGGTGCCTGGAAAACCCATCTCACATTGTTTTGGGATGTGGGAGGGGGCTTGGACTAGGGAATTGGATTCTGGGGTTCTCAAACCTTGACATCAGTTAAATGTGGTTCAATTAATGTTTGAATGGAAGATGAAAGCATATTTGAATATATTCATTTGACAGTGATGCATGTATGTTGAGCAATATGGCACAGGTAAATAACACTAGGGTATTTGTGGTGCTATTTCTGGGTATAAATGGAGATTTGACCACTCTTGGTTAACAAGTCCTTTTTTGTTTCTCAAAACAATTAACTTGGTATCCTGAGCCATTTCATATCTGGTCATAATTCTTTGTTGATGTACATTTTAATGAATTTTCATTTGCCTGTTATACTTCACTTATTTGCTTGTGTCCAGTGAGAGTGCAATGCTTCTATAGTCTCTTCCACTACTGACCAGGATACCAACAAGAAGTTTAGGGACCCTAGTGGCTGCTGCAGTACTGTATGCTTCCATTTTAAAATGTAGCATCATGATATCATTTGTAATTGTGGTGGTGAACTGATTAAATTAATTATAACTGCTTAGAAATATAGTTGAGAACTTCAAATTCATATCCTAGCCTTAATATTTGTCAAATTTGAGGTCATCATGGAGAAAATTACTCAAATCAAAGTGAACAAAATAGTAAGCTACCAAGTATAAAAATTGGCTCACTCAGCTAAAGTTTTCAGATACTTTTGATAGACTTCTGCATTCTACAAGGTTATTTAGACCACAGTTAATCTAAAGGGCATGTAATTCCAGAATTCATATACACATCCCATAAGCACATTCAACAGTACAATATTTACATTTAAAAGAGACTAAGAAAGTTCATAAGTTTGCAACTGTCCCAAATTTTACACTTTTTTCCTGCTAGCAACTTTTGCTGAAGTCATTTAAAGTTAAAATGTAAATTTAAAGCTAAATTCCCTGGTCCCTCAACTCTCCCTAGACAGATAGACAGCGTTCACATGTAAGAAATTACTTCTTACTCTGAAGTAGTCTACTGCTATTGAAAGAATGTTGTAGAAAGTAGATTTGTATATATCAAAATGGGAGAAATATGTTAAGCACAACCACAGTAGGCAGACATATTACACACTTGCACTCTCACACAAATATCAGTATGAAAGATAACCCAAAGCTGAAGAATGTCAACTGAAACTGTATATTCAAACTTTTGAAGCTTTAAAAAAAAAAAAAGATGGCTGTAAAGAAGATACTGACAACAGCAATTTTCTTTACATTTTTTCTGTCTCCTCAATCTTTAATTTTTAACTGACAACACTGTAATTAGAATGGTCTGCATTAAAAAGGAACCCACCTAAATAATAGACGTTATTATGGGAGTTTTTCAATTTCTCCTTTTGATACTTAGATACAATTTCTGCAGATGCCTGAGATAAATAGCATAAGCTCCCTTCCCTTTCTTTTTTCTTCCTTCTCCCTGGGTACAAAATGCCTTTCTATCTGTTCTTCTTTGGTTTCAGTTCCACAGAGACTTTCTGTTGTGTCATGAACCAAAGAGCAGAAGGAAATACGTAAAGAATGAAGCAAAGAAAGCCAAGAAGACAGGGAAAGTAGTATTGAGATAATATAATTCTACATTATATTACAGTGGAAACAGGTTTCTTAGAGAAATGGTGGACGTCCCAAGCCTGTCAGTGTTTAAGAGCATTTGGACAATGCCCCTGACAATATGCTTTAACTTTATGTCAGCCCTGAAGTGGTCAGGCAGTTGGACTACATGATCATTGTAGGTCCCTTCCCACTGAAAATAGTCCTATTCTATTCCATTCTATATTGAACAGAAGGGTTCACTTTAACACTCATGGGTACAAAATTTCTCCTGTAAACTTGGTGTTAGTGCAGAACTCTCTAAGACCCAGGTAGATTCCCAACATTTAAAAGCTAATTAGTCTTTGTAGTAGTCTTTCTATGCCCTGTTGAAGGAGTGGGATGTGCTCTGCAGGCCCGCTGGCTGTCCAAGAAGCTACGTTATCAAAGCAGTTAAAAAGAAACTCCAAAAACTCACTTGCATTTGCTTGGAAAGTTTTCATTTTGTTCGTAAAGCAGAGAATTTGCTAGGCAGAGTTTTAATGAAGGTCAAGGAAAGGGCCTGGAAACAGGGTTTATGAAAGTGTTGTAAGATTCATTATTGTCATTGTGTGGAAAAGGATAATTTCCCTAAGAGAAATGGTGACATATACATAATAAAGTCCCTGTCCCTGTCATGACAGCTCAAGAGCATGCCATCGTTACCACCTATGTCACACTGCAGGTGTGCCTGCCATATGGGTGACAGCCGCTGACTTCTCTGATCAACACATAATTATCTCTGAATAAAAATGCACGTTGGAGTAGCTGGACATAATGGATTGAGGACCCAGGGCAAAATGCTCTTTGACGCGTCCCGCAGCACCACCTGGGGGTAAGAGGGGGCTGAACGGAGCTGCGGGAGCCGGGGCAACCTTGAGAAACCTTCAGTGACTGGGCCGCCCCGAGGTTATCGTGTTTATCCTTCTTGTCTTCTCTTGGATAGGAGAGGTCACTTGGTTAATGGCAGGATGCCCCTGATGGAAAAAGTCCTCCTGATCAGGGCTATTCTCCACTGATCTAACCATATATCTCTCTCACAGCATCTGGATAGTTTCCATTTGCAGAGTACCCTTCCCCCATAAGATAATAAATATCATATCACAAGGATGGCAGTGCTCCTTCATGGAACACTGACTGTTTATTAGAGGCAAAAAGTTTAAGAGAAATGCTAACAATGTTCATTAATGGCCTGCATCCAGGTTTAATGAGGCATGTCAATATGCGAACTGGGCAACATCAGTGGCATAATAGTGGTGGTAAATGGGAGTAATTGTATCCAATTGTATGGCACAGCTTCCAGGAATGAGCCCTAACTGCCAACTGACAATGACAGAGCAATTATGGGAAGGCAAGCGAGCTGTGTCAAATTAGCACTTGGTGAGAACTCATTTTTCAGAGATGTGCTTGCTCTACAACACCACAAGTGATAGCTACTTTATTGTGAGTGATAGGAAGACCAGCACTTAGACTGATGTTCTGATTTGTCAATAGCTGTATTTGAAAGCTTAGTGTCACAAATATATAGAGATATTCAGGGAGAGAGGCACACTGCTCATGATCCGAAGGATAAGAACGTCGCTGAGAAGGTCATCTGTCAGTGTGAGCTGTCAAAGAGAGATCACACTCTATGAAAAGGGAACATTCAGCCGACTTAAGTAATTACCTTTGACTGAGATTTGAAGATGTCTTCTTTTGTTGGCCTACACTGACTGCATAATTTATAATTTACTGCAATCAGTGAAAGACCAGGAATCATAACTAAGAAAATCCTTATTTTATTTCTCATAATTGCATTTCTTTTTTAATCCCTTAGTGCCTCAGAATGAAAAAGTAGGATATTGATGTAATCTTTTTCAGTAACTCACTCAAATAAGCTTTATCTTTTAACACGTCATACCCAAATTGGAAGGTTTGGGTTTTTTGTTTGGTTTTGTAGGGTTTTTTTTGATGCAGATATGAGTCATACCCCATGTCATCTTATAAAATACACTACATTCCTAATGTGGCTTCACATGCTTGTTGGATTACCAGTTGAAAAAGGATAAAGAAACAATTCAATTTTTTCTTTCTAGTACAGAATACGGCAAAAAAAAAAAAAAGATTTGGTGTACCAAACACTGAAATTGTAATCCACGTTCTGTTTGGAGATAGAAATCAGTTTGATATAGTTGTCAGAACTGCAGAAAGATAAGTATTGTAGCAAATATTTTAGAACTTTGTGGATTAACAGAATTTCCATTGCTTGGTGTCTTTTTTTCACAGTAATCTTACTGGATCTATGTTTGAAAGTAATTTTTTAGCCTTTAGTAATCTTAAAAACAAAAGATAATATATGACCAATTATGCTCTGGGGTATAACAAGTATTACATTTTCGGTTTTTATCTTAATAGGAAAAAATATCTACTTACATTTTATTAACTAAAAATGAATTGTTATCAACACAGCTTTTGAATCTTTATTTCCCCAGTAAAAAAGTCATTTTTGAAAACATTTCTTTGATTTTTGTTATTCTACTTGCTATAGTGGGCTGTTCGGTGTATCAAACTTTCAATTCAAACAGGGAAATCTTTTATTGGGAGGGGCTGAATGATTAATGAATAGTAACAAAAAGAGACCGGGGATTAGCATGCCTTCTGGTCAAAAAACTGTTGTTTAATTCCAGGTGTATTGATTAGCTGTATAGTTATTGACAAAATAATTAATTTAAGTACTTTAAGTCAATTTTACTTTAGTTGAAAACTACCTTTAGGCACAGGAAAATGTCACTACAAAACCAGTCAATTAATATACTATCAAAGTACTGTCAAGTGAAAGAAGGTTTTATGTCTTCATATCTAAATTTTAGGTAGGATTTTTTATGTAGTGCTAGTTTTCTAAGATTCATTAGAGAGCCATATTTAAAATTTTCAATTGTAGGTTTAGTGATGTTTGCTAATTATTTAATGTTTCCTCTGAACTTTAAAGATTCTTCTTAAATATACTTTGTTTTCTTTAGTCTGAATTTCAGTCCTTGACATTGTTTTAAATTATATGTGTTGCTGATTCTGAAACACATTTTAATAATTATTTTTTTATGTTTCAGAATTCTTTAGACCATTCAATTTCCCCCATTGTTGAAAGCTGTTTAATTCACAACGCCTTGAGTACAGGCCCGTCATCTATTCTATAGTGACTATACCACTTAATAATGGAATAGTGCATCAAAGTGCCACTTAGGTCTCAAACTGTTATGTATGACTGTCAAAGCGGTGAAAAAAGCAAAAAGAGGAAAAAAAAAAAGAAAAAAAAGGAAAAAAACCCCTTGATTTGTCTTTACTACTGGAACGTGAATTTGTCAGCCAGGTTTTGAAATCACAACAGCATTGCTTGCATCCCCAGCGAGATGTCGAAAACTTGACAGGTACATATTTTTTCAACTACAAGCACTTCTATAATGAAAACTAAATACACAAATCTTATTTTTTTTTTTTTTTTGCTCTTGACAGATAGTTGTTGCCAATGGGATTTAATGTTCAGGTTTGAGTTGTCAAGAGGAATAACCAATAAGCAATCCAAGTAGTCAGTATACAGATATTCAAAAGCAAAATGTCTGGCTTATGTGATATACTGGGAAGATTTGAGTGTATAATTAACTAACTGAGGAACCAAGGACACTTAATCTTCCCTCTAATGGCAAGTTCAACCCATCACTGTCTCTCTCTGGGGGACAAACTGTAGCTTGTTTTCTGGTCACCAGGGCCTTTGGTTGTCATTTTGCTCTTTCTTATTCATCATATCCTTGAGTTCTGGCACTATTCCTTTCATCAGTATTCAGACATAGTAAGAATTAACAAGATAAACTATGGTTCATTTCCGAAACTCTATTCATCATCTTAAGTATTTTTAAACTGAAACTGTTTATCTGTCTGCCAACTCTGTCACAAAATTATCCACTTTTCTTTCAGAGAACAGAAAAACAATATTCATTTGTACATTTTTTGCCACCACAAACACAGGTTTACAATGTGTACACTGGAAACCATCAACAATATCTTAAAAATGCTCTAAGACCAGTCATTTACCTTCAGGCCATCCTCTCATTTACATGACACTGCATGTGTGTGTGCATACATGTGCAGTATTCATGTGTATGGGGGAGAAAGCAGCATATTCTAAGGAGAATGGAGTGTGCAGGAGGCAAAATGCCTTTTGCATTGAGCAGCTCCCCCTCCCAAACTCCCCTTTGGGGCTCTCAGTAGTCGGTAAGAGTGAGCCCAGAGTGGCAGAAAGTCCCAGCAGAGAAATGCTGCTAAATTCAAGCCTTGCTTGGAAATGACCACATAGTTCCAGATGTGAAAGCCCTCTTGAAGAACTTCCGTGTTCCCGAGGGAGCAAGGGACCTGAAAAAAAAAATCCATTTCTTAGAAGGCTCTCTGCTCACAGAAAGGCAATGAAACAAACCAAACCAAACCAAACAAACAAAGTTAAAATAAAAATCAAATAAAATAAAGTAGTTTTTAAGATGCAGAACATCCAAAGAAGAATGTAGCACAAGAATTATGTCAAGTACTATGTCTAGTGCTTTCTGGGCCACATGCCAGGCTTGTGGAGCAGGAATCAGGGGCATCCAGCTGCTCTCCCTGGGTCACTGATCTCTGTACATGCACAGATATGGGACATTACACACAGCTGATCCAGAAGCCTCAGGCCACACATATGTCCTAAATGCACCTCTTACAAATATTCACACGGCAGGGAGTGTAATTGTGATTTTATAAACCTGTCAATACAATTATTATGCTTACTAAAGTACTGACTGTTTACTCAGCAAAATTTATTACTTGGTGTAAAGTTTTGCAAAGCTAGATTACTCAGAGAGAAACAGAAGAGATATCCACAGAAAAAGCCAGAACTTCAGGTACATGGGTAAACCCAGGGCTTAAGATACGCATTGTGAGCAAGGAGAGTCAAAGTGAAGGCTGACACAACTTCCTTACTTATTCTTCTTAAACCACTACAGTCACTTGTGTACAGTAAATCTGTCTTAGTTCATGGATCATTGACACCATAGACCAAAATGTTTAAGGTCACTGGTATCAAAGTAGCTGGTGTGTGTATGCATTTTGGACTTGATCCTGAAGGGTGCTGGGTCCCTGACAACCAGCTTCAGCAGAGCTCAGGCTGCTCAGTGGCTGACAGGATTGGACCTCCAGTCTCCGGGGTAAAGTGCTGTGCCACTTTGCTTGAAAAAGATTGCACTTGTATAGCAAATCTGCTTTCTGAATCAGAAAGCTGTGTCCTTCTTCAACTTACAATATTACATCTTCAATATCCATTTTTATCTAAAGTCATTTGTGCATAAATGTTTTGTTTTAAAACAAATAAGTTATTGAGCTGTCATGAACAGAAAGAGAAAGCAGAAATGGCCTTGAGACCAACCATTTTGATAGTCCTTTTTGATATGCACATTTATGACATTAAAGCATCTACTTTCTCCAGTTTAGTGAAATTAGAAAAAAAGTTCATTAGCCCTTTCCAGAGGACTGAAAGAAGATTATGATACAATTACCAACAGACCTTTAATACAGTGATAGAATGACAATATTATTCTAATGCTGGAAAATTTACTGTAGATGTTTTTGAATCAAAATATGCATACTTGCTTGTTTAATACAGACACTTTTAAACAGTAATTGCACCTGATAAAAAGCTCACACCCTGACTGATATACATGTTAGAGGTACTGTTGTCATCTGCAAGTCTGGACAGCTCAAGGTTATATGACCGTGTTAATAGGATGAGACTCATGGTATAACACTCAGGCTTCTAATACACAGCCATAAAGATGCTGAATGAAATACAACTGGCTGTCTTTTCCTAGGAAGCAGTCTACAGGCCTCTAGTGATTGTTTCAAAAGTTAGAGACTCTTAAAGGTCCTACATTTCAAAGTGCCTCATTTGTAAAAAGACTTATGAGTGAAATAACATGGAAGAGACACCCACAAGAAGGAAATCTGTGTTTAAATATTTATCTGATGGTTTTTATTTTTAAAAACATAATATTTTGTACAAGAGAAAAAAGATAAGAGAATTATTTTCATGAAACAACTGATCTGTATCTAATTTGTATCTAATCTGTAGAGACATATTAATATCAAAAATAGACTTTCTCAAAAATCAGGCATAGCAAAGATTTCATAATATATTTGATTAATCAAAACCCAAACGGAAAGTTCTGATCTTCCCAGATACTGATAAGGCTTACAACTTGCTTCAGGGGATTATAAACCATGCAGTACCAAATGCTTGCATATATTTTATAACACACCAAGATCTCAGATATTTCCGTAAAAAGATCTGTCATTAATATCTAACTGCTTCTTTTCCTGGGTTTCACTATATGGACATAGTATCAGGGACTAATTTCTGAAGAGACATTTCCTTTTTTTTAATTCCTTAATCTGTTGGGCAAGCATGCTCAACACAGAACAGATAGTAGGTGATAGGGTTTTTTAGCAACTGCAGATAAGTAACAGGAGCAAGGATCCTCAGCCCTGCTGGCTGAATGATTAGCCAGAAAAAGGACAGAAATAGTTTTTTGTGTGCTCCTTCATTCCTGGATCCCTCTTAGCTCAACTTATTTTGAAAACTTAAATGACATTTGAGAATTATTTTAACTTGTATTAAAGACTTGTCCACAGGCTACAGGCTGTTCTCTAAGCAACATTCTGTAAGAGAGCAGAAAGAAGTTAGAAATTATGAGAGAAGAGTAACTCTATTTCAACCGGGGGTTTTACTTTTTGCATCACAAACTACCAGAAAAAAGAGAAGATCATAGGTGTAAGGATGCCAATAAATCTTTATGTTGCTCAGTCAGAAGATAAGAAGTATTTTGTCACTACTTGCAATAGCATGAGATACTCAGCATCTGCAGAGTGCTTTCTGGAAGCATTCATACTTTGCAGATATTTTGTCATCATTCCTTGCCACCTCTGCATATACTGAGTGGGGAGTAATATTTCATTGTCATACACACTTATCAGTGGCAATACTGTGGAAGAGAGGGAGGGAAGGGCAAGGGAAGAGGGTTATGAGCTGACCTGAAGAGGGCAAATCTGTCCATCACTCCACCATTTAATGCCAGCAATGAAAAAAATCATCTGAGGGACCATTTTACATCACAGCACCAGAAAAGAAAACAGTGAAAAAGAATGTAGAAAATTAAAACTCTTCTCCTTATTTGGATTCTTTTTTAAATATGATGTTTAAGCTGGGTGCTGTACATGGTAACAAGCTATAGCTAGTGTTCTGTGTTAATCATCTTAAGTATTGAGTCAGTTCTTTCTTAAAATTAGTAATGACTTTATTTTATGTTTGATATTAATATATGATATATTTTGACACTTCTCAAGAGGGGAAAGTTGCCTCAGATGCAAAGTTAACACCACAGGAATATTAAAGCCAAGGCTAAGCATACCACCACTATTGCCTTTGTATTGGGTTCATATGTAGTATACAGCCCAGAATTAGACTTTCTAAATATTTAACTACCTAGACTGTATCAGTAAAAAAAAAAAAAAAAAAAATTGAGGAGTTAAAGCTCTTACAGATTATCTTGTACAAACAGCATCAAAAATTGCTCAAATCATGGTCAACACCAGTGGCATTATAAACGGTTGCAGTAAAAATAAAGTTACAATACACACTGGAAATAGAAAACAAGGTCAAGGGTTATATTTTAGCTAAACACTTTCTCCTAATGTGGCCAAATTTAAACAAGTTTTATGCGTCCCCTCTTGTAAGCCCCTAGAGAGTCTGATAAGCAAAGTTCTGTTTTGCTCACATGAGTGTCTTGCTAACCCTTTCTTATGGCTTATTTTAGACACTGAAACAAACCACTAGTATTTTTCAAGTTATGAGAAACACGAGGGGCAGGATATACCCTACTGACTTTGAGAACAGAGCTGCTGGTGTCTGCCATGTCGAACTGTAAACTAGCAATATTGAAGGTGACGTAGACTTTGACAAAAGTAACCAAAAGACTAAGTGTATCTTCTAGCTCTCTGGTCTGCTGACATCTTTTACTTTCTCTCCCCACCTTTCTGTCCCTCTTCTAACCACATCTGACTTTGTCCACTGTGAAGAATGTGACCATGGACTCAGGTTACCCTAAATGAAGTAAATGAATGCAAGGTCAGTCCCTACGGTTTATTAGTAAATCTGTAGTTAATCATTTTGTGCCACCCAGAATTACTGTCATTTTTTTCTCCTTTGACATACCTTTTTATCCTTTTAGAGTCCTCCTTCCTCATACAGTTTTTCCTTTGTTTCCAGTGACTGATCTGGCTATCTTTGGGGATATTCCAAGTTCAGAGTAAGTTTTACACTCTAACTTCAGATCTTATGCAGTGGAGATAAGGGATTTATGTACTTCACAGTACAGATTGCTTGGGAGATTGGTAAATTCATACTATGTAGACAAAGAAACCAGATTCATACTTCTAAAACAGTATATCATGCATAGCAATATATTATTCTGATAAGAAATTCTGATCAGTGAAAGTTAAAATTAATGTTGAAAGTACTGAACTGATGTTTTAAAGGAAAGAATGTAAGGAAACACAACAGAAACCTTGACTGTTGTTCCCAGTATAAGCAAGAGACTTGTAGTCTCTATAAACTGCTACATAAAATTGCCATTTAGAAGGAAAAGATAAGTGCAAAAATACCACAAATATATGAGACATACCAGAAAGCGTGGAACTGGGTCATTGTTTTAAAACAGGAGCATTTGAGCAAGATGCAGAAAAACCCAGGATGCAGGAAAGAAAAGGAATGAAATAATGGACAAAGGAGGATTTGCTCAGAGGAACTGGTTAAAATCTAGAATAGGTGGAGTAAAGAGAAATGTTTTTATTTTACAGAGTTAACAGAGGCTATAGCTAGGGTTTTTTTATTTCATCTTATTGCAGGTTACTTCATTGGAGGGGATGTATTTTCTTTTCGATAGCAACTTACCCAGTCAGAAAGGACTTTTGACCTTGTAAAAACCTTTGGCTTTTACTTTTTATGATGTAAGGACCAGTTCTTATTTACATTCATCCCTAATTAGCCCCTACAGGAATATTTAAGGATAAAACGCCATCAGGCCCTAAACTCAGTCAACTGGACAAGAGGATACAGTTCATTAACTCATCTGCAGTACAAGGCTAGTGTATTCACCTGTCTGTTCACATATACCTCCCAGTTACTCCAACTCTTGTAGTGAACTCACATAAAAGAATTATACAGACAGACACTATACATTAGACGTCACAATAAGAAATATTTTCAGACACTCCAGTATCTGAATAACAACAGTGGGAGACTGCAGTGTTGTGCAAACTGAAGCCACAGGTCTGCTTCTGCAAGATGACTAATGAAATTTTGTGATGGAGACATTAATTTATCAAAATTCTTCAATGTTCTTTACAGGAAATACAAGGTGCCTATGTGAAATAATTTTCAAAACTCGAGGTTCAACTCCTTGCTTCAGTAAAACCAAAGTCTAATGAGTTTCAAAGGCTCAGGATTCCTCTACAGCTACCTACAGACTCACACCCAGGTAGCACTAAGTATCCCCAGCTCCCCAAAACAGGGCGATCTTTTGTGCTAATCTCAAATGACCATGCTACTACTGTCTGTTGAGTTGATCTATGTCATCGTATGTATTATGTCAAACAAGGTTTAGCCCTGCAAGATGAAAAAAGGATCCCTTTCTTTTTTTTTCTTTTTCTTTTTCTTTTTCTTTTTCTTTTTCTTTTTCTTTTT
>NW_020884873.1:42397551-42408680 GCF_003945725.1 Corapipo altera
TTTTTCTTTTTCTTTTTCTTTTTCTTTTTCTTTTTCTTTTTCTTTTTCTTTTTCTTTTTTCTTTTTCTTTTTTTTCCTTTCTTTCTTTCTTTCTTTCTTTTTCTTTCTTTCTTTTTCTTTCTTTCTTTCTTGCTCTCTTGCTCTCTTTCTTGCTCTCTTGTTCTCTTTTTCAGTTCTTGTCTTCATTTTCTAATGGATACTGCATATATAGGGGTTGAAGAGATGAGAACACATATTAAATTCCTATACTGTTTCTATAATCAATGCTTTGTATCTGAACAAAAGTGTAAAGAAGGGCATAAATGCACTAAGCTGCATTTCAAAAATGACATCGTAATTGCAGGACTGCCTATCTTACCTTGGCCTCAAGCATTTACCAGGATTTAAATTTATGTCAAACTGTTCTCCCAAGTCTGCCTAATTTTTTTTTTTTTTTGCCAAATAGCAGCAACTCACAGTTAGTGAACAAAGCTTCAAGATTTTTTTTTTTTACTTACAGCTAAATTTAACTTTACCCATCCAATAAAAAAGAAATAAGGGAGCCTTTATTATCTCCCTGGATTTCTGGGTATGATACCACATCATAGAGAAGTGGTTATTAGAGACAATGGCCTACCAAGGTGAAGTTTGTAATAAAGCCTATTATGTGGTTTCACCATTGACACTAATGGAATGTAACAGTGATTTAGAATGATTTAATGGTTCCCAGGTTGTGCTCTAATAGTGCTCTTTATATTATGATGTATATCACAAAACCTAATGTGGCTGTTGTGATATATTGACAGTATTCATGCTGTTTCATTTTTTTAGGAGAATTTTAAAAACTGTCAAAAAAGAAAATTAATAGGCTGCAACTGCATTATTTTCAAGTGGTCTGTTTTTTAAATGTATGTGCATAAAATTCCATTTGGTGCCATGCTTAAGCTAATAAATTCATTTGCATTTTTATTCCAAAGTCATAAAAGTGGAATGCATGCATGCATTTGTGTGTATGTGTGTGTGTTTGAAGCCTTGCTTTAAAAAGATTACACTGTCATCTCAAAATCTGTTTACAGAATGGTTTTAATGGTTTAAAATACTCATAAAAGGGGAGTGCAAAAGCAAGTTTTCTTCTCATAGCCTGCAAAACAACTCTAATTTAACAAAAGGCAGACAGCAGGGGATATGACTGCAGATTCACTCAAAAAACCTCCAAACCCTTAGGGGTGCAGGTGGCTTTAAGACTTGCACTTAAAGTCCGGAATTTAAATAAAAACACAATCATTCTGGAAGAGAAACAAAGGAAGATCTATTAGAACTGAGATACCTGCCTTTTGAAATGGTTTGTCGGCTTATCAGCAATGCCTGACTTATTAGCCCTAAGGCATATCTGGTTTCAAGTAGGTTAAGGAGCAGCAGGAATTTTCTTGCATTTTTTTTAAAAGCTTTTCCTCCACTTCTTGTAGTTTGAAAGCTTACATCGTAAAATACCATGGCTCTAAAGATGAATATTCTGAGCACCTCCCAAGCACTCCAGGCCCCTTGAGTGGTAAGCAAATGGTCAATGGATTCAGGTCATGATGATAGAGCTACCAGTGAAAAAAACCACAGAACACAGTTCTCCCCCCCGAAGAAGGGGTTTCATATTTGGCTACATTTGCCCTGTGAATGTTGGAGCAAAGATCCTGGGCACTTTTTCTGATAAGCATTTCCTTCCACATTCACACATCTTCACCCTTTTTAAAATTAGTTTCTCACACTTTCATGTTGAAACCATGCACAGCTCTTTTGGAGGGCAAAAGAAGAGAGAGAGCATGAAAACTTTATTGCTGCTGCCTAGATTTCCTTATTAAACACTGCAAAAGGAGCAGATCTACTCCACCCCCACTCAGGCCAAGAAGCTGTCCAAGATGTTCCTCATATTTGCTCCCACAGTAGTAATGAAGAAGGAGAAAATGTCACTTCTGGTGAAAATGGGAGAAGGACAAGAGTACAAGCCCTTACAGGTGTTGTAGAGGCGAAGATGACAGCAAGGAGACAGCTGCCTGGCAATGACTGTGTCATGTCACAAGACTGTCCTGCACTTGTGTCAGGGGAAACTTCAATCTTTTCTGTTCCTTCTGTCCCCAAACAATATGTGTCTTGCACACTGCAACTGCCACTGACAAAGCAGGAGGAAGCTGAACCAGGCTTGGTTCAGCTTGATGAGGCTCCTTGGTCCCAAATGAGTAACAGTGATCCAATTCCAATGATCCCTTCTTTCCTCAAGGGTGAGCACTGTTTCAAGCATTTTCTACACCAGCTGGTAGGTGCTGCTGTGGCACCACTTGCACTGCCAAAGTGGGCACAAGTCCATGTGGGTTCATCCTGCACCCTCCTTTGGAGGTGCAAAAGAGTAATTAATTTAAATAACCCTTTTGAATTTACCCCATATGAAGTATTCCTTAGGTGTCCATGCTGATTTAAGTACTAAACCTTAAGGGGGAGAAAGACACCAAAATCCATGAGGAAAAGTGATGTGAGCCAGTTCTCGGTCTGTCACCACCATACCAAGGGCTTCCCAAGCAAAGAGAGAACTTTTTCCTTCAAAGAGCCTTCTTTGCCATACTGTAGGCTATAAACATTTACATGGCACTGACTAATTGCTCTGTTGCAGGGTAATAACACACTTGTAATATCGTGCTTCAGGTTAGCTTGCTTGTAACTTTTTTTTTTCCTGTGAAAACACCAACTTGTGATAAAACACTGTGAAGAGATCATCTGGAACGCAGCCAGTCACCTACTGATGGGATCACAGTCTGCATTGCATGTGCTTCCACCCTCATGGTAGGGGAATTCAGTGAGCAAAAAAGGACAGTTTTCCTCTCTTTCCTATTCATCCTCTAAAACTGTCCACAAAAACATAATTTTTCAAGTGTAAAGAGTATGTACAGGCTGGAAAATGGTTTTATAAATAGAACCTTACATTGAATAATGACTTTGGGGCACTGAACTGAGAGAGGACAGGCAGAATTTTGGAGAAAGTCATTTGTTTTTGACACTGAAGTTATTTCAAAGTTATAAGCAAGATATTTCTCAGGAGAGGTTCTCTTTTATTTTTCCTTTTTTTACTGTACCAACCCTGTGGAGAGCTTTGTGGAATCACAGAGAACCAAATTAGGCAATAAGCCTGTTATGTAACCTCATGGTTCCTTAAAAATAACGGAAGCATCACTGTCACTTGAGCTTCTCCATTCCCAAAGTTTATGTATGAGATGTGGAAAGCAGGGTTGGGAAATACTGGAGATTGTATAAGGAAAAATAAAGATCATTTTCACAGAAGTGCATTGAAATTTACATAATTATTATCCCATCTTGACTTTTTAACTTTAGAGAATCTATGTGGGTCAGTTTTCCCTGTTTTAATTAGCAAAATCAAAATAACAAAAAATGGCAATTTCCTTCTTCCAAGCTCAAGTGGACTACTCAGCCTGTAGCAATAATTATATATTTCAAATGTGAGGTGCCTAATTTAAAATATGAGATTCCCAGTAGCTGCAGAAGTTTTAAGAACAAGAAGTGGCAGAAGCAAGTGAGTTTTTTGTTCTCATCACTTCCCAGCTGAAAGTCCTTTCAACATCTAAACTTTGTAGGAATTGTGTCACTCTCGTAAACAAATATCTGTGTCAATATTATTTATTGTAAAATATTTTACCCACTGCTGTAAATGAAGAGCAAGGCTTTACTAATCAGATTACTAGCACGCTTATTCTAATTTATACATTCCATGGTTAGCCTTTAAGCCACAGTTGACCTCTTATTTTTTATATTAACTGGAAACAATTCATCAAGTAAGTTACCCCTCTCCTTTCAAATCCACTTGTATTACTAAAAGGTTGAGTAAAGACCTCTGGGGAACAAGGGCAATTTTTGACATGGATCTCAACAGATTAAACTATGCAGGGACAATATAGAATACATTGGAGCAATAACATTATCACATCATAGCCTGATTGAGAGGCATTTCCTTGCATTTTTGTCCTTTTACCATAAGCCAATAGTAGCCACAGGCATTTGACTGGAGAGCCCGGAGGATTGACAGGCCTGGCAGTCATTACACGCTGGATTGAATACTAGATTACTCCAAAGTGGCTCAGGGTCAAGGATCAGTGTGTTCCCTTTTGGCACTAAATGACTTTAATATCCTTACTGTATTAGTCAATTACTTTAAAGCTGCTGCTCTCTGAGCTCTCTCTGCCCCCCTGCAGTTTACTATGGACATTTGAATTGCTCCCATACTTAACCCACACATCTGCTTTTAGCTGTCAAAAGAATAGTGCTACTACTGGAGCTATTGACAATGCAAAATGAACAGAGATACTTGCTGTCAGTGTCAAGTGGCACTTTCTTTCTATTGTTTGTTTTAAACAACTCCTAAATAATGCCACAGTGACACCTTCCTAATTCAGGAAGTGTCCGATGGAGTTTTACAGTTTACCTTTAATCTAATCTCGACAGGACCAAAACAAGGAACAGTAAATTATTCTGTCCTCACAGCTAATTATTTTTTGGGGGGAAAAAAAAATGTTTTCCAAAGAGTTGAAGTACTGTGGTAAGGCACAAAAAGAAGGGTTGCTTTCAACTCTTCCTTAAATTTCACAAGAGTTTCTGTGACTGTAGCAAATTACACTGCACTTCTGAATTTACTGGTGCGACACAGTGAAGAATTTTATATCATGGCCACTGAACATTAAAAGGTCTGGCTTGGCTTGATGTTAAACCAACATGTCTAGATTAAATATGAGCAGAACTGATCTGAATTTTAAAACTGCTTGAAAGTCATGCCTTTAGTGTTTTAGTGAAAGTGATATCACTGCACATGAAAGCACATCTGTGCTGTGGGGCCCGACTTTTGTGTGGTGATGTCATTGGGTTAAAAAAGCAACTCAGGACTTTACAGCTAGATACATACAAAAATAATTTTCTTTTATGAATATATATATATTTTCCTCTGCACGAGGACAAATGGGCTCTGCATTTACTGAGAGACCTGTCAACTGTGTAGTCTGGTGAGTCCATGTTGTGTGGAGACGGTAACATGGTTTTCCTCTTTTTATATTAACTTATAACACAGGTATAAGAACTGATTGCTTTGTTATTATTATGAAAAATACAGCTAGTATTTCACAAGGAATAGCACCATGCATACTGCTGCATGCATCAAATTGATCTGCTTTGTGGACAATCCAAGAAGGATCTGTCATGTCAATGTTACCTTTCTTATTCTTCAGAGAACTGCTAAATATCCTAATGAACAAGGACTTCAGACTCTTCACTGAGTGCATGAAAAAAAAAAAAAGCCAATTTTGACAAATGAAAAGGTAGATGTAACACAGGTCACTGCTACTGGGAATTCTAAAAGATATGATATCCACACTGCCCAACACATTTAGCAGGATAGTGTCCACTCAGACCTGTTTGCTGACCTGATGACAAGACCAAAGGAAAAATTAATCCACTGTGGACACAAAGCTTTTTGAAGGCTTAGGCAGTATCAGTGACATTTTACCTCCTGGCTTCAGCCATCTTTGTATGAAATTAAATTTACTGTATTAGGAAGCAGATGAAACAACATTTTGAAACAAATTCTTAGTCTCTAAGTGCCTGTCCATGTTATTCAGGATCTTTAGGAAAATAAATTAATATTATAGGTAACAAAGTACTAATAGAAATGCAGAAATATCATTAGTTCTAAAATATATGCACACTTGCATTTCTTGCAATACACAAAAATACTTCATATGATGAATTTTGAGTTTTGCCATTTCAGGTAGATATTACATGTGTTCCTACTCCAGGAAGGCAGACAGACATTTGGACAGTAATACATGTTTCGTTTGCAGTACTCCTCAACTCAGCGACTAAGCATAATGAATGGTGCCCTGGGGAATGCTCTGAATAATTGTGCTAATTTAAAATTTAGTCAGCAAAGGACCTTAAAAACTTGATACCTCTTGGTAATGATGCATCATTAGCACTTTTCATTCATTTATATTTTGTTGTGTTTAGGGATTTGGGTATTCAGGAGAAGAAAGGTAGCCTGACAAGAGAGTGATTGAATCAGCCCCCTTGATACCTGGGAGTGACAGAAGGTGAAGTACTGTAGCTGCAGTTGACAACTACTTTAATATGAGCCACTTATAAATATTTACAATTCATAAGTCAATGATGAGCTTCTTTATAGCACATAAATAATACCATAAGCATTTGGCATATTTATTTGGAGCCTAATCATTAGTTTGGAGATTGCTTAGTGTTAAAGAGTTACAGAAACATTTTCAATTAGGAGAGCTTCATTTGGAGACTGCAGTGCACAGCTTTGAAGGAAATAATACACATGAAACAGGTGAGTTCACACTTCCAGAAAACTGCCATTCTCTCAGTTTAATCAGGGCAGTAAAACATCCAACTTCAATGAAATAACATACGTAGGATTAATAGAAACCGGTTCTCAATGATTTATTTGGCACAGCTACCATAGCACTTAACATATGGCCTTTCTGTAGTACAATGATAAACATATCAGAATCTAGTCAAGAAACAGTGAGTACTATTTACTCCACAAGTAATTGTGTTAGGGATATAATTTTTCTTGTTAAGGAATTCTACTAATAAGTCGATTTTATAGGCTAAACGAGACACCTCAGGTGCATGATTTTGATGTGACTGCAATAAAAGATCAAGCTCTCACCATGCTGACAGGTTGAAAATGAAGCACCTATTGACTGACAGATTTCAATATTTTTTGTTCAAGACAAACATTTTTTTGTTTGTTTCTCACATTAAAGGTGGAAAATTGTACAAAAAAGGGAGAAAAACGCAACAGCCCCACACTCAATAAACCACAATCAAATAACATGAAAAAGCTTACAGAGAATGCATCCTTTTGTTTTGTTTCGCTTTGTTTTTTGAAAGCTAAAACATCTGAACTTTCCTGAACTACTTAAGGCAGAATCTGTAGCTTCTGTCTGCAAGGTGCAGTGATGAGTGCTAAATATATTAATCAGGAGTGAAAACTAAATTGAAGCATTCTGGAGCACATTCATGGATACGTAGAAAGATAAAATAATACTCAGAACAGGTAAAACATGCAATAACTTGCTGTGTTTGTGTGTCTGATTTTCATATTTTCTGAACTTTGTCATCCCTATGTTTTCAGTATAACAAGTAGGTTTTAAATGACCACTGGGGATGGACACTCCTTTCTTTCCATCCTGGTGGGTAATGAAAGAGACGACACCTCCAGCCGTTATCCCTTTGAGTGCTGAGTGGGAGTGCAGTTAGCTTTGATAGCATAGAAGTAAGTACATTTTTTATTGCATAGGAAAAAAAGATGTTGAGAATAACCTATTCAGTTTAACATTTTCACAGTGTAATTACACATAAAATTCGCTAACCATCAAACTTTTTAGCTATTTTTCCCAATCATATTAACTATGTACATATACATTTCATTTCTAAACACAGAAAAATTATTTTAACCTGGAAATATCCACAGAAACAATCTGCGGTGGTTTTTTTCTCATTTTTACTTGTTGATAATTTTGGGTTTGCCTCTCAAACTCTAATTAATTTTTCAGATACTAGTATATAAAATCAATCTGCAATGTCTTTCTTATGTTTGTACAGTGCAATCACTCATTAATGCAGTTTCAAATATCAAAAAAGTGTCTGTTTTCTGTTTAATTTGTATGCTCTTTTGTAATAGCACTGTCAAAATCTTCTTGTCATGGATCATCCTCAGGTATGTAAACAACATACAAACTTATTTGAATCACATACAGTCTCATAATTTTCTCTCATACAAAGACATATACAAATCAAGGAGCTAAAGCATGGAAAGTAACATATTTTGGTCTTGTGACTAATGGTAACCTAGTGCTATTGAATTACTGAACTGTGTCTGAGAACTAATGAGAAAAATTTCCCAGGGGAATCTTTATCCAATGCACTTGGAGAGCACCTTGGGGACTCATTCTGTGTCTGTCACCTTTCCCATCTCATTGACACTCAGCTTCTTTGCCACCATTACACTGTGCAACCATTTCACTTTACACCTCACGATTAGAATATTAAAAGGAGAGAATACTACACTACTTGCTCCAGATAGCAGAGTTGTTTTTGACACTTAAAATAGAAATTGTCACTGAAGTATCACAAGGACATGACTATCTCTAGCTCCAGAGCTCCCACAGAACATTTTAAAGCTCAGAGGTGTATTATTTTGCAGCTAATCATGTTTTTTATCATATTTCTTAAATTGTTTGCTTTTTAATTTCTTAATTAACAATTAAACACTTTAGGAACTGACATGCCAGGTAGACCATACAAATGATTTCTCCTAAGTAAAATTTACTCATGTCATAGTAGCAAGGACTGAGTCAGTGGTATTGGTTGTATAATGATGAATTTTTAAATGAAGGATAGAAACATCATTAGAAAAAATATATCATTTCCCATAGGGTAAATATTTGATGAAGACTTGTGAAGTCTGAAAACATACGGAAAATTTTTCAGTGCCTGTAAATAGCTTTAGCTTCATTGACTTAAGAATACTGCTGTTTTCCCTCAGAGAGGATTTGTCTCATATATCTTACATCCGTATTTAGAAGAGCTTTGGGATACTCCATTAGGGCCAAAACCTTTCTTCCTCTGAAAATCTTCTTCACTGAAGTGCACAGAACTATTCTCATAAGTAAGAGCAGGGAGGATTTGGCCTCAGGGAATAAACTTCAACTTAAAAAAAAAGTTTTAAAAAATCCAACTACATTTTTTTTTACTTAAAAACTGCTCTAATTTCACCTGATTGGTGATTTCAGAGAGAAGCTAATTAAAGCCAAAAGAGAATTTTAAAAATGAAGGGAAAAAAATACAAATTAGGACAGCAGGGGGAAAATAAGTTTCCTAATTATATATAATGATGATGTCTTCTGCATAGTGCAGCAAATGTTCACCTTTTCGATAATACTGAGAGCATGATGATTTCTGCTGTGTGGCCCAGGGTGCTACACATACAGCTGCATGTACCCATCATGCAAGTGTTTGATTTTATTAAAGAGTTCCTGTAAGACAAGTGTCCCAAACGTCCGTAGGGGTCACACACTGTGACTTGTGTAGAGACTGAGAAGTACTGAACATATTTAACTGTTGATTATATTAACAGCACTTATTGCCTCCAGAAGCTGTTTTCGTTGCTTTGTTTTATTGACAGTGAGGAAGTGTGGGAAGGGGACATTATTCTGGCAAGTATTAGGAAGAAGTCAGGCTATATGCTGAGTTTAGTTTTGTCTTCTGCCAAAGATCTTTTCATGGAATTGGCTAAAATGTGCTCTCATTCTATCCTGGTTCTTCTGAAGATGGTGGGATTTCTGCTATGGATTCCCTGAGGACAGGTTGAATGTGTTTTTTTTTTTCAGTAGTGGGCAGCCACTGGTGTGATAAAGTAGATCTATTATGTCTTGAAAACATTTGAGTTTACTTGTTCCAGCCTTGCTTTAACAACAGTTCAGTCCTTCATTGTTAACTCAGCAAATATTCTTTGCTCTAAATAAAATGCACTCTTGGGGGTAGTAGATCTTCTAGAGGATTCTATACCCTTCCCATGAATCCTGAGTTTCACAGGAGAGATAAGGGGCAATTGGAGACTGGCTCAAAAACTGCAATACTACTGATAATGTTTAGGGAATGAAAAAGACCTGAAAAACAAACTCTGTCAGGAATCATCAGTCCTCTGATGTTTGATGTAAGCCATTGAGAAATACAGTGATGATTAAGAATAGGGAAATGAGGTTTTGATGTTCTTCTCTACAGTTACCCTCAACCTACCGAAATCACAAATGTTTTAAGTCTCATTTGTTTTACAGAACTGAGTTTAAATAATTAGAACCAGGAATAGTCATGCATGTCTGTGCCAAGTGAGGACGAAGCACTTCCACTCAGATGATCTCCTTCATCTCTACTCTGCATTCATTCTGCACAGGAGGAAATAAATGAAGAAGCAAGGTTGTGAATATCTGTGTTACCAGCTCTAGCCTGTTCACCTTTATCTTTCTTTTTTTTTTCCAAGTCACTGTGCTTTATTCCAGGTTCAGATCAAAATTCCTTTATCCCTGCTGTTACTTTAACTGGACTAAGCTGTAGACCATGCATGAACAGAAAGAGGAAGCTGGTTTATTATTTTAGAAAAGTTTTTACTTTTCACTTCAGAGAACATAATCTTAAAAAATAAAAGTCTGTGAGTTGGTCTATTTAAGCTTCCTCTACTATTTGAATATCCAGATTTAAGTAAAAAAATGTGAGGGTTTATTTTTGGGCATTTTTTATAGCATTAACTGCCATGGTCCGAGGGGGGAGGGGAGAAGGCTGCAGCACTGCACAAAAGGGCACGAGGAGGTTTGAGGTTGCAATGCAATGCTGAGTTTAATGGGGGTGCAGAAGGGGTTTATGAGCTCTGGTATGGAATGCACCAGAAAATGGGATGGAGCATGAGGGAGACAACCAGGGAAACGAATAGGGATAGGGATTTAGGTGAAGAGGGAGGAACTAGGGAGGAACAGACCAATGGTAGCTCTCTCCTCTGCAGCCTTCTCAGCCAATCAGAGAAGGAAGCAGGGAGCAGGCATGCCTGAGCAAGCCCGGGAAGTACAAATCTCGGGGAAACATACAATGTACATTTTTGTAAACACATAAGAGCTGCAAAGTCCGTATAATAAAGTCCCTTCAATTGCTGTATATTCCTGGAACCATTCCTGGAACCGCTCCCATTCTGATCCTTGTTCCTTCACAGTTAACATACAGTTTACACACTCCTGTCTCCTCTTTAAAGTGGCAAAATACAATTATTTTGAAAATATATAGGGGAAGCACTCCATATCAATACTTACAGTATCAGGAGACAGGTTGTGAACTGTATTTCTTTGTCTTCCTCAGAAAGATAATAATGAGTTTGGAAAAGAAAGAAATCCTTACACTCAGTTTTGCAGGAACCACGTGAATCAGATACTTGATGCAGCATCATGCTAGTACTGCTACGGGCAACAAGCTGTTTCAGTAGAAGTTGGGATTTAATAAGCATTTAAACATTTTCCATGTGACCTTTCTCCCACCCATTA
>NW_020884873.1:42408690-42477650 GCF_003945725.1 Corapipo altera
GCTGGGAGTTGACGAGGCTACATTAAACCTTCCTAATGCTTTGAATATCCAAAACCATGGCTTTCTTATGTAGGAAAATATCATAACTGAAACCTGAGGGCAACTAACATATATGCAAGCACTACTAATTCCAAGGATCTCTACTAGTGTACAATATTGGTTTGCAGAGACAACAAGTGAAATTAGACATGTTTCATCATTTATCATTTTACTTTGCCACCTTGGACTTAACAGAGGCATCAACTATATGTAATTTCTATTTAATTGTATATATGTGTAGATAGAGAAATATGCAGGCCAAGAAAGTTCAAATGTAATCCTCACACTGCCATAGATCTGTGTGCAATTTTCCTTAGGTTCAAGTAGAGATGCATAAACAGAAGCAGCTGAGCATCTGACCCATCACCCATATTCAGGACCGTTTCTCTGTTTCAGACGTTTATGTTAAAGTTACTCCATTTTGAGTAATTCAGATTTTCTTTTGAGAAACTATGAAGGTAGAGAGATATGAAGACCTGTGTGTGTTATATGAATATCCACAGGGAAAGGAAAAAAATGAATGCAGAACTACTTTCAATACCTCAGTATCCACCTTGCAAAACTAGTTCTAAGGTAGACAGCTGAGACAAGAATACATATTGTGCATTGATGAGAAAAAAGATCACCCTGAACTTTTGCAGAGTTGTGAAAGAAAATGTTTTGTTTATAACCAGTTTTTTCTTAGGAGGGGGAATTTTGTGCTGTGACTATCATGTATCTACTTTTGCCTACCTGAGTGGAGTGCTTTGAAGGAAGCAAGTCATATGTTGAAACCCAATTGGTATCCCTCAAAATCTTTCTCTGCAGACTCCAAGGTCATGTCTAAAAATCTTCTTACTCTTTAATATAAAATTGAGAATGTGGAGTGAAACACTAACATAACTTTCAAGTGCCAAGAGTAGGCAGGTCATGAAAAGCTGGTCAAGAGGGTAAATTAAATTAATATAGTATTGTTCAAGGGCCTGATTAGCACTATTTATTTGTCATTCCTTTCAGGTTTTGAGTTTTCTTTGCACCGAGCTTGGAGCTCAACATGTACTGTTTCAATCATTCTGATTTAGTTTGTCACAAACAGCTGAAAGTTCTGCTCTAAATTACTTTAGTGGTGTCACTGCCAAATATGGGATATGTTTACAGTCTTCTTTTATACATGTCTGGGGCAGAAGAGCTATTGAAGCAAATTACTTCTCACCCACATGGAGGGTATTCCTTCAACGTCACAGTAGAGGTCACTGACAGGGCAACATTAAGAAGACAACTTCCAAAGGGTGTGCATAAGTTTTCCGTAATGCTCATCCAACTTTCCTCAAACACTATCAAGAGAAATATATTTAACCCTTTTATAATTAGCAAATGCAAGTGCAAAAATACATCTTTAAAACTTTAAGCATCTGCAATATTATATGATATTTGCAGGAATAACCATCATATGCCATAGTAGTACCACAGTTCTGGTAAGAGCCAGAATGATATATCATTTTTGTGTTTTAACAATAAATATTTGTGACTGCTAATCTATCCAGTGAGGCTATATAATTTCTTGTTGATGTTGCTATACTGACCTCTGCAGGCTTTGGAAGTTTGGAACATTGTTTATGGCAGTGACTGCTGTGACTCAGTATACAGCTAAACTAGTCTGTAGCACCAGAACACTTAAGGGCTAACATACTTGTGTGAGAGTGGTATTTCTTCTTAGTTCTAAAAAACAAACAGTAAAGAATTTAAAGTAATGATTTGAAAGTAAATGTTCATGATGCTCAGAATATGTTATTTTAGGAAAAAGTAAATTAAGTGAAAAAGTTGGTATTTAAACGAGTCCTTTACAGATCTCAAGTTTTACAATATGACTTGGTAATTAAGAAATACAGCCATTTTAGATGAAAAATATTATTCCTGTTTACAAGTGCACAAAACTTTTCAGTTAAAAAAAGAAATTCTGCTATATATTTAATCCAATTTGATGCAGTCTGCTATTCCTCTCCTAGATTGAGTTAAATTAAAAGTTGTGCATGGTCATTATAGGTTTTATAAGTATAAACTGTCTCAGCTAGGACAGGCACACCGAGGTGAATAGTGATACTTAAATGTTGCAAACTTCCCTGGTTTCTGAGTTTCAGTATCTTGAGTTAAATTAATTTCACAGACACAGTACAATTCATGTATTAATCTAATCTGAGTTATTTTCCTGTTAAATACTTACTGCCTTTCTGGAGTTAAGTATGTTCCTTATATTTATTTATGTCCAAATACAATTTTTCAATTATGGTCTGACACTTATTTTATACATATATATCATTTTTGTAACTTATAGTCATGTTTGGCCAACATACAGAGCTATGCCCTATACCTTGTTTATGTTAGAAACAAAGACTCTCTGAACTCCAGCTCTGTTTATAAGTATTTGTGGTTTAACAAATGACAAAATACAGAAGACTTAAAAATCTTGGTCTGGAAAAAGCATCTCAGTCTGGTTTATGTTTTCATCTAGTTTCCCCACATTTATTGATTTTGTTAACTGTTTCAGGCATTCACTGTAGACTTTTCTGACCACATCGTATTTATATTGTATACAGGTAACTGACATTTGAAGAAAAGCAAAACATACAGGATGAAGTCCTGACTCCTCTGAAAGCTCCCATTGACTTCAGGAGAGCCAAGCATTATCCTGCTGTATTTTTGTTGCTCTTACTTCAGCTTCAGAATTAAATGATCTAATTTTCTATAGGCCAGTACTGTTAACAGAGAGATGACATAATATGGGTAAAACAGAGAGCATTTTTGGGGAGAGGAAAATATACTTAGGAAGATGTAAGACACTTCTTTAAATATTTGGTTTAACGTTAACTCCCTCAGTTTTATTTTTTCCAGTTTTTAGTGTTGTAAAAACAAATCATAGAATCATAGAATCAGTCAGGTTGGAAAAGACCTTTGAGATCATCAAGTCCAACCCTTGATCCACTACCAGATCCCATATAACTAGAGATTTTGTCTGAGAGAAGAAAGATTTTGAGATTACTATTCCATTTATCTGCTGCCATTTGCATTACAGAAGTCTCTAAATCATAATCTTCTAACTAGTCTAAGTGCTGGTTGTCCTCTCTTGCTGTCCTACCAATCCCTGCAGTGCTCAGAGCTCTGGATGAAGGGGTATTTTTTTTTTGCATTTACAGACTCCTTAACCCAACAGTTCTCATCCAAATCAAGAACAGTGTCAGCAATGAGAATAAAGTTTCTAAAGAGCAAAATTCTGGCTACTACCTCATGTGAGGTACCTTCAACGGCTGTATAGATTTACATGGTAGCCACAGATACATCCAGGAACATACCTAATGTTCTCCAGTCACAAAAGTCCAGTCAATCCATGAGACCAAACTAGGGCTAATCTGGAGCAGAAAATACACAAGTATGTCTAGTGAAGAATTTAGGTCCTCATCTGCTGCTTTTGCTCCACACCATTTGCTATGTTAACATAGCCACATTGTCTTGTTCAGTCACATAGAACATATTGACAGAGTTTGAGACTAAACCCCTGTGTCTTAACGCTCCGGGCTAGCCAGTGAGAATGGGCAAAGGTAGACTCACTTCTGGTTACCAGCAAGTTTGTATAGGCTGGCACAGTAAGAAAGGGCAACTGGAAGGGGAATATCATTCTCCTACTTGCCCCTCCCAAAAGAAAGCACTAGAGAATTACAGGCAGAGGTGATACAACAGCAGTAATGATAATTGTCAGTCCACTTCAATATTCAACCATACTGCCTACACTGCAAACTGAAGTACTGAGAAACCTGAATTGGATTTATGGACTTGTTTATGTTGTCATATGGTAGAGTGCAGAGAGGAAAGATTTAGGCTTTGATTTAACAAAATGTGTTCTGGCTCTAAGACCGTATGACTGCAAAATACCTTTACAGCAAGGACTGTTCCAAGCATATGCTTGGTCCAGCTACACACTGTGCAGGAGCTGGGAGCTGAAGGCTGGAGGCACTTGTGTCCCCTTTGCAATGGAGCATGTTAGAAGGCTGCCCATGACCATGGCTTCAGCTGCAGTTCCACCAAGAGGGAAGTGGCTTCAGAGTTTGCCAGCAATGCCTCTACTGCAAATCTCCAGGTATAAGCGAAAAGCAAACTGGAACCAGGAAAAGTCTCTACAGTACACTGAATTAATTACCTAGATACACCCAAACACAGGTAGCAGAACAGATTAGCTATGTCACCATAACAAACCAGAGGAGTTATGATGTGACTGTTTTTCCTAGGACATTTCAGAACTGTTAACTCTTTCAGTATGCAGCTGATATGGTTTGAAGCTGGCTCCCTGCCAAGTCTCCAAACCCTACCACCAGAAGTCCTCCCCCCCCCCCAAACCTCAGGGAGAAGAGGGAGAAAAACAACCAACTAAGAAAACCTGAAACGAGAGAGACAGCTAAAGTGATATATATAAATATATTTACACTTAGATTACAATTGAAATATATACAATGTAATATATATACAATTTCACAAGGAAAGGGGAAGGGGGAAAGGGAAAGGGAACAAAACAAAAATAAAATATATATATATATATATCTCCCAATCAGTAGCCCGAGATCTAGTAACTAAAGAGTTAGCAAAGAAAATATCCCACCACTCTCCTTGGGACAACCGAGAGTTGCTCCGGGACGATCGCCGGCAACCTCCGCCTCCCAAGGTCGACAAGGCCTTACCAGGCCTCGCTCCCCAACACAGCAGACTCAACAGCAGGGAACCTGCACCTCCAAGCCGCCGGAAGGAAAGAGAGCGAAGGCCTCTCCTCCTTTCTTCTTATAATCTGGCTTACGTAAAAATCGTAGGGAATACTGGGTAAATCTGGACCCTTCCTTGGTTACAAACTGGTCACCAAGGAAGGTCTAGCTCAAACCACCACAGCAGCTTTCAAATTAATCTGGAATATAGGCTGGAGGACTACTGAAACTGAAGACAAGATTTTTTTTTTTTTTTTCCTACCAGTTGCAGCTAGACCACATGGTAAATTCCAAAGCTCTATAGAAATATAGCTCATAGGATTTGAATTATAGCTCTTTGTGTGCTGATACCAGATTACAGCACCTGGACAAGTGGTCTGAGCAGACACCAAAGCCTTCTTTTGACTGTCAGCCTTGATTTCTTGGTGTTCAGGTCAGCTCTATACAGTAATGTGAAAAATCACTCAGTGTTACATTCCTGCACTTTTCTGTTTTGATGGAAATTTGGGGCAGGATCATGGCCTGGTTCTGTCAATATAAAGACCATAGTTTTGCTTTTGCCCTAGAAGTTTCTAATTTGTGCTAGTTTCTCTCTTGGATCTCCGAAAACCAGTGAGCAGGATGTCAGCTCCTTTTTATTTTTCTAAGCACAAGCCTTGTTACATTTTGCTTAATCTTCCATCCTTATGGTGACATGTACAACTGAGTCTTGACCATTTAAGAGTTTGGCAATACACAGCCTCCCAGAAGGTCCCCCCAGGGCGCTGTGTCAGGTGGTATTAGCAGAAGAACCAAAGCAAGTGTCCCTGCTGCACTGCTTGGACACGTATAACTAGAGCATTCTGGAATCACAGAGTACTGTATGTACAACAAACTGTAAGCTCCCTTTAGACCAATACCTTTCTACATATGCCCTTACAACTAAATTATGTTACAGTAGCTCTAAGAAATAGTAATAAAGAAGTAAAGGGGCAAATAAGTAAAACAGCATCCTTGCCTATTTCCCCAGATACACTTCATTGTGTACTCCTACAAAAAAGTGCTTTAAGTTACTTTACACTATTTAGGTGGCACAAAGCAGATAGAGTAGGGACTGTGCTCTGCCCCTTTTTGCAGCATCTGTGGTGCTACTTATGCAGTAGGCTAAATTTGGTACCTCATTACTGATATAAGCAGAAGCATCACTCATCAGTCCGACAGAGATCTTCCTTTGCATACTTCACAGGCTGAACTCGTTTCAGTACTTCTGAGACATTAGGCATAAAGTCTTTTTAACTGATGTTCTCTGATTTTCAAAAAAAAAAACACTATTGCATGTGTAGTGTGCAAATAGACTTTATACTCCACTATAACTATCAGTAATGGTACACAGGCTACAATTTAAGGAGAACAGTTAGCTTTCTGAGATGTTACATTACTGGAGAGCAATAATTATAACATGGGAAAAGACAGCACCCTAGTGGGGTGAAACAAAGAACACTGTGTAGCCCGATTCTGTGCAGCCTCAATAACACTTCTTTTTTACACAAAAAGCTCCTTCCTGGGAAGCATGGTTGTTGTACACTGACACTGTATTCTTCTTGCACAATCACCTTGATTTGGTGAAGTACCTTATTCACACCTGAGTGTTCATGCAATTGAATGGTCTCACCTGAGTTAAACAGCTGTTCACAAGCTCAAAGTTAGGCCCATCCTTAACACGACCTCTACAATTTCGTTGGCTCTCACATTTTCTGACATAAGGAATTTGATCTACTTCAATGTAATGTATCAAGTTTGGGTTTTTCTTTTTGTTTTGTTGGAGGTGTGTTTGGGTTTTTTTCTCTTTAACTGATCTTGCTTATGTTTTAGATCTTCAAAGTATCTAGAAGAGAGGGGTTTTTATTATTATTTTAGTACTGTAAATACCAGGACTTTTTTTATTTTTTAGCACAGTTTACAATCAATCTGACCATGTGGAGCAACCCATTTGACAGGTGGCGAAAAACTGTAGTTGAAAGAAACCTACTTTTCATGAAATTATTCTCTGCTTATTTAGACCACGAAAATAAACTGAGCCCAGACTAAAACCATGTTAAAAATGTGTCATTTTAAACACAAAAGAAGAGAGAGAGAAATGTCCATCTCAGTTTGAAGAGACTGAAATGTTTGCCAAAGAGGATGAGTTATGAGACTCAACTCCCCTCTCTCAGGAATTGTAAATTCAAAAATTAAGGGGCTTTAATCGAGGAAGTGTGGAAAAAAAAGAAGAAATAACAACCCTTTATTAAAAGATATATGTATATTGGCATGAACAGTAACAGAACATAAAACCAACTAAACAATAGTCCTGTACCCAGAAGTTCCCTTCAAACAAAAGAAAAAGTCTGAATACTTCTCTGTCCTTCAACGCAGTTCTGATCACGGCCGGCAGGGGGCGCTGTTGGATCACTGGAGGTGCAGAGGCTGCAGTGCTCTGTGTTGACCTGCAGGGGGCACTGTCAGGCTCTGGCGGTCACTGTGGGGTAAAGGGGTCTGGGGGGTGGTCTCGGATCGCGGGAGAAGCCGAAAAGGAAATGGGGACCCTTCCCCCAATGGAAGAAGGGGGAAAAAGGGAAAACAGTCCACCCCCATGGAACTCACCATTGTCCTCAGATGATGGTGTCTTGGGGCTCCTCCTTTTTCTCCCAGTGAGCACAAAGACCTCTCCGATGAAAACACACCAAAACTCGGGCCAGAGGCAAAGGCAGCCTAGGAGGAAACCAAGGCCAGTGAAAGAAAACCGACCTCAAGGTTCCCCCTCCCAAAATTGCCCGCACACAGACTCTGTCTCTGTTCTAGAGAGCGAACTCCACAGTCAACTCTCTCCTCTCCGAGCAGAGCCAGCCACCCCCTCCCAAAACTCCTTCCCTCTTCCCCCAGCCTCTGATGGACCATCAGTTAGGAATGCGGCCTGACCAGCTAGTTCTTTTGTAAGGCTAATTGACTCCCTTCCCCCTTTCCATTCAAACATATTTCCTACAGTGGGGAGCAGGGGGAAGAAAAAATTCCCTCTCTCAGATTTCTAACCTATTACAATGGTATAATCTGAAAACATACTTGTAGGATGGTCTGACTAATTGGTACATAATGACTCAAAGTCTGGGTCATGCTAACTTCTGACTTTCATTTAAATACTGCTGGGGTGCTGTCATATTTTCTTGAATTCCTTGTCCCATAATGACACAAAAAGAAGCAATTGGCAAAAACCCCTCAAACATTAGAAACTAGTAATCAACTGAGCAAATTAGCTTTCTCTTTGTGCTTTAAGATTCGTTTCTGCAATTTTTAAAAAAGAACATATTTACATAAAGGGAAAGTCTTTTGCAGATGAGAAGTGAGAACTTCAAGTATCCTTCTCTGAGGTAAAGGTCTTTGGTCACAAGATTAAAAAATAAGACAATTTTTTCTGGTTCCTGAGTGAAAATTGAAGACCTACAGCCTTGAAGAAAAAGATTGTCCATGTGGGTTTATGCCTTTTTATACATGTAGGGCATAAGAACTGCTGCTACAGTTTCAACCACAACAATAAACACAAAATAAATTATGTGTTTAGCAAAACAATTTGTCAACAAATATCCTTTCCTTTGGACAGAAACAAATAAGGTCCAGTTTTATATTGCAATACGTAGCCAACAACAATTTGGCTTTTAGGAGAGAGTAATATAGCAGTGGCTTTGCATATTTCCACTGTCTTCCCTGAATATCCTGGCAAACAAATTTGTTAACTGTAGCCCACAAGTACTGGTGAATTCTTAGCTGATGTTGGTAAGTGGTTAGTGCTCTTGGTTTCACTAAAAAGACACTGCTCTTAGTCTTCAAAAATTAATTGGAAGAAATGTCTTGATTTGGATTCACTGTCTTTCTTCCAGTAGGCTTACATTTTATCATACAGGAAAGAGTATTGCAACCTTCATAGGCATTTGTAACTGGCCTTATCTCTCATCCCAAAATCTGCATAAACATCTACAGATATCAGTACATTTGTACTGCCATCTCTGATGTAGATTAATATTGAATTATCTGCTAAAAGCTCTTTTCAGTGATATGAAACTTTTTGATATTTTTGGCTACTCATTTGCTTCTGTTCGTCTTCTTTTTTCAGCAAACTAAATATTCTCTTTGTCTTCCATTTTTCTTCAGAATTGATACAAATGTTGCCAAGTGACCTTGACCTTTCCCTTAGGAGATGAATGTTGCATAGATTAGAATGCTTGAAAAATTTGGGACTTGTAGAGCTGTGTGATTAGGTGCATAATATGGGCATCACAATTGGCAATACATTGTACAGAGAAATAGCAGACATTTATGATTTAACAAGAATTGTGCAAATATGCAGCCCTCAACACCATTTATGAATTAATCAAGTGCACAAGCACCTCTTATGAGGACTTCATATCAGGTAAGGAACTCGCCTAGGGTCATAATACTAAAAGACCCCTACAAAACTCATTAATAGGAATCACATCTTCCAATTTTAATTTAAATATATAATAGAAAAAGAAACAAACTGTATCAACTTTCCACTGGACTTGAATTAGAGATAATATAATGAAGTATTTGCAAAAGTTTAAAAAAATGCTGAATAGATATGTATTTTATATTTAGATAACAACATTCTACCACGACATTTCAAAAAGGAATTTTGACAGTAATGCAAATAATGTTTTGCCAGGCACTTATTTTGGGTACAAAAGGCTTCATTTTATTGTCATTACTGACACCTCCTTTTTTTAGGAAGCACAATATGCTCCAATAAAAACAAGAGAATGATTAAGTAGGACAGGTCCGTTGTGACTCAGCTGTCTGCACATCCAGATCTTATACAAGGCGTACAGCTTAACCTTTGAAACAGTAGCAAAATTAGGTAAAGTTTTGTGAAGTCACTATATTTTTACCTGGCTATTATAGAAGTACTTTTAAATGCTAGCAGGCAGTTCAGATAATATAAAAATTCCAATACTGCCTTCAACTCGAGTCAAGGGTACAGTTAAAGAGTTATTAGCATCCAGCAAAGTGTGTTAAGTCTGACATTCATGATATCTCAGTTATTAAATAGATACTAGTACACGTACTGATTTTCTTATAAAACTTAATAATGATAATGACCTTTCCATTTAGAATCAGGCTTTCAATGCTGAAAACACCAGCAGATTTATAGAATTTAATGCTAGACGCAAATTACAGATCATTGTCAGTTTTTCACATATACAGAACTTGAAATGTATTTTTCATTTTTCGTCTTGAACATTCATGTGTCATAATGACCATCAAATGTATATATTTCTATGCATAGCTAACATAATTGATGTTACACTCAATTTATCATTTGATTTAGTGCTCCTCTGCACCAGTGCATTATTCCACTGAGATGATCTGCACACAATAGTGCCTTTAAGTGTTAAAAAAAGATTACAAAAAAATTATGCCACCAACTCTGCTACTGATACTAAACAATAGAGATGTTTTGAATGGCAAAACATTGTTCTCAAACAAGTTACTATATAAATCATTTTGGGCAAAGAGTGAAAGCATACACTAAGGCTGTCATTTTGCCACTCACTTGTAACATTACTACAGGGATTTTTCTTTTCAGATACACTGAATGGTCATAAGATGCACTCGTAAAAAAATGACAGACTTTGCTAAATACTTAAAATAACTTGGCCTGGAGTGCTCAGCTTAGTCAAAATTACTGCATTTCAAGGACCAGCTTTTCATCTACTAAAAAAATCAACACATTCTTACTGTCTTCAATAAGGCTATACCAGTTTATGTGAGCCCAGGATCTAGCCCATTTCAATAATGAATGAGAATAACTCCAATGGGAATTACAGCAGCTGAGAATTTGACCCCTGACTCTCTGCTACACAGAGAAAAAAAGGGAATAACTTTTAGAATATTTAATATATTTTCCTATGCACGAACCAGGGGTTATTTCTAAAACAAACAAGCAAGACTTGGTGCTTCAGCAGAGATGATTATAAGCAACAATGAATTTGATGAAGGGAGACCCCTCTACTTTTTTTTTTCCCCAACAAGTCCTTTTCCCCAAACCTCCGTGCAATGATTCATATCCCTTAATAATCCCTGTGCTCTGGATTAGCCACCACATTAGTGTTTGATTCACTCTCAATTATCTGAGGGGGGCAAGTTATGTGAGGAACTTTGTTTGAATACTGGTATTGTGAAAGGGTGCAATTTATGTGACTTCAAGTTTATTTACATGAAAAATAATAATTTTTGTAAAGTTGCATTTCTGGTTACTTCAGAAGTCTTTAGTTAACACTGGTGATTTTAGAGTAGACTACATAACTTTAAGGGTGGAAGTTATCCTCCAGGTGGACTCTGAATTAACCTGAACTTGTCCCAGGGAACAATGGAAGGGGAGAATTCATTTTATTTACTTGAGACCTCTACCCAAGGTTGACATTAATTGCACCCCAGAAGTGCCAGTTTCTCTCCAATGACTATAAAGGAAGACCAAGAGGACTTGCATAGATGCAGATGCCAATATTTGTCGAATTCCAGCCTAATTTCTTCTTTCTCTGAGAAAAAGAAAATTCCCTCATCTTTCCCAGGATGACCCTATCTTAAAGGACAAAATCCTACAGGGTACTCTGTGATACTCTGTGATATGGTTTTTTACAACATTTATTCTCAATTGCTTTAGGATCAAGAGTCAAAGATGAAAGATGCTTGCTATGGATTGGGCAAGACTTCTGAGGAAAGGGTAAAGAGATAAAAGAAAAGGGTGAAAAATGTTGTCTCAGGAGCTGGATAATACCATGCCAGCTATTTCCTCTTGTGGAGAAGATAGAGTTTGTCATTTGGTTCCCACAGAGAGCTCACAAAGCAAATTTTACTTGTTCTGCCCGCAAATTTTCTGAACAATGGGTACCTACTCCAGGAATTAAAGCTTATACCTCATTCACATAACGTAATGTTAACACGAGAAGAAAGAAAGGTTTGACGAAAGTGATCCTGAAAGATCTTAGCTCTTCCCAGACACATGACCTCAAATGACTATTAAATCACCTAAGACCAGGGAGTGAAATGAATGGCGTCTTTCCCCTTTTTGAAAAACAACACATTTGTGTTCTATGTTTGTCTTTGTCTAGTCTATCTATCTTTTATTTCTATCACTATGTAATCCAGAAAATTTTTAAGTCTATATGTGATCCTAGTCTCAAAGCAACCAGTTCAGCTAAAATATTGCAAAGCTGCATTTGTTGAATATGTTTATATAATGACATAAAAAAATAACTGTTAAAGATTTTGGCAAAAAAAAAAACGCAAAACTTTAACACACTAACACAGTGAATGTAAAAAGAGAAGCACAATTAATACTTTAAGTAACTGGAGTGTCTAAGAATACTGAATTTGTTATCTTTGAGGAGGCAATTTTTTTTTTGCCTTTACAGAGAAATATGTGAGTTCTCTTTTTACAGACACTGGAAATTACTAAGGATTAACAGGCAAGAGCGGTTTACACAGTTATTAGCCAATTTTACAAAAATATGAGGGCACTAATTGTGCTGTACACCATCTAATAATTTTTATTATTTTACCATGGCTGTGGTGAAACTCAGCCCCAAAATCTCAGATCTGGATAAACAGTCCCAGGAAATTTATAAGGGAAACATTTTACAGTGGAGTTTTGGTCAGTTAAAACCAGAAATGTGCTTAAAACAAAATCCCAGTTTTGAACACTGCTGGACAGGTGGAAAATCTGCAGATGCAGCTTGTGGCTAGGATTTTTAATACATTGGGATTACTGTGTAGAAGAACATTTCAGCAACTTTATTGCTGCATTTTTTTGCAGAACATACTCATTTTGAAAATATTATGCTTAAATACTAACCATCTCCAAGGAACTGATCTGTTTATTACCAATGGTTTTGTATAATTAATGCAGAGTCAGTCTTTAATATTAAAGAAAGCTCTAGTCTAAACTTAGAAATTCAAAGTTAAAGATGACATTCTACATTCAATTCATCCTCTGGCAGCCTGTTATTGAAGAACATATAATGCTAACATCACACACAGATCTGAGGCTCCACCATTACCTAAGCACAACAGGGTGAGATAACGACAGTGTGTCAGCCTTTTGTTGGTCTGTGTCACAACCTTCACGTTACTTTGTGAGAAGAACTGCTGTCAGGGCATTTCAAGTTGCTTTTGAAATAGTACCAAGAATGAGGAGGCCCCACTGTCCAATTGCCTTTCCAGTATTAACAAAATATATAGAGGGGGAAAAAAAAGAAGAAATTGCTCAGTTTGCATCTCAGTGCATGAAAAATCCTAAAGTCTGGCAGGGACAATTGATTATCCAGAGGGCAACACATCATTTCTGACTGAAAAAGGCCCTTTCTGGCATCCTACTGGTTATCTATATGAACATTTCTTTTGTATTTTCTTTTCAACAACTGAGAAATGAAGAAGGTGTAGAAAATGAGGTTACGGGGAAAAAATCAGAAGAAAACAATGTTTCATAAGATTGTTAAGATTTTCAGCCTCTTGTCTAGGAATAACCATTTTGTTTCCTTGGCAATCCTCATCACCTACAGCAAATATTTAAGTATTTCTTCACTTTTTCTTTAAGGAGCTTGTTGCAATAAACCATACTCCTTATACTAAAAGTATATTGTCTGAATGAGAGCAAAGTGGCCTTAAATGTAGCTAAGATAGTTTAAGGGAAGGATTAATTATCCAGAAAAAGTTCCACAGTCTCTATTGTGATTCGTGACTCTTTATCAAAATGAACTGGTAGCATTTACAAAGACAATTAGCACTGGAATAGTTTGTTCCCCTTGATGGCACTATTCACATGGTTAAAGAGCAGTCATAGTGAAGTGATGTGTTGGTCTGCATCTTTCAAAATACCACTACTTAAGCAGATGAAATAGAGCTCAGCACTTAATGATTCAGAATTTTCAGTGATTTATAAACTATTAAAAGATTAAAGTAGCCTTTTCTATTGCACAGGACAAACAATTTAAAGATGGGTATGGGTTCTTTGCTTTGGTGCATCATACCATATATTTAAATAAAGAAGAAAAAGAAATCTAACAGACAGTCAAACAAGATGCATGGGTATATATGCAGTAACTAATTCCATAATATGTAATATATAAATATTCTCAGTCCTAAATCTCTTTTCAAAGGTGTTTAAGCTGTGACTTGTCCAGGTCAGACAGTCTCCTGTCTTTTAACACATCCTAGAGTGGTGAAGGAAGAAGAATCTTTGCTACCGGGGAATTAAAATGGGGAATTAGAAACATAGGGAACCATTCCTACCATTACTGTAGCTTTTGTTTTAACTGTATTATAGAGTATAGCTTTGTATTGTCATAGTGCAGCAAGGTTTTGCTGGTGGGGGAGGCTACAGGGGTGGCTTCTGTGAGAAGCTCTCAGAAGCTTCCCCCGTGTCTGACAGATGCCAGGTGGTTTCAAGGCAGACCTGCCACTGGCCAAGGCCAAGCCCATCGGTGACAGTGGTAGCACCTCTGGGATAACGTATTCAAGAAGAAGAAAAAATTATTGCACAGAGGCATCTACAGCCAGAGAAGAGAGATGTGAGAATGTGTGGGAGGAGCAACCCTGCAGGCACCAAGGATGGTGGAGAAGGAGGGAGAACAGGTACTCAAGGCACTGGAGCAGTCCATGAGGAAGACCATGATGAGACAGGCTATCCCCCTGAAGCCTGTGGAGGTCCATGAGGGAGCAGATATTCACCTGCATCCCTTGGGAAGCCCACACTAGAGTAGGTTCCTGGAAAGACTTGTGGCCTTGTGGAGAGAGGAGCCCACACTGGAGCAGGTTTGCTGTCAGAACTTATGACTCCAAGTGGAAGCAGCCTGTTTCTAAAGGACTGCAGCTCGTGGAAAAAGATGGACCCCATGCTGGAACAAGGGAAGGACTCCTCTCCCTGAGGAGAAAGCAGCAGCAGAAACAACATGTAATGAACTGACCATAATCCCCATTCCCAGTCTCCCTGTGATGCTGGGGGAGAGGAGGTAGAGAATTGAGGGTAAAACTAAGACCAGGAAGGAGGGAGGGGTGGGGAGAAAGTATTTAAAATTTTTTTAATTTCTCATTGTCCTACTCTGATTTTGATTAGTAATAATTCAAGTAACTTCCCCAAGTTGAGTCTTTCTTTTTGGTTTTGTCCCTGATTTTGTAATAGTGAGTGATCTCTTGCTGTCCTTATCTCAACTCCTGAACCTTTTGTTGTATTTTCTCTCCTCTGACCAGCTAAGGAGGTGAGTGATAGAGCAGCTTTGGTGGGCACTTGGCATCCAGTCAAGATCAAATCCCCATAAACCTAAAATTAAAGATTCAGTCTTCATTGTATGAAGAACTTGGTGTCTATGTAGAACCCTGTCAGTTTAATGGTGGGAACTGTCATCCGTATTTCTAATGCAAAAGCAGTTTAAAACGCAAGCAGCACTTACCTTATATTTTTCAATCGATATGACCACTGACATGAAGAGTTGGACGTGCCTTGTTCTTGATATGAGTACTTAGCTGCAACTTATGCTGTATCACAATATCAAGACAATATCAAATGTGTTGCATACTTCTTATTCCCTAGATGAGTAAACTAGTCTTGAGTAAAAAAAGGAAAAGATATATTCCTTTATCTAGATATGTATATGTAAACATAGCTATTTATATAGCTATGCGCGCACAAGAGGGAGGCAAAAGTGGATGCCTCTGGAGGAGACAGCACCATGTCTTATTTTTAGTGGTTAGGACAAGATGATGTGTAATTCAAAACAGTATCACAAATCATAGAATTCAATTACTAAATAATCCCTTCATCCCAAAAAATACACAAAACATATTGTCCCTATTGGGCACAATAAAAGATTGATTGTCGTGTGTGATTAATCTAGACATTTGAAAAAGTTTCTTATGATAATGCTGCAGTTTAGTTTGACAAGAGTAAAGATTAGACCATTCTAAAATCATCACAAAGTGTATTCAGTTTTCATGGCCCAGGTATGGCAGTGAGTTGCAAGTCAGTTTAATTCTGTGCTGCAGAACAAAGGGCAATTTCTGCTGAACACTTCTCAATGGATATGTAGATGAGAGATGAGATGCAATGTTGCTGAAATATTCAGAAGCTGGTACCCATACCAAGAGAAATTCTGTAATGTAAAACATATCACTGCCTTATTTTATTTTTTTTTAATTTCTTGCTCTGGGGTTTCTCCCTCAATAAACTGCCTCCTTGACTGCTGGCTTGTGGAAAATCCTTTGGTCTGCTTGGCTTCCCAGCTGCATAGGCTATTCCCAGTCTCTTAACCATAAATAAAAAGAGTTGCCTGTAGCTCTACCTAACCTGATTGGCACACGTGGCAATTGATTAACTACAAGTGACACTGGGGGACTGTCATCGAATACTGCCTTTTTTCTAAATTCCTAATGAAACAATGGACTCTCCCCTTCAGGGCAGAATCATCCATTAGGCCCATGTGGCCTGAGCTGAAGGCTCTGTAGGTTCACATGTAGCAGTGTAATAACCTTCTTACAAAGCAATGTCAGAGACTTCCCTGTGAGACAAATGATTTAAAGAAATGACCTGCTTTGTCTTACTTACAAGAGCAATTTGGAAGTGCTTGTGTTGTTGACAGCTGACTACCTTCCTTCTGACACTTCTGCTCCTCCCCTTGAATTTCTCAGAGCACAATCATTCTGCCCAACCAAAAGTGTTCTGTTGCAACAGGAACACTTTTGGCTTCTGTAGTATCTTCTCTCAGGTTGACTTTATAAGCTGCTTTACAAAAAGTAGTGAATTTTGCATTGCAGCGTGCTTGCATGCTCAGCTCAGAAAGCAGAAAAGCTGAATACGGGCATACAATTGAAAGATACTGAGTTAAAATGATTTAAAAGTGACTGCTGGAAATTTCCACATATCTTCTGAGATGTAATTGTCATTTTCATGAGTGCTCCTAGTCTCTTGTAATTTGGATAAAATAGATTATTTTATATTTGGGGTTCAATGTTAAGCACAGTCAACTGATAACATGCCAGAAACTTAAAGGTATGGAGGAAAGTAAGGTTCAGGAGATTTCACACGTGAGTACATCAGCTTAGGACTTCCACTGATCTGCATCCTGTGAGAGTGAAAACTATCTTCCTTGCAAACAATTGAATGAGCCTTTTGAAAACATTCAGGAAGCCACTTATTGACACACAGAGTAAAGCAGTTTAGTAATAATGTCAGCTTATGTTAGTTTGATTTTGTGTGGCTTTTTCCTGAAGGCCCAGGAAAAGATTTGTGTACTTGAAACCTCTCAGTTTTTTTCCAGCAACAAGTGTGATAAAATCTCCTTTTGGCAAGTTTGGTTCTTTAAAAATAAGCATCTGGCTGTGGACTACTCAAGCCTATTCCATTCTCTTTTTCCATTTGTGTTGTCTGTGTGATCTGTGTGTTATCTATATGGGGACTTCTCAAGTTTGAGAAACCTGATGGGCAATATTGTCAGAGGTTGTTAGAGGGGGAGGTTTTTCAGTCAGCATCACTACAAGTGCAGACATCAGGATGGACTTGCCTCCTACATCTCTGAATACGTTTCCAGAAGGAGAAAAAGGAGTAAAGATGTCACCACATCCATCATCTGAAGCCTCCAGAACTGTGATTATATTTTTGTTGTGGTAGAGATACATTTTTTAAAATTGGGCCTGAGGAAAGGTGAAAACACCTGTCAGACCTTAATACTCCAGTTTTAGAAATGCAGGTCAATACTCTCTGAATTGCTGAGGACCTCTAATGTTTTGCCAAGTATCCAAAACAATGAGCAGTGTGCCTGTTTTCTATAAATTACATTTTCTTCAAAAAAACCCAGAAAGTGGTTTGAGTACCAGGAAGGACATTTACATTAATAAGTCTAAATGTAGTCAAGACAGTTATATTTTCACATTTTATCTTGGGGCACTACTGTTCCTGTCAACATAACAACTTCTTTAATCCACTCTTCACCCTTTTTTCTCTTGTTTGAAGGCAAATCTAAATGAAATTCATCTTAACTAACACTGGCTGTTTAAAAGTTAGGAATGAAGTCTAAGCCATTCAACAGTAATATAAATGTCTTGTGTGCTTAGATTCCTAGTCAGACATTTAACTTGCAGCCTGATTTTAGTCACTTATGCATAATCAAGGGCTTCTGTCATCATTAAATCCTTAAAAATTTATCTTTTTCTTGACGCTCTTATTCTTGAATGCCAGAGGTCAAGGCCCATGAAACCACTCCTGTCCCTCTGCATATAACCATGTGCACAAATTGGATCAAGTCTTTACCCTCTAACAATCCATGTTCACCTTCAAATTAAAGCTGAACATGGAAAAAAAACCAAACAAGGCTTCACTTCAAAATCCTAATGTTTGATATTGTTCTGCTTATGGACCAGACAAAGGATGATGCAGAAAAGAGTCTGATTTTTGTTGGGATCATCCTACCCTCAGCAATTCTCATCCCAGATTTCCCACTGACAAGAATTGGAAATAAATTCCCAGAGCACTCAGATGACTACTTTTTTCTCTAGTTAGGCTTCACCCTAGATGGATGCTGGGTGTATAACTCAGTGCCTGTTTGAATACCAGCTTGTGGGCACTTTCTGCATTTTCCTACTTGGTGTGCAGTTAAGACAAAATCTTTTCAATGACTAGGTGGAATGTAGAGAACACCTTGGTGGACACAGGAGAGAGCTGCTTTGCTGGAAATCAGAAGGGTGAGATGCAAATCTATATCAGATTTTATTTTTCTTGTTTGCTCAAAAAAGTTCCGTAAATGTTGAAGGAAACAAAACTGTCCGGGTGAGAGTTTCCATAGACTTCAGTGGAGTCAAGATTTTTCAAGTAAACATGTATTGCAAAAGCCAGACTTAGAGAGATTAACACTAGTCTGCATATGTTCATTTTCCTCCTAACAAGGACACAATTCTCTTTCAAGAATCCTATTTGTTCCTACTCAGAAGCCATTAAAAATTATATATTGCACTATACTGAGAGTTCGTCTAATTTAAATGCAAAAATTTTGTAAACATTAGTATTATATTATGTTCCATTCATTCATTTCATCCTCTAATACATTACAGGGGGGAAGTATACATGCATTGCATTTTTGAGATTTTATTTTAAGGGTTGCTTTAATGAATTCTTAATTATATTATTCAAAAGATCCATTATTCAGCATTCATCTCACTTCTAAATGAAAGTCTTTACCTGACATGTGAATGAAATGAGTCTAAATGCTTTCCATGCCACCTAGGGATTCGTAATAGACTTCTTGCTGAATGGCAACAGCGGGTTTTCTTTCATTTTAATTTTTTGCGGATTGTTTGTAGAGAAGTCCAGGTATGAAATACTCACCTGTCCCAAGCATCAGTAAACCCTCTAGTCTCACCAGATATAATGCAACCACAGCGCTTGAGACAGTTGAAAGAGATAAAAGCTAGAGAGGAAAAACATTTATAACATATCTAAGGTTTCCAAATATATTGCATATTTCTCAAGAATTCTGTTTGGTGTGGGAAAATCTTATAGCCCCTTATTAAAGCTTTTCTTCTTTTTTATGCTTCACTCTTAAAAGTTGGTGAAAATTGTAGAAGGAATTGAGATGTGCCCTTTTAAAAGAGGTAACGATACTTTTTCTCATTCCTCATCCATTTCAGTAGGACTAATATCTGGTATTAAATCTGGAAAAGAGCTTAAGAGTTCAAAATACTACACTGCTTTTCAGCAATGCAGACAGCAACTTGAAATGAGTACATGTATGGCTGGTCAGGATTGTACTGTCATAAAGACACTGGGCCAAATTCCTCCGTGTCTCAGTCCATACCTGTTCATTCTAAATATGAAAACAGTATGGAAAGAACATTATTTAGAGCATTGAAATAATCACTGACTAGATACCACAGTATACTGTCAATTCCTTGTGAAAAGATTGAAATATTTATCTCCCATAGATTGACTGTTTCATTTGCATTAAAAAGACGACAAAATTTCTCATTTCAGATTAACATGCCATAGATAAATTATTATATACATTCTGTTCTTAGCTATATGTGTTTTATAAACCACTTTTGCAAAAGAATACATATTAAAAGACTTTTGAGTGCTTTTGAAGTCCTTAGATCAATTTTTTAAAGTACATTTCTTAACTATATTTTGTTGCTTTTCATATATATAAATGACTATGAAAAGACTGTGAAATTTAATATGCTGCTTTAATTCCAGACCGTTATTTAGACCTCAGTACTGGAACGTACTGAGCACATCTCAGGAAGTGCCCAGCATTGCCAGTGTGGCTGTCTTGCTTAGTGCCGTGCAGGACTGTGTTAATAATACAAAACCTCCAGCCCTTGTGTGATGCAGTCAGGCATTGGTTAGTGAAACAGCTGCATTACCAAGCAGGCTGAACCACCTACTGATTAAAAAGTAACATTTTAGAATGGCTGAGAAATCTCAGATGAAAAACCACACTATCCACTCTTCTGATGAGCAAAATTCATAGTTCTGCTCACAGGGACTCCCATTCACCCAGCCTAAAACTCCCCTCTCTGTGAGTAATTGAAGTGCACCCTTGAGGATCCACATCACATTGTGCCTCCTGTGCAGAAGAGATCCGACTTTGTAAATGATTTCTCAATGAAGTACTGGTTTTGTCCCAGTTAAACTGAAAACCCCATATATAGCCATGTGGAAAATAATAATGAAATTGAACAAACACCTCCATGATGTGTTTGTTCATTATAATGCACTAAGGTATGTGTATTGAGTCACTACCTTCAGATTTGTTCACCCAGACAATTTTGTCTTTTTTTGTTGCTTCTCCTGCACATCCCATTTACCCATCTAGCAGCTCAGTTTATTTTTGTGCACATCATTAAGGAAAATGAAATCTCAAATTCTCTAAAGGTTCTGGAAGGAGATGCACATAATTATCAAAACATTTAAAATACGAGTAACCTCTCCAAGATGAAATGTATCCCTAAAAAGGCAGACCCAAGGAACATACTCTAAGCTTCAATGCACAATAGGTACACTTCAAGATGATAAGCTGTCACTCCTGCAAAGCATCAGACAAGGCAAAAATCTCCCTAATCTCACTGAATCGTATCTCCTATCAGTTCAATGGAAATCAGCCAGCACTACTGTATACCCATAATATTTATGCTACAGCCCATTGTGTCTCTCAATCTTTAAAGTATTTATTTCAACAGTGTTTCAGTAAACTATGGAAAACCTCGGAGCAATGTAAAATTAAGGGCAAAATCCACAAAGATACCATAGCACTTAGATGGGGACACAGAGAAGTTAAAAATGCAAGATTCATAGAGCAAGCAAGGGAACAAATAAAACCAAGCACGACTTCATTAAGTCTAATTGCAAGATATTTAAAATAAATACTTGGAAACATGTTTTATGCAATTGCTATCAACACTGTTACAAATATGTTGCTCTGATCGAGTTTCTGGAGCCATTGCACTGTGCGAAACTGCTTTTTCTAATTACGAACATGAAAACTTTTTCAGCTTCCCACTATGTAATTTGTATAGAAGCTAAAAGGTAGCTTTGACTGCTTAAAGAAATGTAAAGAGGAATTTCTGATGACGTTATGTTCTAAGTTTTATTTGAATTACTATGCAATCACAGTTCCCAGTCAAATATCTCTTAGCTTTTCACTAACACACATCGATAAGATAAGTCAGTGCCCTGAAAGTTTATATGTACAAAACAAATAAAAAATCAATATTTTTCCATTCTTTTTGATGGTCAAGAAAGGAAAGTTGATGATATATTCCATCAGATATTTTTAGCATTCTGATTTTTTAAAGCATAGTTCCCATTTTTCAGATGTATTTTTCTGTATTTCATGTATGTGAGAATATAAAGAAGGCTAGTGATGCTGATAAAGCAGGATGTGGCTGTGTCTAAGACATTCCAAGAGAAAATGTTTCCTCTTTTCAGTCATTTCTAAAATCCATCATAGCAGATTTGACTAATTTCACACTCCTTCAACTTTCCATTTGAGAAATTAAGTCCCTTTGTATTATATCTTACTGGGTAGACAGAAGATACGGGTGGTCCTTCTATCAATCAGAGTTGTAATTACTCTTCCCAATTGTCTCTGATATTTTATTCAAAAAGTACTATAACTCCTAGGCATTGCACTAATACCACGATGGTTGTTTTTATTGTTAATAATAATACTAATGGGATTTTGGATACAGTGTAGGAAATCCTATATGGCCTTTTCTTCACATCTTCATTACCTCTCTCTCTTTAAATTTAGTGGTTTTTAAAAAATAATTTAGAGGTAGTTCTGTGGACTAATGCTAATATAGGCTGTGTAAAACTCACAATGAATAATCACTCATTCTTTAAGAATTCACAGCACCCTAACTTCTTTGCAGAAGATTTGAGGTACAGTCATATAATGCAGAAGTAATTCTTTATTAACCGGGCTCTCTGGCTGCACTAATAATGGTATATGTGAGCAAAAGGAACTTAAGAAGAACCACTTGATATGATAAAGGATAGTTCTTTTACTATTATCATGTATAATTTCCTGTCTTCCCCTGTAAAAAGAAGAAATTTATAGCCATTTCCTGAAAGTACCTTTTGCATTTCAGTTTGACAATCCTCAGCTTTTTTACTTCAGCAGTACTTTTGTCATTAGAACTGAGCATTTGAAACTTCTTTCTAATTTGATAAAATATACATATGGCATTAGTATGCTAGAGGTAAAAGGTACTAACATCAAAGTCTGCACAGCTCACATTAGAATGATTTTAAATGGGCATTATATATTTATTTAGCAGGGAAAGAAGGTAGTCTATTAGAAGCAGTTTAAAGGATCCTTATTTTACTATATGTTTCAGTAAAGCATTTTAATTAATCTTCTTATGAATAACTTGACTTCAGTAGAGCAATTGAAAAACAGCTGTCATGTATTTAGCAATTTGGATGGGTTACAAAACAGGTACATTGTTGCACTGCAACCCTGAAGTAGTTAAAGGATGTACATGTGTACAATATCTTTAAATTTTCAACTTAGAATTATTGATGGATGTAAAGCTACTCACTCAAAATCATCTAGCCTTCTTAACTGGTTAAAAGAGTTTAATCCTCTCAGCTATTAGGAGACCTTTGAAGTGAAACAGTGAAACTCACTCCTTCCGCCTGTTTTGAAAATTCTCATTGACTGTAGACTAAATCACAGGGAAGTTTCGGCTGCAGCACTTTGTGTGCAGAGTAAGCTGTGGATTACTTAGTTGAACTTTGCTCCAGTCAAGACTTTGTAGTGCTTATAAATCTTGAATCCATCTAAATTCACCTTAAATTAGCCTTGCAAAAACAATCTCTAAACTTCAGCTGTCTGCTTGGTGGCTTCTGGCCATGCAGAAGCTGATACACTGATTAATTGTCTTCATTTCTTAAAAATAACTCACATTTTATTAAAAATAAAATATCATGGAATACTCACTTTTGCTTTTCACCTCAAAAAACAACAGTGTTGACTGGTTCTGTGCAGACCATTGGCAGATATATTGTGTTTTAGAAATTAAATGGAAAAGAAACTTGAAAGCTTTATAAGTCCTAAAAGCCTTACTGCACAATAATGCCACTACTGCATGAACAGCCTGGGATGGGGCCAAACAAGCATAGCAAGATATGATGGATTTTTCAATTTTCTGGCAAATAGAAACAAATTCTGGTTTTAGAAAGTGTACTCGACAAACACTTCTCAATGTGTTTCTGATTTGTGGTAAGAATGTTTTTACTGCTGGTGCCCTGAACTTTTGAGACATTTATTTCCTAAAAGAAAGATTCCTTTCTAGAAACCTCAACTGTCTGTTTTTCCAAAGAAATTTAAAATCAAACACACAAATAAAATTTTTAACATATGGGAACCTTCGTGTACAGACTTACGTATTGCAAGTTAAAATTGTTTTATACACTGTAATGATTTGCAGATGAAAACACTGAGAAGAGGACTGTTTTAAGCAGTAATGCTTTTTGGCAGCATTAAACCTTGTTTTAGTAATTGACATCAAAATATTTTGTGGCTTTAAAATGGACCATTAATAAATGTGGCATGTTTAAAGTTTTAAAAGTTCTACTAAATACTGTGAAGTTGTATAGAATTGCAAATATGATATAGTAATTTTTTAAAGAAAATAATCTTTAACTTCTCTATGTTAAAAACAGTGGAGATGCATCTTTAAAGAGGACTCTTTGTTGTCAAAAGTATCCTAGGGTTTAAGTTCTTGGGTTTTTAGATCCATATCATATGTATCTTTTCTTTTTTTTTCAGGACAGTACTTATCTTCTCCACTGGCCGACTTTTTTCATCAACTTTTAACTTTTTTGTTTCCTACAGAGTCAAACTTGAAGATTGCTGTACATAGAGACATTTACTATTTAAACATTAGCACATTAGTAGCTTGCACACCGAATATTTTTAAGATGTGTACATTGACAGCTCTATTTTTTGAATAGTAAACATTAATGTAGAGGAATGTTGTAATCTTAGAAAACCTTTCTTAAACAGTGGATCTTTTAAACTTTTTCTGGTTAAAGGGTTTGTTGACAATTTAACTCCCTGCCTTTAAAAATAGACTATTTCTGTGGAAATTTTTTTCCTCGTAATCTACTATAGTTCATTAAGTTTTGAGGCAAGTTTTGATATCACATTTTGTATAGGAAAGATCTGAAAGAATTAAAATTTTGATGTCCTAGTGCTGAATAAACAGTGGGTATTGGTGTTTTTCACTAACGACCTGTTTACAAAGGAAATAAGTAGATGCTTTCTGTTAAGCACATGTTTAAATTTCATTGACTCCTGCTCTGAGAATCCTACATGGGTTTTCAAGAGCTTCACTGCAATAAGTCATAAATTAATTTGCATTTTCATACAGGCTGAGTATGTCTGTATAAGCCAAAGGAAATAATGAAAATGAACTGATGACACAATGAGCCCATTTGCATGGAAGACAAATGTTAATTTCATCTCTATGCTGGAATCTTGCAATGGGGAAAGTGTTTATTCGCCATGCAACAGTTATCTTAAGCACCAACTGACTGAAAGAGAGAAAAGATGGTAAAGAGCAACAAGAGCAAACCCCCAGCATACGCCAAACTGAAAGCACCAACTGGCTCTTTTTTTGGAGGAATTCCAATGACGATTTTTTATTGCTACCAGAGTGATGGTACAGCTCAGTCACTGACCATGAGGAAAAATAGAAGTAGAAATGCAGGAAGCAAACACAGGTGCCAAGTGACTATTCTGCATCTGCAGGTAAATGGACAAAAGGAAAGTTTCAAAAAGAAATCATTCAGAGCAGAGTCATGATCAGAGAGCCACCAAGGCTGTAGTTACACACACATTGGCAGGGGTGCTTCAGCCTACTTAATCTTAGTTCATGCAGTCCCTCATTTACTCCCTCCTCCCCTTCCCTGTGCTGGCACCACTGTTTGTACAGCTGTATGGTGAACACAGTCAGGGACCTGGACCCAGTGAAAAATGACCCAGCAGAAATGCATCAGTTCCCTTTATAATTTACTTCAGAGTCCCACAACTGGTTGTGCTGGCATAGCAGAGGTTGTGACGTGGAAACAGGACTATGCAGCTGAGGAGAGAAGCTGTGGAAGGAGGCCCTATAAGCAACACAGGGGGGTTCCATTCTTGAACTGAGAAAGGTATGCATGGCCACACATCCAGCACATTGTCCCCTCACTGATAGTGTGTCTTTTTTTTTTTTTTTGAGATTAAGGCAGCATTCAGTACTTACAGCTTGGAAGTTAGTTTTCTAGGTTGCTGTTGTAATCAGCAGAGATGTAGGAATTTTTTCAGTTTCTGAAATGTAGGCCTTTAACTGTCATTTGAAAATGTCGAAGATAACATGCTTGGACTCCACCAGCTAGCTCCAGAAGAGTGTAGGTCCACCATGCCACATATACCAGCCCTCTCTGGATGTCTCAGGCACTGAAAGGATCCTCAAATGGCAGTAGTCATCTCTGTTTGTGCAGATGAATTAAGGTCCCAAGGTGGCACCAAGATACCTAAACAGAACTTTTTAATTAGATATCTAGAGGTGGAAACTGCCATGAGGTAATAGCACCATTCCATTGCCTAAGCATAAGGATCAGCTGATTTTTGAGGTGCCTGAGATTTTTTTATGGGGCTGGCAAATTCTCCATAGGAACTAGGGAATACCTGTGCGTTTTTGAAGAGTGGAGGTCAGATAGGAAGTCCTAGGACATCTCAGCTTTCATCAGTGTTTTGTGTGTTTCATTGAAAGAGCACTGAAAAATTCCCCTCAGACTTGCTGTACTTTAAGGCATAAGAAAGGAAATAGATATAATCAGTTTCACAACCTTTTTTACGATTAAGTTGAGATGATCGTCATTTCTTTATAATCTGAAGGGACCCTTAGAGAAGAAGGTAGCATATCTTGAGGATCTGATTTGTTGTCTAGTAAAAACAAAATAAAAAAAAATTAAAAAAAAATAAAAAAAAGCACAGTAGTTTTGTCACCTTCCCATTACCTATAACAAGTAGTTTCATAAACCCATGGATTATGATCTCCTTGTAATGAGACCTCTGCTACCAAAAATAACTGCAAAAAAGGGTAACTAAATGATGAACCATTGACATACCTTTCTGAGGAACCACAGGTGCACTGATTCTTTCTTTTGAATAGACATGGAAAAACTTCCTATAGGTATCTAATTTAAATGTCTCAAACATGTTTAACTAGTGTCTGTAAAGGGAGCCAGTATTTTTGGTCACTGGATAATGTTTATCCTAACTAATTTTTTGTTTTCCTGATGAACTACATTAATCTCAAAAATTAAATATCCGCAGTACAGAAGCTAAGCAATTGTCCCAGCATACTGAGCTTTCATCCCACTCAGTTTTCACTCCTCCTCCTTCCCAACTAACCTGAATATGGGATTTATTGAGGGATACAAATTTTACCTTTTTCTCTTAAGAAATAGTTCTACCACCACCACCAGCGCACACAGAGAAAACAATATGCAGCAAAAAAACTGGAAAATAGAAATAATGTAAGATGAAGAATATCAGCTATAGGGAACCAGGGCAAAAGAAGATGTCTCCTGTTAGAATTCAGGCTGCTTTTAATTAGGGTCTTGTGAAATAACTCATTCAAAGATCAGCATGGACAAGGCTATTGCGGGTTTCAGCTACTTGCAGGGTATTCAGGGGCACAGTCTCTTTTCAACCTTTAGTAACAAAATTCAAGTGATCTAAAACTGATAGTTTAATTCTGAATTTAAATGTAATTGTAATTTTATTTTATTTGTTTTTATCTTTTCTAAAGCTCTCTAAGAGGTCCTAAAGAAAGGTGTTACACAATTGTAAAGTGCTGGAGTGATTGACAGAGTATTTTACAACTGGCACTTATTATTCCTTTTATTAAGAATAAAGTGGCTTTTAGACTAAAAACAATAGGGTGAAAAGGGGTCTTTTATGCACTCGTTATAAGTAGAAAATTGGAAGGAAAAAGTCGTAATAAAAAACTAAATGATTTTGGCACAATGTATGTTTCTTTCTTTCTGTTCAGTGGTATATACGTTGAAACCACTGGACATACAATAGCCCTCTAGATATGGAAGGAAAATTGGAAGCAGATTAAAATTGCCAAAGTGATGCATGTAATAATCATCTTTTCTTATTTTTGTTATGAGTGGAAAGAAGTCTTTATGCAGCAAAAATGAATAACATTGTTATATTTTACCTTTGAATTTAAATTCAGGGAAAGTGACAAAGGACTTGACGCAGATTGTCTATTATGTGCCCTGTTTTAAGATGACAGGTGATTGTTCTCAAAGTTGCTATAAGTTTTTCTCTTCTGTTTTTTTTCAGAACAATCCTTTTTCCCCTAAAAGTCAGCATGTGCCAAATGCATATGCACCTTTGGTCATTTTTGTAAATGTCATGCAGATTCACAGCGACAGTTTCAAAATTTCAGAGCATTACCCAAGCGAGCAGGCCCCAGAATTTCCTGGATTAAACCTGCGCTGCATGGTGGTTTTTTAATTCTGTATCACACTGTAGATTAATAAAATGCGGGTCTCACTGAAATCAATTGGTATCTTAGTATTTTATGTGTGTGAAGTGACTACACATATCAGATGGAGATGAAAAAGGAGCTTGCTGCCTGACCAAGAGCATAAGCCAGTTTAGAACAACTTCCCATTGTAGCTTGGAAAAGTTATTTGTCATGACAAGCGTATTGGTCAGCTAGGCCTCAAACATGTCTGACACCAAAGTTGCTCAGACCCACAGAGCTAAATTTGTTAATGGTTCCTTGGTATTGAGCTTTGTTTACAAGAGCATTATGTAGGGCCTTATCGCGCAGACCTCTTCAGAGCAGCTCTGGACTTTGCTTCCTCAGCAACTGATTGGTTTCACCCTCCATCAAAATCTAGGAAGCAGTGAGGAAAGGCTGCTAACATATTAAGCATAACCAACAGTAGAGACCTGAGATTTACCTTGATTTTGGTAAGCAGGACACTATTTTTTGTAAAATAGGTACGATGATTCCTTCACCTCTTACACTGCTTTTGTCTTTTTTGGGCATAACCTTATGAAAACATAGATTTTGTGACACATACACAATGACCGAGCAAAAAAAGACCCAAAATTACTGTAATTTGGACTCGATGATCTCAGAGGTCTTTTCCAACCTAATTCCAACCCAATATAAATAGCTTATCATGTAAATAAGAAAATTATTCTCAAATCAAAATTCTGTTCTTGTTACTCATTAAGTAAGTTTGACATAATAATACAATTATGGGTGGAGGAGGAAGGAGATTTCACTGGAAATTCTTGGTCTTAAAGCACAGTGAGAAAAGTCTTTTCCCAAACTTTATTTAAAAGTGTTTAGGGGTTTTTTTAATAATTTTTATCAAGAAAATGAGAAAAACTACATTAAATCCCAAGTGTACTCTCTGTGAAAGAGAAAAGATGGGAAAGGAGAAAGAGATCAACAAAGAAAGAGCCAGAGAGGAGAGAAAGAAAGTGAGGAAGAAAGAGAAAGAGTGAAAGAATAGAGTGTTGAGAAGAAAAAGAGAGAAAGAAAGGAAGGAAGAAAGAAAAGGAAAGAATCAACAGAAGTTAAAAAGTCAAGCCAGTGCATCTACCTGTCTATCAGGAGTGTCAGGAATCCCAAATCATAAGAAAAAAGAATGGATAACTACTGTGTATATAAGCCCTCTCAGCTTGAAAGGGTAACATTTATATTTCTCTCTTCCAGGAACCTTAATTACTTGAACTTAAGCACTCTAGAATTTTTCTTCACGGTATGAATCTGAGATGCTTTCCATCCTCTGACAATAGAACAGGCGCAGAATACTCATTCAAAAGAATAAAAATAAAAACAGCCCTCATTGTAGCATTAAACCTGCATTATATGGGAAAATTGTGGTTTAAACAGGTTTTAAAATGGTTTTTGGTGGTGTCTTTGCAAACACATGCTTCTTCTTCCCACAACCCCCTTTGTTATCCATGCAGGAATGTCCTGGGAAGGTGTCCTGAGGTGTTTCCCATTTGGCCTTTGTTAAGGCCTTCCTGTGATTGGGTGTTCCTGTAAGCCCCTTGAGACTTCTAATTGGTTACTCTGTGAATCCTCCTAAACCCTATAAATGTAACATCCCCCACAATAAACTCTCTCTTGCCTCCTCTCCACACCCGGTGTCCTGTGACCTGTCTCCCTACCGGCCATGGGGCCACGTGCGGGGGGGGAGGGGGGAGCACCTTTCCCCTCCAGGCTCAGGGCCTGAAAAAACCCTGAGATACCCCTGGAGTTTCCTTTCCCCATCCCTCAAAGCGTCGCAATGGCTCTTCAGATGGAGAAGGAACTAGAACTGGGCCAGCCCCACGCCGTGGATGGGGAAAGAAATCCAGACCTCATGACCAAATTTTTTGTTTAAATACTTCAGGGTGCTTTTGTTGGACAAGTTGCATAGGGGAGAAATTACTCTAACAATAAATAGTACAGAAAGTAAATTATTTGCCACAAGTTTGTCATTCTTATTTTCCATGTCAACAACTTCATTGTTCAAGAGTGACTTCAGTAACATACATTTCCCTTATTTGAATAAGATGTCATATCTTACCAGTATACACAAGAAAGTCTGTATTTCCAAGGCTGCAGATTGCCCAGTAATATCTGCCGTATTAGCCTCTTCTATCAGTATATTGTATTTATTTCCTAGGTGTTGGCAGACCAAGAGACTGACACTGTCATTCGTTGAGATTTCATATCACTTCTCACCATGATTTCAGTTACTTTTGACATTGTTAGTCCTAGGCAAATAACAGAGAATAAGAAATGTGTTGGAGGGATAATATGCCGCAACAAATAAAAATAATTAATGGCAATTGAATACTTTTAATTAAAAAAAAATCTCTATAAGGCCTGCAAAATAATGAAACCATCTATATTGTAATAAAAATAATTACAAATTCTATACATACTCTTAAAATTTGAACAAGTAAAACAAATTGACATTTGATCTCAAAAGCCTTTGGATAAAGGACCTCATAAGAGTCTGTTAAGAACTTGATAACCATGGGACTAGAAATGCAGTACTGTTGTGGATTAAAAATTGCTTTAAAAATGGGAAGGCAACAATAGGAATAAATGTTGAGTTTTTAGTGTAATGAGGCTATTTATTAGTGATACTTCTGAGATCAGAATAAGAAACAGCATTGCTCCTTACAGCTCTGAATAATCTAGGAGAAGGCTGAGACAACTCCTTGACCATCCCTGTTATTTTACACAGCAAAACTTTGGCTTTTTATTCTGGAAGACCTGTTTCTTCTCTTTTCTCCTCTACTTAGCCCTTCTTTGGTTACCACTTACCATCAATTGTACATCACAACTGGGTTCATTCTTACTGAGGCCTCTTAGCACAATTCCATTATACAGTGTTAATAAGAAGTATTTACTCTGAGTCATTACCAAATGTAATTCTGTACCAATTTGAAAAAACTTGTAGTCAGTAGTAATTCTTTAGATTCTTGGTGAGAATATGATAGAATCAATTAAAAAAGCTTAGAGTAAGAAAATACTAACATATTATGTACAAACTAATAGTAAAATATATATTCCAAATAGAATTACTGTAAGTATTGTAAGGTCTAATTTTTTGTGTCAAAAGAGAAAACAGTTATGGCAGAAAAATATTAGACTAAGGACAATGAAAAAAAGTCTTAGATTTGGGGGTGAAATTTTCACAGAACAGATATTCCCTTCTAGGCTAACCCTGTGAGCTACTGGGAAAGGGTGATAAAGTTTTAGTATCTCAACAGACAGAAATTTTCATAGGTCTGAGTAGACCCAACTATGTTAAAGCCTCTGTATTCCAGTCCATGGGGAATATAAGAATATTGCTTTTAGAAATGGTAATAGAAGAGCTGATTCTGTATTCCAGGACAGTGCGAACGTACACCAGTAATTCCTCCTATTAGCACATGTATCTTAACACAACTTCCTACTCTGCTATGGTACCATGAGGTCTCCCAGGTAAGTCAGGAGTAAACCCTCTAATGGATAAATTTGTCAATTTATCTTAGCATTGCCATATACTAGAAAAGCTGTTTGTAGAAAAGATGATTTATGTCTGCACAGGACTCTAAAGGAAAAAAAAAATAAAGCTTGTTCAACTTTGGACATTCCAAAATTCAGATAAATCAAACAATAGAAAATATTAACAAATCTTATAATTTAATTTTCTCCTCTTGATCCTGGTCATGATTTCCAAAAGTTTCCTTTCAACAGAATTTCACAGGGAGTGTAGCTGTTTTTGAGTTGGTTGTGTAGGTGCATGGAATTGAAACCTTCACTGTTTCATTCACTGTGGAGCTTTAGGGAAAGGCTTTTTCTGAATCTGGGCATTCTTAAACAGGGCTATGCACCCACCAAAGAACTTCATCTGCAAATGGACAGTGTATCTTCCTTTTTGAACATTGTTCTACTCACTCCAAGTTTGTTATCACCACCAGACCCAAATAACTTTCTTTTACTTGCATGATTTCTGTAAAATAGTTGTATTGTGCTAGCAGGAAGTGTCCTTTGTCCACTTTTGTATGAAACAAGGTATTCTGAAGTGAATATAGGGCTGCCATCAGTTGCTGGAGATGTGATTTGCATTCAGCTGTGAACACTGAGGGACTTAAAGAGGACTGTATATGTGATGAATGTTTAACAATTAAGAATCTTGAGTTGAATGCGGAGGAGCTGGGAAGAGAAACAGAGGTCCTCAAGAGGTTAAATGAGTGTATCAATGAAACATGTTTCGTTTTAAATACAGAAAATGAGAAGCAGCAAGGAGGTCAAGAAGATAGCTGAGAACATAGAGAAGAAGAAGAGGAAGAGAAAAAAGACTTGAGTGAGGTACGTAAAGAGACAGAGTTAAAGTGAATGGCAAGGAGAAGGAAATGCACGACACAAACAGGATTCTGCAGAGCTTGTGGCAAACCTTGGCTGACAGAGCACATCAAATCACAGAAACATGAGTGCACAATAATGATGGCAATGGGAATAACAGCCTCGCAAATGGAGACATCTTGGAAAATGCACTTTTTATGGGTACTTTTTCTTATCCTGACTTTTCTGCCAGAAATACAGTTATAGTTACCTGTAACAGAATTGATGTATACACGTAGAATATGCCATAAGAGGCATACCTGTTGGTAGGTATCAGTGGCATAAAAGAGGAAAGATTCTTGGTTTGCATAACTCTGAGACAGAGTGGCAACTGCAGGGTGAAAAACTAATCATGATTTTGGGAGGAAGGAGGAATTTTTTCAACATAGCTGTGTAGGATGTGTGCAGCCTGTGGGTAATAGATAATTTGCAACTAATAAAGAAACTAGATTACTTATTACAGGAAAGCAGAAGATGGGACTGCATATATAGGAAAGCAGTAACTTAAGAGTGTGGATGATACAGAAATAATATCAATATCATCCTACCATAAAGATCTCAGTTTCCTGAAAACAGCTTTTAATGAATCTCTCCTACTTCAAGAAAACAATTAATTTGGGAAATCTTGAGAACTACAAGAGAAGTGTTTTCCAAAGCTTTTCACTCTTCTCTGAAAAATTCTTTCATTACATAGCCTTTTATCTGTCTGGGAGGATCACCATAACTCTTTCTTCACAGAATTGTATAAAGGAATCTACAGATTTTGGCCCAGATTCTACTACAGGGCAGAACACCTGTCCCTCTGATTTGAGTAGTTTCTGTACATAAATGCCTAGGCGAGATATGGTTTATTTAGAGGCAAAGATCTTCAGTAGTTTATGACAAACACGTTCCCATATTCCTGGAGATACGCTGATTTACTGCAGTATAAAATCTAACCTGTTAGATGGCAGGAATGTAAGAACACAACATTGAAGTTCATAAAAATATCCCATATTTGGGAGTGGCACAAGACATCAATGCCAGTGCTATTGCTTATTCAGGATATTACTTAAACAGTATCTCAAGGACCCAGTTGAAATGTCAGAACAACAGCAATATACACAGTACTACAATGGCTTTCTATTTGTACTGAAGTATTTTCCAGGCATATGAGGAGGACATTTAAAGATCAGTTTTATCTCCCATAAATATGAAAACAATAAAGAGCTTATGCTTTGACAAAATTATTGAGTGAAGTCCTCCAAGGCGACCCAGCCCCTTCAGTGTTCTAAAGAAATGTGGGTCAACGAAGGGCTTTGAAAAATAAGTATTTTCTTTTGTAGGAAATGGTGATTAGTAGAGGTTTTTTAGGAAATTTTAAACAATTTTAACTTAGGAAAAAGTGTGAACGAGCATTTTTGAAATGCACCTTGTACTTTGAGACAGCATTGTAGCATGTGTGGTTAGTTAAAGTGAGATTCTTATATTTATATTCAACAGAGAAGAAACATGTAAGTGTGCTACTGTGCTGTCTAGAAGTTTCAGCCTCTGTCACAGATGACATGTACTCAACACAGTAAAATAAGGATGGCTGAGAACAAGTCTAAGCCTCACAGATAAGAGGAGGGAAAAAAAAATGTTTGATGGTAAAGCTATTGCTTGTGCTTACTAAGAGAAATGTGTCTGAGTCAGTGCATTGACTATAGCCAGGTTTGAGCACAGTTATTTTTCCCTATACCTAAGGTCAAATGCACTGGACAATGAGGATGAGGTACAGACAGTGTCAAGCTCTGGAAGTGTTCTCTTTCCAAGGTTTTGTAATTTGGGTGCTTTTTTTTCCACCTAGAACTATATTTGAGAGTCTTTGATCCCTATAAGGGCATATATGCCCTTAGAGTGGATCACAATCGGGTCCTAACATTTTTGTTCTCCAATTTTTCCTCCCTCTTCTTGCTATATCATTTTTATAGCAGAAAACTGTTTCTCCCCCTTTCTTTTACCTGTTATACATAGGAAATAATTTTAAATTGTTTTTCATTCTATTATGTAGCTGAAATTAAAAATATAGCAAACTGAATTGGAATTTGAACAGTGATATTAGAGGAACTTACATCTAAATCAAAATAATCAGAATTATTTTTATTTAAGAATAATTTTACTTTTCAGACCTGTACCTTGAGTATTTTGTAGAGTGCTGGACACTATATCTTTGTAAAGGTTTAATTGCTCTTCAGAGGAGCAGTGTAGAGCAATTATACAAATGATACCAGATATCAATGATTTAAGTTATAAGGAAAGATGGAGAAAGTTGAGCATATTCTCAGTGGAAAAGAAAAGGCTTCTTGTAACCCAATTGAAGTTTTAAAAATTATGAAGAGGACTGATAAAATTGATCCAAAAAAGCAATCTCTTTACACTTGTAAGACCACAGAAGCTTGAAGATATGATCTAAAAATTAGAAAGTTGGTAAAAAGAAAAGAAATGTTAAGGCATAACTATTTTACACAGTAGGATTAGAAGGTTATGGAATAAATTACTATAAAGGGCTCCTGAAGCAAGAAGCATCATGGAATTCAAGAGGGAATGAGATGAATTTCTAAACAAAAGGAGCAGATAGAGGGGTGGCAGAGAAAATATTCAAATGGAAATAAAGGAGACAATAAGGAAGAAGCAAGAGGAATATAAGACCCTTTTCCTCTTATTTCTGTGGTTCTTATTGCTGCCACTTTCTTTGGATATTGATTTATTATTATCTAAACTAATGCAACAGCCTCCTGGTACAAGTCAGTCAATCTTTTTTCAGAGATTATTTTTGTGTAATTGAGAGGTTCCTAGATTTTGGACCATGTCATCTTTGATCATGTCTTGAAAATGAACCGGTTACTGACTTTAGCCTATTTAGTCATACTGGACAACTATACATCAAGGAAAACCCTGTCAAAGAGACATGGTTTTGCAAACTGATCAGAAGGTCTTTTCCCTCCCAGAATTCCATCTACTGCTGGCAAATGCAAGTTATTGGAATACCCAGTACCCTGTTTCTGGGATATCAGTCTGCTTAGGACTTGGAGTTCTCAGAGCTGTCTTTTACTAATAGACACAGAGGATGCAGTTACATGAAGATTTGCTCTAGTGAAAAAGCCAATTTATGAAATTCCAGTTTCCAACCACGGCTACCCATTCCAGGCCCCACATCATAATTTACTGTATTCCCAAGAAGCAGTAGCAGAAGTTTGAGGTGATTTTACAGATTCTGACTATATATGTTTTTTTAATTTTCCTGTGACTGTGAAAACCAATAAGAAATAGCAAAGGCTCTGAAGCTGTACATACCCAGGAAGACAAGATTCCATTGATTTACTTTCAGACAGGTATATTCAGAATGGCAGCTTTAATTACACAGGAACGAATGACTGAAAAGCTCATGTGCACCAGAGAAAGCTTCTTGGGTTTCGTTGTTGACTGATACCTGTGTCCACTTTTGAAATCTAATTATTTCTCAACAATATTAAATATTTAAAACCTAATTATTACTCAGTTGCTCCATTCACTTCTAGTCTCCTTCACCTGTTTATAATTTTTATACATCATGCACGTTATCATGTCAAAAAACCAGCATGCAACAATAACACACTAAAATCCTACAGTTTGCCTAATTAATTGCCTTATAGCTTTCAGAAATGTACCAAAAATGACAAAAAACTTGGTATAAATGATAAATAGTAATAATATCATCTTTTTTTGTTTTCTTGGGAAGTGGGGGATGTTTGAAAGGATTAGGCAGTTTCTTTCAACTTACAGCTTGAATTTTTTTTTTTAAGAAAATGTACAGTTTTTTCCTCTGCATTTTAAACATTAATTTCCAAGGTATCAACAGCTAATTATTCAGCAGTTACTTTAATGTTTCAGATAGGGAATAAGTAGCCTTGGGGAGAACAGATCCTGCTTTTAAAGGAAGTCTAGCTATAGTAAAGGATTATTACTAGAAGATATCCACTGCATGTAGTCATTGCTATTTCTTTCTCTGTTTGAAGATGGAAGCAAAGTGGTAAAATTAAAAAAAGAAAAGCCAAAACAAAACAAAAGTTGGGTCTCTGCAGTACAGAAGGATTTATATCCATCAGCTGTTGACCCCACCTCATGCTGGGCACAGTGGAAAGGGAAATTCATTTGCTCTTTCCTATCTATTTTACGCTTCAGAGTCTTTCTCGACCCCATCTTCTCTGGTCTTCGGTGATCTCTTGAACAACAAGCTGGATATCTGGCACAGCTTAGGCCTGTCAGGGAAGATCCCAAAACTTCATCAGTCATACCCCAATAGCAAGTTCTCCAGGGCCAGAAGTACCAGAGTGAATTGCAAGGAAAGAAGAAAATTGAAATGATATCTCAAGAAAAATGAACACTTTCATGTGGTTATATCATTGGTGACAGACTTTGGGAATTCCCTCCCACGACAGTAAGCCATCCAGGCGGTCCTGTTGCAAAACTGTTAAATGAAAAGTAACACACATTTAAACTCTCTCCAACAACAATCCTATTGGATTCTTTCATTATGAGAAAAGGAATGTCAAATGACAGAGACAGCAACCCTTACAACCCTTGTAATGGACAGCTCATGTTGTGTCCTCTCCACTACTCAGTCAGGAAGAGAAAAGAGCGTGGACCAGGGTCCAGCCACAGGTCCTTGGTTAAAGTGGTGCCCCCCGATTCCATTTCCACTACACAGCCTCTGGATCTCCTCTGGGGTCACTGAATATCATAGTCATAAAACATGCTGATTATTTGGAGAGTGTCTTCCTCCATTCAAAGTTCATGAAATAATATGAATACTCCTCTGCAGCCTGGCTGGCCAGTGGGTTTTTCATCCAAAACCGATGACTTGTTTGCAAACCTTTATGTGTGGGATTAGAATACGTGGGAGTTCAGAGAGTACAAAGACTGTTGGAATTGTGTTGGAGGACTGTACCATCCAGAAGAAGCTATCATGTTATAAACTTTTTCATACTCTCTTTTCTGAGTAGTCTCTCTCTTGTGCTCTTTCCGAAGAAGTGTCTGGAGATACCTGGGAAAGCGCAAAATACCTGAGAAAGGTGGCAGAAGTCAAAAGTCTATATGAGACTCTGCTAACAATCAATGCCATGAATGATGTTAGGCCACAACTTAAGGCTGTGAACTGGACCTAATATAGCAGGTACTGCCATAAAAACCAACTTACTTAAATGTTTTCCTGGAATATTTCTGGATATTCCGCTTTCCAACTTACGTCAGCATGCAGTAGTGCGTCACCACAAGCTTGATTGAGGTATTTTGGTTAAATAGCTGTGAAAGAAAGCAAGCATTGTAAGTTTTACTAATCAAATATGCTGGTGTCTCAGACTGTTAAAAACATATCTATATCTGATTTATAGCAACTGTGTCCCTTACATTTGGCTTGATAGGATAGACAGCCTTTGAGCTTGGGATGGGAGTTTCAATGGAGGAAAAATCCCTCTTCAGTGCTCTGGTTAGAGCAGAAATCTGTCCAAATTTGGCCAGGGGTTTTTGGGTCAGGGGTGGTGCCTGCTTTTTTCCCTGGCTAGGGGGTGGAGTCTGCTAGATCTCACAGCATGTTGATCATAGAACCATAGAATTATTAAGGTTGGAAAAGACATTTCAGGTCACCAAGTATAACCATAAACCTATTACTGCCGAGTCCACCACTAAACTATGTCCCTAAGTGCCACACCAGAAGTTTTTTTAAATACCCCCAGGATGGTGACTTCACCACTTCTCTGGGCAGTCTGTTCCAGTGCTTGACAACCCTTTCTGTGAAGAATTTTTTCCTAATATGCAATCTAAACCTCCCCATTTGTAACTTGAGGCCATTTCCTCTTGTCTTACCACTTGTTACTTGGGGAGACCCCCAACTTGCTACAACCTCCCCTCAGGTTAGAGAGAGAGAAAGATAAGGTCTCCTCCTTTTCTCCAGTCTAAATAATGTCTTTCTTGTAGTGAAAAGTCCAAAACTGAACTCAGAATTCAAGATGTGGTCTCACTAGTGGGAGGACAGGGGGGACAGGGGGACAGCCATTTCCCTAGTCCTGCTGTCCACACAATTTCTGATATGAGCTATGATGCCATTGATCTTCTTGGCCACCTGGGCACACTGCTGGCTCATGGTCAGCATGCTGTCAACCAGTACTTTCAGGTCCTTTTCCACCAGGCAGCTTTCCAGCCGCTTATGTCCCACTTTGTAGTGCTACAGGACTCAGTACTTTGCCTCATTGAACATCGTACTGTTGGCATCAGTCCATCAATCCAGCCTGTCCAGATCCCTCTGCAGAGTCTTCTTACTCCTGCCAACTTGATGTCATCTGCAAACTGACTGAGGGTCCATTTAGTCTCCTCATCCAGATAATTGATAAGGATATTAAACAGGACTGACACCAATACGGAGTCCTGGAGAACACCACTGGTGCTTAGCCATTAGCTGTATTTAACTCCATTCACCGTAATTCTCTGCACATTTTATTAGATATATGCCCTTAGCTCATTTTGGGTTTCAGCTTGTGAGGGGTGGTGAAGACTCTTTTCATTGGAACAGACATTGCAGAGGAATACAGGGGGATAGCAGGACTTCTGTAACCCTCCTGTGATCCCCCTGAAGCCGGAGCAGCAGGCAAGGGGTACCAAAATAAGGACAGGTAAGAGCAGCAAGGATCTTGTACCTTACATTAGGAAAAAGACCAAGACTCTTCCCCTGGCTACCTCTCAGCCCAACGTGCCCACAATTAGATTCAGAGATCTAAAATATGAATAGAAATATTTGTTTACATTTTCTTTTCCTATGTTTTCACATCCATTCCCTCTCCCCTTATAAACACATACTATATTGTATAACTGTCTAGATCACCATAATTTAACCACAGAGTACCATTCTGTTGTAAGAGTTGACACACTAATACATGTTAGTCTGTTACTCTTTAATTACCTGAGAAAAAGAAAAGTAATGATACTATAAATAAAGAAGATGTTGAATTTTTAGGAGTATTGCTTCTTCAACCTATGGTTAAGCAGCACATTCAAGTGTTTTGTGTATGCTGAGATTAATTTCCAATACATAGTTTCCCTTGGGATATTTATATTCTTCCAATAAGCATAGAACTGTCCATCAAAAGTAAATTTATATATACCTGCACAGCACATACACAGACACACAAACACACACACACACAGTCAAACTTTGGGGGTTTCTTCTTTAAGAGCTGCAAATATGAGTAATATTTTCTTTGCACAATGACCTGTTAAGGTAGGTGGGCGTTCATTTCACTAGACAATTGGAACAGAAGTACTTGTTTTATTTCTTTTTTTCCCTCCCTTACACTTTTGCAAACACTTAAGTTAAAAAATCTCGTGTCTGAGAGATAGAAACTATTAATGCAAAGAGAGAAATGAAATCTCTCATTTCATAAGAGATGCTATGGAGTCCAGCCTATTTTAGTTTTTTTACTCAAATCATTTACTTCTAATTAGATAAGAGAACAAAAAAAAAAGAAAATTCCAAAGGGGAAAATACATTTTTTTCCCCACAAATTGCTTCCATCATTTCTGAACTCTGCTAAGCATTTTTAATGGATATGTGCCCTTAGCTCATCTTTTGCATGCTAACAATTTAATCTGAATACCAATATAGACACAAAATAAACGATTGTTTCCTGCCAGAGGTATCTGCAGAAGAAATCTTGGAGTAAAACATTGTCTTTGCAGCTCATTGTGTCTCTAATTAGACTGGAAGGAGGCAGAAGCTTGCTGGTGTCAGTCTGTGTTTAGCATGCCCTGGAGCTTCAAGCTCCTGTGGGTATCAAAGTGCACTAATTAAATGAGGGGTCCACAATACCGCACTAAACATCAGAGTGAGAGAAAGAGTCCAGTGTCCTCAGTGCCTTTGAGAATCCATGGCCCACGCTAATTACCCATTGTTGAATTGACTTCCCATTCTACAAGGAGTGAATGGTGCCTCTCTCCCCCTCTTCCCCCGGCCTCCTCCCCCCCTTAGATTTTACCATCTTTGCTTTGGCCGCCTAATTAATCTTATGGAAATCTCCCGAAGCCAGATTCCAGCAAGGTTGCCCCGATGTTTATAATTTGATTTGTGATGATAAAAGTGAAGACACCCGGTGATGGAACAGTGTCATTTTCAACACTCTTGAGAATCGAAGAGGCTATCAATCTTTCCCACGTGCATGGCAAACTGATATCCTAGAAAATTAACTTCAATTAATAACAGAAATCCCCAGACGCTCAGGGAAGTAGAGACGCTTTGAAAGAGAACCTTCAAAGATGTCTCTGGATTGTCTTTTATATGCAGACTCTTCTTTTTCTATAGAAGAGATTCTCAATAAGGGAATGTGTGGTGAAGGGGGGAGTTCCCCCTCTCCCCTTTTAATCCGAGCAAGATGAGGTAACATTTATATTTAGTTTAGGAAGAAGTTAACCAAAGGCCTGTAGGTTAAATCTGTTTTTATTTCCTCTCTGTAGTTAGTACTGCTTAATGGATTATGCTTCACATATCACTGAGGAAAAGAAATTTAAAATAAAAATGTTTTTTACTGTTATGCTCTCCCCCCCAAAAATGGTGGGAAATTAGGGGTTGGTCTGCTTTTCATTGCCAGCCTTCTTTGCCTTGACAGAATTTGTGATCTAAAACTGAACATTCTATCAGGAAAGAAAGACTTGTTAAGATTTTACATGTTCTAATAACTGCAATGACACAGATACTAAAGATTCCTATAAAAGCAAATCTCCTTCCTGTGAAACTCTGCAACACACGAATTTTTCTCTACAAATAATCTGCCATGTCTGTGTGAGTGGCATTTCTATAGTGTTGTTGTATGGGGGAGTTTGTTAGACAACACAACTTCAGTTTAATACTAGCAAACTAGAAACATATGTAACATTTCCCCACCCATCATATCAAAAAACTCCTTGCTGAACAAAAAAACTTTAAAAGATCATCCAATAATAATTTCTGGTTTGGGTTGGGTTTTTTTTGCATAATATGCCATGGACAACAACTTAAAAATTGTGATTAACAATTACCTTGAGGTGATGCATAAGCAAAACTTACTACCTAGTATCTTGCTTAAAGTTTATCTTTCAAGATAAACTTCCAAGCAATTTTCAAGGTATCTTGAAACAAATGTAAGTTACAGTCTTAGCTTAGCAGCAAGAATGGGTTAAGTTTATTGCATTTTGGGTTCTTATTATAATCACAGTCACATGACTGAATTCATGTTGTGCCATTTCTTGCTCTCATTACAACCTTTGTTACGAGAATGAGGTATTAGGGTTTTAATGCCTCATATATTCTGTGAATTATGTTAGTGTGCTGTACTACTTTGACCTTTTAAGTATTCTGTAATTTGATTGGCTGGTAATTCTAGCCCTTTTCCTGTTGACAGCCTCAATAACCTTTCAGACAAAGGTGGAATTGCAATACAATCAAAATACAGATATTTAAGAGTACAAAATATGTACTATAAAAGATGGCTATAATTCTTTGGGAGAAGGCAAAATTTTAATTTGTCTAGTGCTTAAAAATTGGGACATAAATAGAAAAGAGAATAAATAATGCATTCCAAGGATAAAGTTTAGGATAAAAAATGAAAGTAATAAGATTTTTTTTAAACTTACTTTGTCATAACTTGCAATATTCCCTTGGCTCACCCTACTTGACATGATTAAAATCTTTTTACCATCTTTTTGATACTGCCATATTGTATGAAATTTTCTTAAATAAAAGTTTTATTTTATGTCTTCAGTACCTAAATCTATTTTTTAACATTTTTATCAAATTATGAATTCAGTAAATAAGTATACTCTAAGCACCTGAATAGGTTTTTGAGGTTATTAGTAGTAACAGTAATCCGTATATCATATGCTGGGTGTACGAAGTACCATGAAAACATAAAAAAGTAGATGTCTATTATTGTTTGGTACTATCATCTGCATGTTCACATTTAATGATTGGAGAAAGTTACCTATTTGTCAGAAGCTGCCATTTGGATTTGGTTATTTTGAATAATGCATTTTGTGTAAAAATAGCCCTCAGTGACAAACGATACTAATTAGAATGAATGCACACTTACTATATTTTCTACTGTTTATAAAATAAAAAGTGAATTAATTTCACAGAACCTAGTACAGTTTACACTAAAAAAAACCCAGTTATTTTCTCCAAATAATTTCTTCCTCTGAAATCCCAGATGAATTCGTCCTCTGAAATCCTTGATTATTAAAAAAAAGAGGTGTTTTAAATTATCTGTAACTATATTTTTTCCATTTTTTTTTTACCATTTGGAGCTTTTTTTTATCTTTCATAGAATTCTTTATGGGGAAACCACACAAACAGTAGAAAACCTTCAAAAGATTTCTGACTTAATATCCTTTAAAATCTCTCAAATATGATGCCAAGCCCAACTTGATATAATTTGGGGCTGGATTGCTGTAACTACATCTATTGGTAGATATATTTTCCCTCTTTTGTTATTTCAAGTGCAGATTTTCTTTGATTAGTGGTAGCTGGCTTTCAGTTTTGTCACTGGACTCCATATGAGGGTTGGCGTGTCATACAGCCTGTGATGGGTTGACCTTGGCTGGACACTAGGTGCCTGCCCAGCCACTCCATCACTCCCCTTCCCAGCCGAACAGGGGAGAGAGTAAAATGGAAAACAACTCATGGGTTGGGATAAGGCAGTTTATTACAGCAGAAGCAAAGAAAAAGCTTGCGTGCACAAAGCAAAGCAAAAGGTAACGCAATTTACTCTTTGCTTCCCATCAGCATTGATGGTCGGCCACTCCCGAGCAGCAGGGCTTCAACACGCGTAACAGTTCCTCAGCAGACAGCCATTGGAGATAATGAATGCCTGCCTTGCTGCTGCCTGCCTTAGCTCTTATATCTGAGCTTGTGGTATGGAATATCCCTTTGTCTGGATCCCTTTCCCCACATGGTGTGGGGTGCACCAGTTCTAGTTCCATTTCCATCTGAGGAACCATTTCCAACAGCTGAGTGTGGATAGGGAGGGGGGACTCCAGCACCAGGGGTTTCTTCAGGTCCTGAGCCTGGAGGGGAGAGGTGCTCTCCCCTCCCTCCACCCACATGGCAGCCACAGAGACAGCACACTGGGCGTGGAGAGGAGGCAAGAGAGAGAGTTTATTATTGGGGGGGTTACATTTGTAGGGTTAGAAGGATTCACAGAGTAACCAATTACAAGTCTCAGTGGGTTAACAACCAATAGGAAGGGGTTAAAAAAGGCCAATGAGAAGACCTCTGGATATCTTCTCAGGACATTCCTGCATGGGATAACACTTGTCGTGGGGGGGTCTTGGGAAGAAGAAAGCATGAGTTAGCAAAGAGACTACAAAAAGCCATTTTGAAACATGTTTAAACAACAGTTTTTTCATATACTGCAGATTTACTGCCACACCTTTGGTCAGTTTGGGTCAGCTGGCCTACTGGGGTCCCTTCCCAGGATCTTGCCCTCAATTGAGGAAGGAATGTTACAGTGCTGATGCTGTGCTTAGCAGTAGCCAAAACACCGGTGTATTATCAACACCCTTCTGGCTACAAATGCAAAGCACAGCACTACGAGAGCTGCTACGGGGAAATGAACTCCAGCTCAGCCAGACCCAACACACAGTCCTAAGGCCACTTCAAGGTATTCTTTCTTTCTCAGTGAAGGAAATGAAATAATGGATATTTTTTTCATGAGGCCGCTTAGTAGGTATATTTAGAGAAGGAAAGATTTTTCAAGATTCCTACTTCAATGAGGTATGAATTTCCAGGCATGAATTTCCAGGCAGCTGAATTTTTATACTCTTCTACTTGGCAAAGAAGAACCTAAGTCAGCTCCAGAGACTACAGATGAAAAATTTCAGGAATGTTAAAGGGTATGGCATTGATTCCTACAGTGTACTTGTATGAACACAAAGACTGCAGATGTATACCACTTCCAGCATATCCCCTTAGCATGATGTGGCAGATTTCACATAGCATAATATGAAGTCAATCATAATTCAAAATAAGACACATACACAAGTTGTTTGGTAAAGTTTCAGCCCTAGTTTTGTGAAGTTGTTGGGAAGCCTCTGAATCATAAGCAGAAATGTCACTAATAGAAAGTAGATTGCAGTAATGTACCATATTCTCAGTCTGTAAATGACGATGGCTTCTTACAACCTTTGGAATTTTACAAGCCTGATAAATATTTTTTTGGCATGCTGATGTGCTTAAGAAGTGGCAGAGAAATTATATTCTCTCTGTTACCGTGTGATGCAAACACCAGGCCCAAGGTACACCTGAGACTAGAGTGAGCCCAGAAACAACCTGTAAATGACCAAGTGAAAAGTGTGGTTTTCAGTTGAAGCTGCAACTACGTGAGTGTAATGGTTTCCTGTCTCTCCCACTGATGTAGATGTGTCCTTGGTAAGATTTGTCGCAGTTGTTATCATGCAGGCATTTACTGCTTTTTGAAACACCCTGGATTAACTGAGACATTCAAGGTTGAAAAAAGTCATATTAGAGCTGTTCTTCTCTACACCACTAGATCAGAAGTTTCTGCTGGGAAACTGCTTAACTCCACATTATTTATAATGATGGAAACACCTTCTGATAAGTCAACTGAATTTTAAGCCCAGGGTGAGATTCAAGTGGGATTTGTCGTCTGGATGAAGATACTGAATTGTGGTTTTCACAGAAAGATGATCTTATGTGAGCTTGGTAGATGACAGAGTTCAAGAAATGTTTTGATAATACTCTAAGGCACATGGTGTGACTCTTAGGGATGGTCCTGTGCAGGGCAGGAGTTGGACTCAGTGATCCTTGTGGGTCCCTTCCAACTCAGCATATTCTGTGATTCTGTGATTATGTCCTGTCGCAGTCAATGGATTCAAGAGAACAGTTGAGCTCTCCAAATGAGGTTGCAGGGTGGATAGAGTGTCTAATAGGCTTTACGGATTTTTTTGACTAGGAATCAATTCAGGTGCCAGTACACAGGTATCACCAGTTGTTTCATACACTTAATTTTGGACATTGACGATGGCTTTATATTTGCACCCATGTTTTTTAGTATTGGTGGAAATTATTCTTCCTTCTAATCTAATAGCTGAATTTTCATGTCCAACTGAAGTGTGTGGTAGTTTGGTCTAGGCCTTCCTTGGTGACCAGTTTGTAACCAAGGAAGGGGCCAGATTTACCCAGTATTCCCTACAGTTTTTACGTAAACCAGACTATAAGAAGAAAGGAGGAGAGGCCTTCGCTCTCTTTCCTTCCAGTGGCTTGGAGGTGCAGGTTCCCTACTGTTGAGTCTGCTGTGTTGGGGAGCGAGGCCTGGTAAGGCCTTGTCGACCCTGGGAGGCGGAGGTTGCCGGCGATCGTTCCAGAGCAACTCTCGGTTGTCCCAAGGAGAGTAGTGAGATATTTCTTTGCTAACTTTTTTTTAGTTGCTAGATATTGGGCTACTGTCATGGTTTGAGATAGCCCCAAAATTCAATTCCCTAGCTCCATCCCCCTTCCCACATCTCAACCCAATGTGAGATGGGTTTTTCCAGACAAAACACGCCAGACTCAGAATGGGGGAAAGGGAATATATTACAATGACTGTACAAATAGATATTATAACACATTATACACACGATCACAACTATCTCTACCATGACATATAGTATTTACAATGGATCAGATCTCTTCTCCCCTCCAAATAAAAGTCCAGGAGGGAAGAAGAACAGATCCCTTCCAGTCCCAAAGCAGGAGTCTCTTCTAAGGCAGCAGGTCTCCTCATCTCATGCATGCAGCAGCTGTGGCTGGCTTTCTGCCAGCACTCACGAGGGAGGTATCCAGCTCCCTCGGCCCCTTGACGCAGGCAAAGGGGTCTTCCTCCGTGGACTACATCACCCCAGACAAAGGTCGTTCCACCACGGTCATATCATGAGCACAGGGGGCTTCGTGACGGTCTGGTATCTCCAGGAGATTCAAGCTCCTTGCAGGGCCTCTGTGCCCTGCCTCAGGCTGCCACCTTGGCAGCAGTGCGAGGGGGGAGCCAAGGTCACCCCTCCTGCATTCCTCTCCGTCCCGGTCCAGCTTCCCAGGACGCTCTGAGCTTCTCAGCTCTTCTCTCTCTCTCTCTCTCTCTCTCTGGTACTGCATGTCCAAAACTGCTCTCCAAAATAGGAGTCCATCTCCCTCTTTTTCTCAGAGGGATCAAAGGAGTTTGGGGGGGGGGGGTCTGGTATCAGTTCTTACCCCCAAAACTCTGTAACTCTGCTGCGGGCTCTCTTTTCCTCGGCTCTCCTTCCAGGAGTTCTTTCTCTGGTGCTGCATGTCTCTGTTGCTCCGTCTTATCTCTTCTGGCTCTCTGCCACCGTTTCTCTGGTCAGTGCCGGCTGCTGCTTTCTCCGGTCGCTGCCCACAATGGAGAAAACATCTCCCGGCATAACTACAGGCACCTAGCCCAGCTTTATGCTGTTCCAGGTCCCTGTAGCTCCCCCAGCCCAGGGCTGGGAGGCCCCAGAGGCCCCGAGGGGCTCAGAGCCCCTTCCTCATGACTCTACAACATGGCCACTTCACCTACTACCCAAACTACAACTCTTCTCTTCCATTTGCTTGTGGTATGTTTACATTTCTGCAGGAGCGCCCACTGGACAGAACTTCAAAACTTCCAGGGGTTTCCACCCCTTGGGGGGTTACCACTTTTTAGCCTCTGGGGGAAAACAAGGTTTAAACCACTACAGCTACTAATCGATATATATATATATATTTTTTTTATTTTGGTTTTGTTCCTTTTTTTTCCCCTTCCCCTTCCCTTTCCCTTGTGAAATTGTATATAACTGTAATATAAGTGTAAATATATTTATATTATGTTTATATATATTGCTTTAGCTGTCTCTCTCGTTTCGGTTTTCTTGGTTGTTTTTTCCCTCTTCTCCCTGAGGTTTGGAGGGAGGGACTTCTTGTGGTAAGGTTTGGAGACTTGGGAGAGAGCCAGCTTCAAACCATATCAAGTGGTTTCATAATTTTGCCAGCAGAAGATCACCTGCACCGGAATTAAGGCTGTTTAATAAACTGAAAATTAAATAAAAAGGAATAATGTGTTGTAGTAAAAAGCTTTATATTCAGTAAGATAATCAGTGTAGTTCATGCACTCCTTAAACTGCTTGTTCATGTCCTCTGGAGGTCATCTGTGAGAAGCCTAGCAATAACATTTTAAACTTCATGCTTTGCTCACTTAATAACATCCAATTTACCTATATGCCTGTTCTGGTATGTGACAATGCAAATCAATTCCATGTAGGCAGTGGGAGCCTCACAAGAAAATCTGGACCCATCTTTCTTCTCAAAACTGACAGTTGAAAGAAGGACTTAGAGCGAAGTCAAGCAGTTTAGAAGTCAGTGAAGGCAATGGACTCAGAATAGAGGAAGTGGCTAACAAGACCAGGTGATTCAAATCTATTTCCTCTGACAGAACTGTTGGCTTCATTCCTTTCTCATTTAAATTAGAAAGGACTCCACTAGAGTCATTAAACTAATAAAAAAAATCAGATTTGACCTTTTAATTAGCTTCAAATTGGGTCCTAAATTAGGTAATTTATTGGTCCATGGAAATGATCACCTGTCTTTTCACTAATCCATCTGAAGGATAAGTAATACTTCATTACAGTTCATATGAGGAAAGAAAACAAAAACAAATACATTTTACATTTATTAGGAATTGGGACCTCAGTTCTGATCTTGGTTTCAGATAATAATGTGGAGGTCAGAGGGTGTCTTTGTACTCAGATAGTTCAAATGAAGGATTAAGTTCCTAGGCATATAAAAAAGTCAGCTAAGGTTAACAAATTCCTGTGTACCCCCTAACCTGTGGTAACTATGAAAGTTCATACCACTGGTTCATTCATGCATTATTACTCCCTTCAACTCACTTTCTGAAGGTCTGATTTGCTAACATGCAGCATTCAGCACTGTGCTGAGGAACACAAGTAGGTTCCAAAACACAAACAGTTTGGAAGACCTGATTCAGTGAGTTTGCATGCTTTCTCAAGGTATTTTCCTTCATTTACAGAAAGCACTTAATGGATTTTAAAAGATGATGTATTCAGAGAAGTTGCACAGCAGCTCCATACATAATACATACGTCACTGCCTTTCAGCAATGAAAGAAAAACCTGAGACTGGTATTGGGAACTCTTGCCCCAGTCTCTTCCATGACTCTCTTCTTAAGAACATCTGTGCACACAGGAACTGCTCCATTGGAAACAGCTGTGATTCATTAGGTTGTGGGACTATGGACAACTAAAACCCGGTCAGTGAGATTTCTCAGTTGTCTCTGCATTCACAATGCAGGAGGAAAGAAGAAAGTCTCATCAAAAGTTAACAGATAAAACTCAGTAAAAGTGATTAAATTTCTCTCCATCTACCCATACATAGCCACACAGAAGTGCCACAATGTCAGAAGTCACACACCATTTCAAAAATAAAGGAGTAAATGAGTCAAGACAGCTGTGACAGACATTTTCACTTACACTGATGAAGAATTAAAAGGTTGAAAATGTGGGGCTTCAAGTGTTTTAAGTGTTTCATTCATATATTTTTAAATTTTATTTTACAGTGCTTTTCAAACTGTTTAATGCTCTAGAAAAAAGTATTGCTCTGAGAGTATTCAAACTGAAGTACGTAGCACCCACAGACACCTTACAAATAATTGCATTCTTGATGGGACTCATAAAAATATAATCAGAAGTAACACCTATGGGAGGAGAAATAAACTGATTTTTGTCAAAGAAATAATCATTTTGATTAGGACTTCTGATGGCAATCCTTTAAGTATCACTTTCAAGGAAAATATTCCAAAATCAAAGATCACAGGAGCTGCAAGTTCAAGTGCTGCTCATGGTGTCCAGTCATATTCGTTCCTGCTTTCATCTTAATAATCTATGACCCTCAAGCTCCAGTGCAGAAAAATACAACTGTTTTCAAAATCAGATAATTCAGTGACCTCATTTTGATCATTACTTTCATAGACTCCTGTAATCGAAACAGTTTGACATTTTTTACTGCTTACCCAATTTCTACTTCTCCGTTGCAGGCCCATATGAATCATATGGAATGAAAGTATTTACTTTTTCTTCTGTCAGGAAAGATCTCATCTGATTGCAGCTGCAAATTAGATCAGATCTGACAAAACAAAATCAGTTGGCAAGATCATTTTACCTGTTCAGATTGAAAAAAAAAATCATATTGATAAATCTGTACTATAGGATCATCTCTGAGATTTGTTTGATACTATACAGAGACTACAGATGGTTCATGCTGGGCCAGCTGTATATTGCATCTTACCTTCAGATCGCCAAGATGTTAAGGTTAAAACAGTCTGTTTTATGCTGATTCAGACTGGACTTTAGAAAGTGATAAACTAGCACTTTTATCTTCAAGCCATTCTTGATAAGACCTTTATTACATAAGCAAACAAAGCAGTTAAAAATTCTCAGGAGAGTAGTAGCTGCACATGCTGGCAGGAAGAACAATGGTAGGTTTTATTCCTTTTCTTATGTAGAGTACTAAAAAGTTCCTCTTTTGTGGAAAATCTGAGGTTTTAATTGAGATAGAATAAAATACTTAACAAGAGACAGTGACTTTGCCTCAAGATATTCTGCAGGTGCAAAAGGGCAAATAAGGATTTTCTGCTATCAAAATCAGTTTCACTGCAACAGCTATCCTTTGGATGCTTTTTCCATTGTGCCATATTGTAAATTCAACCAGAATAGGTCCTTGTGACCCAGTCGCTTTTCAAATATTATCCTCCTGGTGCATATCTCCATTTCATATAATCTTCATCTCATAATATGTTTTTTGTATTTTTCTACTTTGATTCTCACCTATGTGAAGTTATTTTCACTGCATATTACCAAAGTATGCATCCCCATATTATTTTTCTGTCCTTACACTTACTTGCAACACCTTTTAATTTTGTATAATTTTCATATGTGAAGTCTTATTAATGTATTTTGGAAGAATAAAAGAATTAAAGAGAGTTGAATAGTCTGTGTCTATAAAGTAAAGCTCCATGTCTGTTAAAATGCCTCCATACTTGTGCTAATGAGATTGAAGAGCAGAATGACATCTCCTGAGTCTCAGTTCCAACATATAGGAGGTGGCAGGTCAAGAACAAGCAAAGAAAATTCAGAATCAGGAGCGTAAGCAATGAACTTAGAATATCTGCTATTACTATCTGTTTGAAACACCTGGGTTAAACATGGTCCTTCCCTGCCCAAGCATCAACCAGTAATGATTTTTAGGCTTCTAAAGACAAGTGAGCAGTTTCAGAGAGCTGGTTGGCATAGATGCAGCAGTCAGCCTCCATCCATGTCCTAGTCAAAGAAGCCCACAATGGAAGAAAGAATTAAACACGTGACTGGTTTTGAACTTAGTACATTAATAACACATTATCACACTTGTAATTGTCAGCATATGCTTTTCAGAAAACAAGGCTATTACAAATGGCTTTACAAAGAATTGAAAAGGGAAAAAAATATTTCACTCTGAGGTGTAAATTTATTGCAAAATAATCAGCCAATAATCAGTCTTTATATACTCTGATTGTTTTACTTAACATACCTTGTTAATAAATATCTTTAGTTCAACTTGATACAAGTGTGTCTTTCCCTTTGGAAACAAAAAATAATGAAGTAAATGAAAACTATCTCACAAAAGCACAATGGTGTTTGAACATCAATTTGACAGGTACTATAGATTCCTTATTAAGGGGTTCTGAATATCATATGGGAGTATACTGCTGGAACACTATAAGAATTTTTCACAAAAGTAATTTGAAAAAGAAAAGTTTTAGTACAAATCAAAGGCGGTATTAGAAGATGGACTCAGTCTCGTGAATTTCGCTGATGCTTCAAAACAATGACCTTGACTTATTTCTGTTTAACACACATCTATTATCACTAAACTAGTAATAAGTAGAGCTGAAATCAGTATGAAACAGGAAAGTTAAATCTGTAACAGATTCACTCTAAGCAGTGCTATGTCATCAACATGCATTTGTATGAGAGTGACAAGAATCGAAACATGTTCAGTTCTAATCTATGTCTTCCTTACACTTTTACGTCTAGGGAAAAGATGACAGAGGTGTGCACTACAGTCTTTGCAGATCCCTATAAATGAATGCAAAAGATGATACACATTTTATTAATCTTCTCAACACCTTCTTTTATAATGTATTCAGAATTTTGCTTTTCCATATTTAAGTAGTAAAAGTTGCTTTGGACAGTGAGGAATGCTGAGGGGCCAGGGGGCAGGAGGTGCAAGCTTTTTATTCTTTACACAGAAATTTTTTCCTCTCATTGTGCTTGATAGTATGCCAAGAGGCAAACTCATAGAAAGACGTGCATTTGCTTCTTCTGCAGCACATCTCACTACTGAAGTAATATATCTTTGATTTAGTTAATCTTCAACCTCAGAATACTCACCACTGATGGCTATCAAAAATTTTATAGTTTTATATACACATGTATATATACATATATATATATATGTATATATATATATATATATATATATATATACATGCATCACATCTATTAGTACCAGAAATTCGAGACTCATGTTAAACCTCATGTTTGAACCTGCCATGGAATGGGGCGCACAGTAACTCCACAGGCTTTGTTATTCCTTAAAAGCCAGGGAGAAGACAACATGGCCTCTCCATGAAGGGTCTCTTGTGGCAGAAGACAGCAGGTCGTCTTTTGGACAAGGAGGTTCCCTGTGAATACAACTGGTGATCTACTTTGCATGCTGCCACTCTCCATCCTAAGACAAAAATCAAAGATAAAAGCCCACTCTGAGAGTTACAGTTTCCTATAGGAATTTGGCAATAGTTACCTGAGAGATTCTGCTTTCTCCTTCAGAAATAAAGCTCTCATCCTACATACTTGCAATCCCTGGAAACTCAGGTCTTAAGGGATCATGAAAGATTCTGTGAATTCATTCACAACAAGCATGGAAACATAGGGGGGCTTTAATAACAAAGTGCTCATACCTTTACAATTCAGCTGTCCTTTATGAACTCATTATTTTACAAAAGTATGCATCCATAGCTGAATAACGTACACAGACACACAAAAACTTGTCAACTGCTTCAAGACTGAGAAAAAAAAAAGATAACAGAAGTTTGGGATCTTTGCCTTTTTGTAAATAGCTAAAAGAGATCCTCAGAGACCTATGAGCCATAAGCACCTAGACAGACCAATAGACTTGTTGTCTAGTTAGATAATATCCCTGGTGCTTTCTCTTTTTCTTGTAAACAAGAAAACACTGTTTAAAATGCCAACTTTGTTGAAATTCAGAATATGATAGTAGTTGCAACTGATCACACCACTACCTGCTTCTAAAATATAAGTCTTGAAAATCTTAAAATATAAGTCTTGAATTAAAAAAAAATTGCTCAGGTGAGAAGTAATGTTTGGGATTTTCCCCTGTAAATTGTCTTTCTGAAACTGGCTAAATATCTCTGAGGATTGAAAGCTTTTAAAAGTTCAATTTTTTACATGACTTGTAGGAATGAGTTACTATTCCCTATCACATTTCCTTATAAAGTAGGCACACGGTAAAATTATTATGGTGCAAATGAAACCTGGTAAAATTTAGATTAAATTCTAGGGGAAAAAAGAGTGAATGAGAATGGACATTAGCTTCTAATGCTTCAGTTCCTTGTAAATTCAGACTAAAACATGCATTTGAAAGATCATTTGGGAAGCATGCTCTTCTGTATTGATGCCTCAGAGCTTTTTGGATTTTTTAATTTTGGAGATTTTAGAAGTAGTTGTGTAGTAAATGCAGATTTTAATGTATCTGTATTATATCCCTTACCCTGTAAGCATAATGTTTACACATACCTAACTGTATTATCCCATTCCTTATCAAGCCCTCTAAATTCTGTTAATGTGTTTAGTCTTCTTTTCAAAGTAGAATTGTAGAAAAGCCTGGACCAGAAGATATCACACAAACACAGTGACCTTCAAGCCCAGAACTTTGGAGGAGCTCCAAGGACTGTGTGTGCTGGGAAGAAGATGAAGATGAGGAAGAAGGGGTCCCACACGCCCCTAGACTCAATTCCAGAAGGGGCATGTTGGGGGGCAGAATGGGGCAGAACTGGAGTGTGGACAGATCTGGGATTGGATGGACCTTATTATAAAAGGATAGAACCACTGTCTGAGCAGGTGCAGGCATCATGTGTATTCCCCTGGCCTGAGGCCTAGTTAAAGGATCTACTCTCTTTGTCTTTCTTATACACTAAATTGGCCTGGAGTCTTTTTCTCCGTGGTCTTTCTTAAGGCAACAGTATGAACTTCACCTAAGATAAATAGTCACTGTTGAGCATCTTTCAAAGTCCTTAACCATAGACATGAAGGGAAATAGGAGGCCTTTAAGAGGCTGCGGTACTGTTCAGAGAAAAGTATACAACATCTCTGAACAAGCACTTGATTTTTGCTTGTGTCATTCATAATAATATGAAATTTTAGACAGACAATCCCAGTAGAAAATTTGCTGATTTATCAGCCTTTCCCCAGTAGTTCATAGAGAAAAAGTATTGTGAAATGTTCTTTTTCTTTCCCTTCCTCTCTCCCTCCCTCCCTTTCTCTTCCACTCTCCTTCCCTCTTTCTCTTCCACTCTCCCTCCTTCTTTCAATTCCTTCCTTCCTTCCCTCCTTCCTTCCTTCCTTCCTTCCTTCCTTCCTTCCATCCATCTTTCTTCACTTTGAAATTATAGGAAGATGCTGTGGTCTTGAAATGAATGATAGTAGGGCTCAATGGAAAATTCTGGCTTCACTTTAAAAGACACAGTTATATCAGGCTGGAGCACTTTGCTCTGGCACCATTTGAAGTCCTGAATAAGAGAAAAGTTGACTTTGAAATGTGGTTTAATATTATTCTTCTACATTTTCAAGAATCAGGAAGAACTAGAACACAAAGCCGATCACATGTTATTTAGATTTATGGAACATATAATTATACTCTTCTTTTTCCTACTACACTTTTATTTTAGGACACTAAATTCAGAAAGGAACTTCCCTGAAGCATTCAGGATTTGGGATGGCTTCTGTGTACAGTTACTCAGCCTCAGTGTTTTTCCCAGAAGAACCACTGTGCCAAGTTTCTTGCACAGAGTCTCCAAATTCTTTGACTGGTCAGAGAGAAAAACTGGACTTTAAGGCCCTGCCAGATCAGCATTATGTTTGTAAGACTTTTCCTAAACTAATCATTTCCCTGGAATAAGGACAAGCCACTACATAGGCATATCTCAATAGATTAATGAAGATTTGGGGGCCAGAAATCATAAGACTTGTATCATATCACGTTCATCTAATAACTCACTATTTAGAAGCAGAACAGAGCAAGACTAATTGCCTTATAATACTTAACAGTTGATATAAATACTATTCCACTACATCAAAGGTGAATTCATACAGCAGTTAAGTGTACAAATGACTTCTAATAAAGTGGTAATTTTTCTGTATTATACAAATGCAATCATATTAAACTCAAATCAGTGACATGCTAATTCACTTTTTAATGAGTTCCTTTCCAGTTTCAAATTTTTTTAAGCAACTTTCCACTGTTTTGGTTAAATATGGTTAATAAGATGAAAAGAGTGTTTTTTAATTAACTCAGTCAAAATATTCCATTGTATATGTGTGGGTTTTTAAGGCAATGAGGGGTAAGATTAGAATTTAGGTTTTATTCTGTTTCATCTCCTTGTGAGCTCAGAACTGAGGTATGGAGGAGAGGTATCATCTCCTCCTCTGCGTGTTTCTGAGGAAAGTTCTTAGTTTTCCTTTTGGACATGACTGCAGTATTATTGACTAGGACATGTTCTTCTTTCTGATCCATGAGAAAGCAAAATGATTGCAATCCTTCAGCCTGGTTATCCCATAAAATCTAAATGGGTCATTATGAGCTTCTGCATTGACTCTAACATTGTACAAAAGGACAGGAAATTATTTTTGTGGTCCCTTTAAGGCTTATGTCCTAATTCATAGATACTCTGAACATAATTTGATTTCCCCAAAGCTTAGCAAAAATAACTTATACTCTACTCACCTCAGCCTGTTTTCTGTCTGCAAACCAGACTGAAAACTGGCCAGAATCAGCTGAAATCATGAAGCTGATTTCAATGGAAGATGTGATCAAGGTCTTTGAATGTATAATTATATGACCATTATCAATCTAGTAATGAAAAAAACCTGCTCGTTAATTCCCATTCCATAGACACAAAAGTGCTTTTTTTCATATGCCATTCAGATTACGCATCAGAAGAATATTTACTCTTGATTTGCTCTGGCATAATTAAGCTTTGGTCCTGGTCCACTGCAGGAATTGCATTGTGCAGTGGAGCAGTAGTTCGCTCTTTGTTGTTGGCAGGCTACTGCTTGTTGCCATCAGAGGATTCACTACAGAGAATAAAGTCAGGGTATCAGAGAGATCTGATAGTGTGCAGTGTCTTACTATGTTTTATCCAGCACAACTCAGCTTAAGAATTATTCAAAATAAAATGTAATACATTAGAGTGAAATCTTATTTTTCCACATGCCTGATTTTCTCATGTCATTTGTGTATTAACATTTAGAATCACTGATTCAATTAAGCTATAACTTTTATTCATATTTTGCAGCTATTGGACCTGCATCTGAAGTCCTCCCTGGTCACCAGTTAGAGAGTTTTAATGATTGCGAGTTTGAATCGAGGTCATTATATCATATCCCACGTTACATGCAGGTAATAAGATTCCTGTCCTGCTTTGATTTTAATTGAATACAATCTTTCAAGTGAAACATGATATCAAAAAGCCTTGCTTTGTCTAGATAGTAAAGTAAATGTGGCCTATTATTGTCAATTTTATTGTCATTAAATACTTCTTTGTTACGTAAACTCAACATTGTTTCATTTTCATGCTTTCCAGTAACCAATCGAAATGTTTTGGAAAATCTTCAAAAACTTGGAACAGTTTACCTGCAAGATGAGAATCAGGATTTCTTTACATAGCAACTTACTTTACATAGCAACTTTTAAACACTTGGTTTAAAAGACTCTCTTTGGCTCCAAAATGTTACTATTCAATTGTTTTACATTCCCATCTAATTCTGAGCAGACAGATATCTTGAAGCACTAGTGGTATAATGTCCCCACTATTTGTAGAAACCCAATCATCATAAGAAGCTCTTTAGAAGTGGCCCATTCTGCTCCCACAGCCAGTTGGCCCCTAGCATCCCCTTCCCAGAACCACCCTGGATGAGTGTTTGGGTGGCACTCTGGAGCAGACAAGCAGGTGGGATAATGTGCTCCCAGAGCATCTGCAAAGTATTTTTCAATCAGATCTTTTGTTACCTAATACTTTCAGCTAAACCTCAAGGATTGACAGCTCTGAACCTAAGCCTACAACTTAGATAATTCCACATCCACTTGATGAATAATGATGCAGAATTCCTTGTTTATTTGCTTATTCTGAAATCAGATCTTGTTTATTCTGTGCCCCTTTCTAGTTCTGATATATAACTAATTGTTGGCAGATGTGGCAAGTGTCTAGGGCCAAGATATATTTGTTTGCATAGTCTGATTTTTGAGTCTTAACCAGTATCAGGCCATTGCAGCTGGTTTTTATCAAGATTCTGAACACTGTAGACAGTCCACCTGGCAAAACATGATTTGCCCATATGACCTTCATATAAAAGCTTTAAATACAAGACTTCTAATCAAACAGTATTTAAAATATCTGAAAATACTTAATTAAATTAATGATTGAAGTGAAATGCTAATCAGTGTTTATACATGTAGAAATTGCCCTATGGTTCACATACAATAGCACGACAGTCTTATTTCTAATTTTGATTTAAAATCTGAACCATAAAAAAAGAGTGCTAATTGTCTGAGACAATCTTTCCTTTAGCAAGCTACCCAGTGTCTAAATTTAATCATCTTGCCTGAAACAAAGCAGAAAGCTAGCATTTGTCTAATACTTGGAAGCAAAGGAAAAACAACAGCAGCAGAAACATAAACCAGCATGAATCCAGTTTATCTGGCTAATATCAACACTTCTTTCTTTTCTGATGAGGATCTCATTCACTATGCCCAGATGTCAAATTCCTCTTTGTGAGTTGTTTTTATGGTTTTCTTCAATTTTTAAAAACAAATAAAAGATTAACTGACATTGGAGTTAGCTTTCTTACTTTCAGATATAAATTCTCTGAGCCACAGTTAATACTTGTGTTTTCAACTTCTTATGCTTTTATATCAGTGGATGAATGCAGTTGAGTTGTTTCATCCATCTAAAAATATTTTAGGGAAGTAACACTGTGGAAGACTGTTTGTTTGAAGAGGTAGTGAATAATCTTCAAACTCTCTGTCTACATGATACCCTTCCCTAATAAAATAGAAAACATGTATTCATTTGTTTTCTGTATTTATTTTGTCACTGTCAAAAGCAAATCTGAGAAGAGGTACAGGCTGTTTAGGATTATGTCAGCTTGTAGAGTGGAAATCCTTCAAGCTAATATGACTGAAGTCTATGCAATTTTTCCGGATTTTAATAGTGCCTATAATTTCGCTGATTATTGTCAAACTTCCAAATTAAGTAAAATACCACAAGTAGGGTTCCAGAATCACAGGAGCAAATAATAATGTGGAATTAACAGAAGATTTTCGGTTTTTGTCTTGCTCCTTAGGCTCAGAGAATAGTCAATATTTCTAAATTCACTCTGGAAAGCTTTTCCCTTCTCTCCCCTTCCCTTCTCTCCTCTTCCCTTCCTCTTTTCTGTTTGGAGAGGAAAAATAACTGAATATTCATGCAAAAATAAGAAAACAGATCTTTTGCCAGTATATTCCACACATTTCACAACACCGAATGTGAAAGAAATGTTATAGAAGTGTCATAGACTGGGGATCAGGTAGAAAAGTAATGGAAAACAGGCTATCAATTTAGACGCTTTCTCAGTTCATGATTCTTCTTCACTCATTAGAGTATCTGCATTGTTTTTTCTCAAAATTAAAACACCACATAAAAATTGTGTTACTTTAGACATGAGTAACTTCCTACAGATCCCACTAGGTAGATCTGGAATGCATCAGGGGATTATGATTTTCATGGGTGAGCTAAGTCCCTGGTACCTTTATTAATGCCACAGAAGAAGGAATAATTACCCTCTCCTGAGTCTAGTAACACAGCCTAACAAATAGGTGTTTGCCATCTCTGTACCAGAAAGGACAACCAAGACGGCCAAAACACTACAGAATTTGCCTTTGGGATGTTCCCATCAGATGTCTCCCCAGGTACATAAGGTCACTTCTTCCTTCTCTCCCCTTCGCTATAGAGCAAGCAGTGGACTTTCCCAGTGACTGCCCAGAGCCAGCAGACAGCATGGACCTGTCTGCAGGCTGGGTATCCTCCATCATGTATCTAGGACATCTGCAACTCCTCTGCTAGGCAAACTCATTTCCCCTGCCTCTGGGTTGTTCTGCACTTCAGCGGAGCAACTCTGTACAACATCCACTTTGTCCCTCACAACCATTTCCCTTGTAGAACACCTCATCCTCCCTGAAATTGCAGAAGGTGCTGATGAGATGTGGACTAAGTTTCTTCTGTTGCACATTTACTGCAAAAAAGCTGATATGCCATGATCTACCAATCCACCTCAGTGTAAAGTCGGAAGGAAAGGAAGAAATAATCTGAAATATTTGCTTGCAAGGAAGCATATTTGTGATCATCATTCCAGTATGTTACACTTTTTGCATTAGGTATACTTTTTGAATATGATATATTTTACTCCTAAGTTCAAATGTCAGAGGAAAAAAGGAAGTAAGCTTCTCTTGGAGGCCTGGACACAACTGGGATGTTTATGTTCATCCCTGGCTGGTTTAGCATGTCTGCCTAGGAGTACTTATTATGAGATGATACACTAGTCTCTCTTTCTAAACCATTGAGTATGATTGTAATGCATGTATCTTCACTTTTAATAGATATACCCCATGTATTTTATCATGGTTTAGAGAATTTCCACCTTCTTTGTGACAGAAAAAATTAACTTGAATCACTCCTATGGTAGACAAAAATAGTACAAGCCCTCAGTAATTAAGTGTCTGACCTGGAGAATTCCTTTTTCTTTTGTGTTTTGTCCACAGCCCATAAAAAACTGATGCTCTCGCAGGTAACATGCTTCTTTTTATCTACGTGCAACACATTGATCCCCTTCCAATTTGGAGTTAGCTTGTTCATTCCACTATCATTCCCAAGGTAACAAATGATATTTTCATAGGCATGGTTAGTAATCAATATACACAAGTTATTGTCATTGATCTGAGTACGACCCTTGATCTAGAAAATCACCAATTATAGCTTTTTAAAACAGATTCAATGAGATTATGTGGAACCCGAAGAAAAATATTTTCTGGGCAATTTGCATAATCATGTTAAAACTAATGTGAAATCATTTAATTAGATGACATTTACAGAGTGAAATTTAGGCTTTTACCATTTTAAAAGAGAGTTCTCTGAAGAGTATGATATATGTCTTGAATTTTACATATATATGTACAATTACTATAGCCAGATTTAGCAACTTACATAGAATGAGGTCTAAATTTCTTAACATTTTTAATTTGTACTTAATACAAATAAGTTCATGTAAATATTGATATAATTGGGCATATTACAACCTTCTATATTGAGCAGTGTGAGCTTTTGTTTCAAGCTTGAGCTCCCCACATCATGCTGCATTCTCTGTGTGCCAGCTGCAGCTATCCTGCAAATACATGAGTTCCTTAGACCCACCCAGGTCAGGACAACAGGACTAGAAAACATTAATTTCATACCTCTATACAGCAACACAAGTTATGATAAATCACCTGCAAGTATTTAACCACATAATTCACACTCACTGTAAAGCCCCTTTGCCCTGCCAAAGATGCTTAAAGGGGCTTTAATACAGCAGTTAATCAAGCCCAGTGACCAGCTGTAGCTTGGTATTTCCAAGCTTTTATCAGTTTTCACCACCGCTTTCATGTTATTTTTAGAAACTGGCTGGAATCAGAACTCTATTCTGAAGTCGTCTGGATTTTCAGTGACCAGCTCCATTTTCATCACCATTGCAACTGATGAATGCCTCTGACTCTGCTTAGGCATCCATTCTGTCTTTCTCATCTCCATCAGGTTGCACACATTCTGTAGCCATGAACTTGGTTCCAGGAAGGTTAATAGTTCCCATTTCATTCACAACCTACAGAAGCCACTTTCTCCTGTTTAGCCAATAAATGCCTGCAAGTTTGGATGACACCTCTGTGATCTGCATAGAGTTATACAGCTAGAACATCTACACACAGTATCTCTTACATGTGCTTCAGGAAAAAAGAAAGGTGCTTTTAGATTTCAGGGATACAAAGGGACCACACAAAACACACAGCACCTTGCAAGACAAAGGCAGATCTTTTTGCAAAGAGGGAGAGGAAAGTTCAGGGGAATGGCCAAGTAATTTTGCAGACCTAACCACAGGAAAGGAAATGTTTTCCTTTCTCAGCATTCCAAAAAAAAAAATTCCTACACAAAGCCCAGAAACAGGAGCTTTTTGCCAGTAGGGGAATTTACAAATTCTCCCTCTTGAGAATAATAATAATTCAGTCACTGCTGATGATGAGAGTAGTGGTCTGTGAACCATAAGCAAGGGAAAAAAGAGGGTGTAAGAATCTAAGAACTATCATTTCCATGAGGCACTCAAAATATGAAGCAGATTGATATTGCCCAAATGAAACATTTGTTACCAGCTGACAAACTAGAAATACTACTTCAGGTAAAAATTATGTCAAAATTCTTCAGTCAAAAAAAATGATAATTTAGGCAAAACTTTTCATTTTCATTGGTTGTTTTGTTTTCTTTTTTTTTAAGAAATAAAGTAGCAGAAATTATTTTACATTCTCTATATCTTTCAACTATCTTAGATTCTCTAATAACAGACGCTACCTTTTCCATTTACTTTGCCTCTCTTATAGTCTTAAATTATTATAGATGCAACAGTCCAACAGAGAAGATTAAACTCAAGTTCTTGACTTAGGCACAAGCATAAAAATTAAACTGGGCTGAATAGGGCCTACAAGTTTCTATCCCAAAGTACTCTGTGGGGGCTGAGAGGAAAACGAGAGGGATACTTGGACTGCTTGCGGAAATGACATGCACATTATGGAGATGATGTTTAATGTTTATACGGGGTAAAAAGTCTTCCTAGGAAAATCTACCTGAACATTAGCCTTAGTATTTTTACTAATTTAGTCTCATCATATCTGAATGAATTAAGTGTAACCACCAATTAATTCAAAACTTATGAGTTAGTCTACCTCTAGAGAATTTCTGCAGCTCGTCAGACTTAATTGTTTAGGGACATTGCTACCCAAACAGCCCAGTCTCCAAGGTGTTTACTTTTACTTTCTTCATTTCCAAGCTGTTGATAGGTGCATTTGTTCTACTAAAAATCATCATCACGCTTGACCTGCCTACAGTACTAGTGAGTTTAATAACATGTCTTGTTTCATGGACACCAGAGCATTTCCATTAGCAGTGGGCAGGAGGTGTGAGTGGGCAGCTGGTGGAATGGCATCCCTCTCTGCAAGGTCTGGATCAGGCTGTAGCTGTAGCATGAAGCTAAATTACGCTCATGCTCCCAGTTGCTAATTATGTTAGTTGTGGTTTCACTGGTGTAAGTGAAATTTTAAAAGAAATTTTACAAGGCAATTTTATAAAAAATGCTGGTGCACAAAAGGCCTTGGCCTCTAGCTCTGAGAGAGCATTACCCATCAGGATCTCCTAAGTATTACTACATTGCAGCCTGCTTAGGCAGAAGACCTAATCTCTGAGTTTCCTTGACCTTGCGATCCTTTACCTCAAGTGAAAGTCTGTGTTCCATTCTAGAAATGTAAACATTATTAGTGCATATATGAAAGACCACCTCTGTTCTACAATGGAAGATAAACAAATCCAGAAGAAAGGACAAAGGCCTAGACTGAACCAGCTGCATGTGGTGTTGGCAAACAAGTTTCCATAAAGCAAAATGATTGTCTTTACTGGGTTATACAAAAACAAAAGAACGGAGAGAGTTAAAGTAAGAACATGGAATAGTTAAAAAATGTTTTATAAAATCTAACCTAGATACTGCTTTCAAAAACCTCAACTGCTGACTTCACATATGTGCAAATTCTACAGTTTTTACACATAAATGAATATACGTATATTTAATCCTGAGTTTGGTTGGTCTAGTATTAATAAGCCTATTGATATTTCATAATTCTTCATTGCCCACCAATATATTGCCACCAATATGGGTGGGAAGTGTGTATATGCGTATGCGCATCTGTCTAGCTGTCTGAAGATTGATTTATTTTTCCAATATCTTTTATTTCTTTAATAATATATGCATAAGAGTATAAAAATTCAGCCCCCCCTCCCCCCTCTCATCCAAAAAAAAATCACAAAGAAAACAAATATTTAAATTACAATATCTGATCCCCTAAAGTAGGGGGAAACCACTCTAAGGAGACTCTAAGGAGAGCTGCAACATCAGGGGTCAGGGTCCTCACAGAGGCCACTCAGGAAAAGGAGCTTCCCCCAGCATCCTACACCTGGAAGGAGATATTTGAGGAGAAAAACAAAGATGTCTCATCCCCCTTCATTTCTGCACAGGCAGCACAGTTCCATCTGTTCAGTGCAGATGTCAGCATTGCATTGCTGCTTTCTTCTCATCCACATGTAATTCCCATCTCCAGAGGTCTGATGGAGTTGACATGAGATGGTGAAACAGGCCCTTGTCCAGTGAACCTGCTGCACTAGCCATGCCCTTCCCATCATGGTGAGGAGCCCTCAGTGTGCACAGTGCTGCAGCCCTCATGCTGTTGGTGTCCCGGCTATCACTCAGCTCAGCTCTGCTGAACAGACAGGTAGTCTAGATTTAAGCCAGAAAGAAAACAGTGACAGAAGTATCCTTGATTTTTTACATATAAAAACTCTTCCTAAGGCCTTTTTAATACTCATTTCCCTAATACTCATCTCCAGCTGCATTACACTTGCAATGCCTATTGACTATTGAGTAATGTCTTAATAATTTACAGCAATTAAGTTTAAAAATAGCTGCATTTGTATACCACATTCATCACCATAACTGCATGGTGACATTATCCCAAATCATAGTCTCTTCCACCAGTTTGGCCAAACATTTCAGCATGGGTTTATGGTACCAGTTTGTAATGGATTTAGAGGATCCTTTTTTCAGGTTTGCTGGGAAACACTGGGAATCACACTGAATACTGTAAATACTAAGGACATGCTAAAGAACGTAAGGGGATCCATCCACTTCTGATACTATATAAAGCATACAGACCTTTCTCATTGCCCCTTAACACATTTCTGAAGGTATAATTCTAATATTACCTCAATTTCTGTAAGAACTGTTTAGGTTCAAGTAGCATTTGTATATTTAATTATGTCACATATCCTTGGTGCCTTTAAATTCAAAACTAATTAGACAACATATTTCACCAGGGTATCTTTCCTCCAACATACAAAGCTCTGCTAATAAAAGGGATCAGCTTGGGAACCTGAGAAAGGAAAAATTGTTTTGGATTGAGTTTCTAACTTTTTTCACTTGAGAAATGTTAGCAAATTGCCAGCTGAAGTATGAATCTGAAGAATAGAAAAACTGACACTGTGGCCATCCTAGCTTGTTTGTTATTTTCAGCTGTTTTGTGGAGGAGTTAAAAATAGTAATGTTGCTGTGCAAATGCAAGAGGCTGCCAGCCAGGTGAAGACAGAGCACTCACTCCTGTTTCCAAAAAGGTTAATTTCAAAAAACATATTGCTCTTCCAAGTATTCTCTGGTCACTGGCAAGAAACAAAAATGCTGCATCTCCTGCATGTCATATTTATGAAGCCGAAAGCTTTGTGTGTAGGGCGGTGTGCCCTAAAATAGTTTGAAAGCTTAGCCCTGATACCCCTGACACCCCTGGTGTCTGTTGAAGCTGAGAGAGGAAAGGCAGGACACCTTCAACTTTTAAAACCTGAGAATGTTTTCCTGAAGTAATGTTTGGAATGAACTACTTACAGTAAATGACTGTAATACTGTGGGAGTTTTCACTGATAGAGGAATGTGTTTAAGACACTGACATAAAAAATAAATCAGCTTTGACTTCAATTATTAAGTGCTAAAAGTAACATTCTCCGAGAGAAAAGGGTGGGCTTCCTGCTTTTTAAAGATAAATATGTATGAAAAAGAGAAGTGTCACCATGGAAACCAAAGTCTTGCCATAGTTTTTCATACAGAAAAATGTTACAATGGAAACTTGTGTTCATTGCAAAAACAAACAGCTTGAAACTAAGTTGAAGGTGGTATTACAGTATTGTCAACTTCATCGGCTTGAGCCCCTTCGCAGCTCATTTTCTTTTATCCAAGTCTTTCTGTGTTTCCCATCTGGATTACAATGTCATACTTCAATCTGCTGTCTAAGGTGAAAAGTTTAATATTCTTCCAGTTCAATAACAGAAAAACTTTAATAAAGATGAAATGAAGATAAGTATCCAAAAATGCTTCTCTTCACCTGTGTTTAATTATAATGACAAAAACTACTTAAATCAATTATAAATATTCAACAAACAACAATAAAAAAAGAAAATTAAATTAAGGCACTAATCCTACAGGCACAGTTCTTCATGAGTTTAAACTTATTAATAACTTTACTGTTGTGACTAGCATCTTTGTAATCAAGGAGATGTTTGTGTGACTGTTTATTAGCAAGCTCAGGTCTTCAGTGTAGGAGAATAGAAAATACACGGAAGCTCCCAGATGTCATTAAACAATGTAATATACCAAAGAGGAGAAAACAGGAGCAAATGGGACTATTAACCTACAAAAACTGCATCCCAAAATTCTGGTAAGAATTATAACCTCCTGTTTGGTACATTTGCCCCACTGAGGATAGTCTCTTTGGTAAACAGAGAGGATCAAGCATGTGCTAATTTGGAAGCAGTGTAAATGTTTTTCAGAATGTCTCATTTGCCTAGACTATAAGCCAATTTGCCAAAATGCTTTACCACAGCTGGGCAGCACAGTGTTGCTAAATCTTACTTTCTTGGAGTCAAATCAAGAAACCTATTGCCCATAGGCAAGTAATGCTATTCTCCCAAGAGTCACTTTGGTTTTAATAGGACTCACTGTATGAATGAATAATCACAGAGGAATGTGAGCTAGAGATTCAAAATCTGGCTGCTGAATCTCCTCTTTGTAAGCCAAGTGGACAGCCTGGTTAAGTAAGAGCCTTGGCTCTCCATGGCATTGTTCCTTGACCTATGAACCCTCATGCCATGGAGCTTTTCAAATATCTTTATGATAACTTGGCTGACTTTCTATTAGTAACTATTCTATTTCTTCCGTACAACATAGGAGTTCTTTGAATTACTATGGGCTATTACTTAAATGCATATTTAAATTCCTGTAGACAGGAGATTTTTAACCCCAATAGATTACAACTGCTCCATTAAATCTGTTTCAGCATTTCATGTCTATTTGGCTGCTTCACATACAGAAAAATCTGTGAGCAGTTATGAAATATATTATTTTAAAAATTTCATTGTGAGTGTATGTGTGTATGAATGACCAGTTGAAAAAAAATATGAGTTATCTGTCATTTTCACAATAGCCCTTAATACTTCTATGCCTTTTAAAGACTAATGACCTGCAAAATTTAATTTCAATTTTTTTTTTTAGTTTCATAAGCTAAAAAAGGTATCTAATATCACACCGTTCCTGAATCTTTCATTTATGCAACATCATAACAGCTGAAACAATTTACGTTCGTTTTTTTTCTTTAAATTAGCTGCATTTGAACTTAAGATCCTAGAGTTTCATTCTAGAGAAAACTATTACCTTGGACCTATACAATATGCCCAACCTTAATTCTATGAGCCAAATTGTCCCATTGCAGCTGGCAGGGCTAATGAAACAGAGAAAGCCACAGTATTACATTCGCGCGGCATACCTTACTTCGCTACCAGGACTCCTATGAGCAGTCAAATTAAGCATATGTATATGTTTTTCTCCAGGACTTAGGTCTAAGTCTTTTTTACAGGACTGGACTCTTAATGGTTTAATCATAAAAATCTGAAACGAGGAGTTATAAATGAAAAGTATGACATAAATGTACCCAGAGTGGCACAAATGGCATCATCATAGTAATCGCATTAGATATTTTCAGGGAGCAAAACAATATAAAATAACTCAAATCTTTCTACTGAGGAAAGAAAAAAAGAGTTAACTTTATAAAGTACTTCAGAGGATTGTAACCCACTTATGTTTTCATTTAAATACACGTTAAGATTTTTCTAAAAAGGCCAAAGACAGTTTTTGTAACACTCCATATGGATTTCGAGAGTGTATGTAAAATGGAGAGAGAACAGTTCATTCTTGTTAGGTTTAGTGCAATATTTTTCTAGGAATCAGCTATAATATTGGTATTTCATTGTGATTTTGAACCATTAATTTGCTCAATAAAAAGTGCTAGATTTTTAATAAATGGAAACCTCAGAATACATGCATGTTCATGGTCAAGTGCCAAGCATGATTTAAAAAGGGCTATTGTAAGTCTACTTATATTGTTCTTCATAGACCACCAGGATCAGATAGTGTGTGGCCTAAAAGCAATTAGACATTTACAAAGGATTCTCTGCTGAAACAGCATGCTCAGAAAAAAAAGAAATTCTGATCTGTAAACAACAAATACTCAAGGCAGGAATATGTACTGCAATTCTGTGCTCTTTATAGTCCATAAAAATAGATAAAGAGTTAACATATGAAAATGAGAGTGGTTATTGAAATTTTCTTGAGGTCACATAGCAGTGTGACCTCAATTGTGTACTTGATCACGGTGTTTTTGTAGTGATGAATGCCTGATCCTTGTGTCAGATGATGACAGCAGGAAAGTTTTGATGCCTAAAAGAAGACTCAGGGAGAAAAAAACTCAGAGGGAACTTAACTTTTGGAGGTAAGGTTGGGGAAGGTTTAATGATGCCTTTAAGGTAATGGGGTTACAAGACATGCGCAGCTCTCCAATCCAGTGTTACAATTTTATAATACTGTCTGTCCAATCCCTGATTTTATCCACCCCCCAGCCTTTACCCCAGTCCACCCCTGGCCCACCCCCTGGGAATTGGGTCTGAGGTCGTTTTCTTCCTCATCTTGGTCTTCTTCGGAGTACAGATTGCACACAGTCACCCAGTTCTTGGTCATATCTTGCAGTTCAGGTTAGAGAACAAATGTTCTTAAACAGTAGAAGGCCTACCTAGGAGAGAGATTAAACATGCCAAATGGAATTTAAGGGGGTTGATATGGGGAGCATCAAAAGGGGTAAGAAGGTTGGGGAATCTGTGTAGCTACTGTGCTAAAGGGTGAGGGAATGGATGCAGCTGTTTTAAAAATCTACATTTGCTATATAACTACTTCTAAAACTTATAAAAATTAGAAAATTCAAAAAAATCAAAAACCTTAAGGCAACAGTTTTCTCTCCCTTTCTTGTACTTCTTTCCAAGCTCCAACACCAGGCAAACTAATCTGAAGCCTAAATACCTCTTTCCTCTGGTTGACCTGGCTGTACAGAGGAATATATGTTGCTCCTCCAAAGGCCAAACTAGTACATATAATCATCCCATCTTCCCTAGATTTGATGGTTTTGCCTCTCCCTATTCAACAGCTAAACAGCCAGAATACACACTGTGGATATCTGTTGCCCATTTTCCCTGCACAGCTTTACCACTGACAGGCCTGCTCTATAGCCTGTCTGCAGCATCGCAGCATCTTCTCTCGGGAGAACAGCTCCTGCCTGATCCAAGATCCTGCCTGATCTTCTGGGGCTGCAGGCAACAAATTAGGCCTTAACATAGACTCTGAAGGGCTATCAAAAACTACTGTAGACAAACGTTGCCTCATGCGTTGCCATTAATAGCATACTTACTCCTTATCACTGTCACCCAGCAATGCTAAAAGCACAATCTTGTGTGACTGGAGCTATTTCCCTGTAAAGTGTTCTCACAAACAGCAACACAAGGGTCTCCAGGTAAATCCATATACTCCTAATGCCTAGTCAGGGACAGTGTTTAAGATGACATCAGAGGGCTGTACAGAGAGGAACATGGGCAACCCATGCTTCCTCAGTTATATAAAAGAACTTTACTGTTTCTTGTAAACAGAGACTTAGGAATACAAACTAAAGTAACAGAAATTTAAATCAAACATCCAGTCTATACAGCTGAGAATCTGCTCCAGCATATGTATTCTTTAAAGGCTACACCCACCCACAGGTTAAAGGACTGTTAGGGTCAGAATACATATCATTAAGGTACCATAGTCTGACAAATGGAATCAAGATGAAAAATACATGTGGCTTTTAAATATTTGTTTATACTCCTCTGAATTTAACCGAAAGTAAAAATTTAACAAGCAGAATTATAGCTGGTATAAATCTGTATAGCTTCACTGCCTGTTCTGATTTATATGAGCTGGGATCTGGCCCACACTCTTGCATAGTCAAGGAAAACATTTTGTGTTTGCATGATTGCTATATGCAATGTATTTTTTATAATATCAAAACAAATCCCTTCCCAAACCTTCC
>NW_020884873.1:42478050-42767124 GCF_003945725.1 Corapipo altera
CCTTCCCAAACCTTCCCAAACCTTCCTTTCCCTTCCTAAACCTTCCCTAATGTTCCCTTCCCAAACCTTCCCTTCCCTACCCTGCTCTCCCTCCCCTCCTCTCCCCTCCCCTCCCCTCCTCTCCACACCCCTTCCCTCCTCTCTTTCATTGAAAATTTCCAGAAACACAAAATGCAACTTGTAAATAATTTTTTACTTGGCAAGCTCTCATGCACTAACAGTTTACATATTGTTCTGATTAAGCAAGCTAAACATGGTACTAAGTATGTAGATGTGTTTCAACTCATGATGACAGCTTGTGTATGATTTACAGCACTGGCTGTTAAAGGCAATTGTTCTGGTTCAATATTTCTATTTATTCATGCCAGCATTTTGCTGTAAACAAAGCCATTTATGTATCAGATGGCTACTGACAAAGAGTGTTTTGAAAGCTCAGTCCCAACAAATGTGCAGACATATATCTACAGTTTAAATAAGTATGCTGGCATTCTTTATATTTTTTTGGGTTGAAATGAAACTGAAGAGAGATGTTTCTATAGCAATTCAGCAGTTCTACTTGTCTGATTCTCTTTCTTCATAAGGATAAATGTAATGCCAACCCAACAGACTGTTAATATCCCAAACATGAAAACAATGCAAATGTGATGGGTAAGGAGTCTCAATAGTACAATTCATACCAGGAAATAAGCCATCTCCAAATATTTCCTTTAAGTCAGGATTAATATTATCAGAGAGAGAATTCTTATTCCTTAAACTCACAATGGACCTCAGCTGTAACAGTATTCTCTATATATACCTAATATTATTATCTTATTACCTATTCAGACCTACACATAAACTGACTGATAGTTGGTGTTGATGTCCTACTGAAGTAGAGTCACAAAGTTCAAAATCCTTTTAATTTGCTGCAAAATCTTATCTATGTGACCATAAGGCAACATTCTGCTTTGCAGAGGCAGAATGGGTAGCTTCCATTAACAATGAATGGCAATGCAAAAATCTATTTTTTTAGTGAGAAAATTTGTAATGCTTTCAGCAAATGGGATGAAAATGGACTTTCTCTCAAGCTCTCCATAGGTATTGTATTCTGGACTTTTGGTAATTACACATGAGCTATTACATCTAGTGTTTCCCAGGCAAAGAAGTTAATATACACATAGACTTTTTTCTAGTCTGGCAATTGTAAATCTTAACCCATATTTCAATAAGGAAGTCACTGATGGATACCTGACCTGATCCTGCCAAACCAGTGTCAAGACCAGCAACTCTACCAGTTCATACAGCAGTGAGTAGGCTACCAACTTGGATCAGAGAGCACCAAGCTCTACCAAAGAGCAGTGTGAAATCTCTGAGTTAATTCCTCTGCATCAAAATACAAGGAAGGTTTTCCCTAGCAAATACTATTCTCATTTGAGCTTTTTAATTTGCAAACTTCTTTTTTCTTTTTTATTTTACGAGATGAAAATATGTCTCCAGACCACACATGTTCTCTACAGCACCTTGAGAAGAGACATCCCTTCTGCTCTGGGTAAAGTGACTTTATTGTAGTACATGGTGGCCTTCTCAGAAGCCATCCTTGGACACTGGATTTTCTGAGTCACAACCTTTCCCATAAGTTCCACCAAAGCCATTGTGGGATTTAGCATTCAGAAAAATATCCTCCTGAGGAAGCATCATAGAAGCTACTGTGAAGTCCAACATGTAGAGAAATACCTTCCCAAAGAAGTAACATAAGGTAATAATTTGGTTACTACTGCTGTTCAAGAACACAACGTATACACCTCCCATGCTGACCCTGTATTTTTTGCCCTATATGAATGTAAAAAGAAAATGCAGCCAAAAAAAAAAAACTAACAAAAGCCACAAACAAACAAACAAACAAAACCCCACAACCTTACAAATCACAGTAGGCTAATTGAAAGCTGTAGCTACTACTGTGAGTAGGTGAGCGGTCTGCAGAACAAGGACACTTCCAGAGATAATCCAATTCTTTTTTATTTTCTTAATTTATAGTAATAGCCAAGACAGAGTCCAGGAAAAGATGAACTAAAAATATTGAGGTCATGGGTCTATTTAATGCAGCAGTTAACAGCAATGGATTTATGGGAGAAAATAAGGGGCACATACTCTGGGTCACGAGCTGAAGAAAATGCTGCTCTCTCTGTGTCACCATTGCAGCTGTGTCCAGCTCTGGCTAAGATGTGGCAGCCCTTCCCCATCACTTACTAGGCTGGGATGTTTCCCCAAGCAGGTGAGGACTGTGGTCTCAGCCTGAGCCACCACTTTGCAGTCCCTACTCCAAAGCAGTAGTGGGGCTGTTCTGCCCCAGCAGATGGGCACACAGCTTTTTGGGCAGATACTTGTACTTAATGTGTTTCTTACCCTGATGCATGCCAGAAAGAGCATAACCCAGTGGATACACTGAATGGGAAAAAACAGGTTCTGCATATGACCACTCTGTCTCTCTGGATTCATTCCCTCTCCCTTCAGTACAGATGAATAATGAATCTGGTCTTTCTTTCCCCTTCTGTAAACCCTAGCAGTAATGATAGCCCTCAGGCTACAACAATCCATGTGGAGCTACTGTAAATGATGGTGAAATTAACTGCATTGGATGTCTACCAGGATTTCAAAACAAAAATGGCCTCCTCATGCAGAAGGAGAGGACGAAGAAGGTTTCTTACCACCATCTTCCTCCTATGTAATGGAAAGACACTTGCAGACACTAGGCTCAGAGGACTGTGAAAACTTCTCAGCTCCTTAGGATTTCCATTAGTTAGAGAAGGATTTACTTCTCCACAATGAGTCAAAAGATGCTCACTGCGGGAAAACTCTGAGTTTAGTGATCAGGCTCTTCTACAGGCTACTGGTTTTACTCTCAACTTTGTCCTCTCTGGTTTCAAAAACCTACTTTTTCCTCACTTGAAGAACAAAATTTAAATACACAAGTTGGCATCTGCAAAATCCCATTCCCCTCTGCAGAGGTAAAATAACGTCTCCCCAGGTGCCATCAGCTTCCTTAAAGCAAGCCAATAGCCTCACAATATGTATATAGCCTAATCAGGGTGTCTGGCTCTTCATAACTCTTGTGGTAGGAGTATCACAGTCCAGAGTTTGGTCTATTAAACATTTAAACACCACAATTACACTAAGAATTATGACTGCATGATTTTCTACTGCCTAGCACCTGCATAGCTTTATGTGCTTAGGCAAACATAGTGCCAAGAGGTAAAACTGGGCAGGTAGTATTCTCCACTCACTCTGGAAAAGTGGGAAGAGTTAGGGAGATGGAAATGGAAAATGAGGCCCTTTAAAATCTTTAGGAGAACGGTATTTTTTTTTACTGAACAAGTAATTTGAAATCATAAAAGGAGTATTGAGAATATCTTTGCTTTTTAAGACACTGAGTGTGATCTCACAGGACTGTAAACAAGCAATAACTCCACTGAGATTTCCAGCTGCACTACAGTGAAAGTAGTGTAAGTGAAATCAGAATCCAGACCTAGACTATCATTTTAACAATCCCAATAAGATTTTGTGGGGAGTATGAATTCATGCTGTAACTCCACTTATCAGTTTGTTAGTAGGAAATAGGCTTCAGCTTGAGTCTTTCAGCACAGCCCAAATGGTATGATTATGGCCTCATAACATTTCCTTATGGTACTTACTCAGTTCACAGTAAGTTTTGATATGGTATCTTTTTCCATAACTTTCTGGCTTCTTTTTGTCTCCTAATTTTGACCAAGTTGTATCACCTTACTGCTACTAAATCAAGCCCTTTTTGTTTCCTCCTGCTGTTTCACAATGCCTACTTCTCTGTTTAATAGAGAAATCTCCTTCCTTATTCTGACTTCCTCCAGCACGATACTGTCAGTGATTGCTGCAGTATGTTCATCTTTACCACCTACATTCCCCACCCTGTGCTAAGATGGTCTCCACCTGTCTTCCTCTACTGTCCTTGGAAATCACAAGATTCTTCTATCCCATGGATCTTTATATTCCATTATAGTTGACATTAACGTGCTTTGCTGTGCTTTCTTCAAACATGATTTGCCTTGATTATGGGGATGGGGTTCTGTTTGCATTTCATTCAGGTTTTTTCTTGTCCTTAGCTTTTATTAATCAGAATAACGTAACTTTATGTAAGTTGGATTATGTGCTTCATCTGTGTAGCAAGCATCAGGGAAGCAAAATCCTACAAGCATTGAAAACAGTAAGAACAAAGTAAACAAAGAAATTTGACAGAGCTTTGAGAAAGTGGAAGTAGTCATACACTAGAAGTTTAGTGTCAATTCATAGGGAAAAATATGCCTTTTTTTTCCCCCAAAAAAAGGAATAGAAATAACTGTAAAAGGGTTCACATTTGCAAGTATGGGATCTAAGTATATACCAGATCCTAGGTGTTCTCATGAGAGTTTCAAGTATCATGCTGCCTGTCTCTTAATATGCCCTTTTTCAGAGGGCATATTGTTTTGTCTGGTCAAATTTTCAACCTTTTGGAAGCCAAGGTGAAACTCAGACTTCTTTGCTAAAGTATATCCATTGTGTATTAAAATACTCAGGATGATTCATTCAGTCAACCCAACATCTACTCATCAGCAGGAGAACAAGCTAAGGAGGTATTATATCTTTCTCTAGCACACCACTTAAAGTGAGGCATTCCAATCTAAAAGGCAGAATTGTTCCTTTGAGTAAAATAATTAGCGGTGCAGGAGCGAGAAAGCTGTAACAAGAGAGACCTCTAGCGGCGGGAGCACCGCGCCCGGGACGGGACGGCACTTATTGTCCTGGCACCGCACCGCCCCGTCCCGCACCGCCCCACGTCGCACCGCATCGCGCACCACACCATCGCGCAAGGCGCCTCGCCCCGCCAGACCTCGCCCCTGTGCGGAGGACGGGCTGCGGGGCAGGGGCTGCGTGGAAATGGCTTCCCACTTCTCTGCGGTGCTGCCCGCCGGCGTCCTGTTCCTGCCAGAGGAGGGTTCGGGTAAAGGGTCAGAACTGCCTTTAGTTTACCGTATTATGCAGCAGTGCACTGCGGGACGTGATAGTGAAAATTAAAGTGTTGCTATAAATCCAATGTGACTTTTTTTTAAAATATAAAATATTTCAAGTTACAGAAAAATTGAGTTGTTTTACTCCACCTGTTTGTTGAGCTGTCTTAGACTTACTTAAGTGAGTAATTTGGAAAAACGCGGAATTCAGTGATGCAATTTGTGTTCTTACTAACAAGAGCCTACCCTCTGCCGTCGCACCTTAACGATTCCATATATTGATATCCTGTTGCTTTACTTGTTATGTGAAGCATCTTGTTTATTTTTTTAATTTGTATTTCATCTTACCAGCTCAAACAACAACTATTTGTCTTAAGTCATTTGCAGCTACAGTCACTATTGAAAGTCTTCTCTCTCTTTCTTCCTGGATGTAGTGGTCCTGCTGATGTCATGTCTGTTAACATGTAGTCGTGTCCATGGGACAGCTCAACCATCATGCCTGATGCAAAGCATTTACACAATTAGACTCAAAGCATGTGGCATCTAGCAAATTAATAATAATAATAATTAGGACTATTTTTTGTGTTAATAAGCAGATTCGAAATAATGGAGAGAGAGAGAGAGAGAGGGGAGACATGAAGTGTGTATTAGGTGCAGGTTATCAAAAAGAAACTGTCTCTGGATTATGTACAGTTTCACTTGACTGAAGCTTCATGGAAGATTAAGCTTCTTTTGTTCTCTGTGCTGTTTCACATTGATCAGTTGATGATGTGCAGAATAATTTTAACCACATATTAAACAGTGGTTAATCTAAGATAAGGAGATGAGCAAATATGAATAGTGAATAGTGCTTTTAGTCTTAATGCTAATTAGAGATGGAGCAAGCAGTTCATCAGAAATTTAAACTCTTTGTTCAGGGTTCTCAAAAATATAGGTATAAAGGGAAGGCCTGTTTACTATCGCAATGTTTACCAACCAATCTCCCATATGGCACACATAATTTATAAAGGAATCAATCACTCATCTCTGATTTATGGAGGATAATAACACTGAGATGCCTGACTTGTGGAACTATTGCAGATCTGGAAAATAAAATAGACAGAAAGTGTTAAAATACAGGATACTCTGTCAAAGAGTTTTCAATATTAAGCTAGTTGGGTAGCATGTTTAACAGGAGAGGGAAGTGGAGTTGTGGGTTCTGCAGCATATAAAAATAACACATTGTATTCTCCTTAAATTACAGCATTTCCAAAACATTACACATCAGACTTTTGCTGGCCCCACAGGAGACCTCTTCAGTGCCTTTTCTCTTGTAGATATTTAATTGATCTCTTTTGAGGCTAGGAGAGATCTAACATTTTGCAGATCTATTTTTATTTTCAGCTTTTGCTTTAATCCCCTTCATACACCTTTTATTTCTTCATTTGAATTAATTAAGCTCTCCTCAGATATATGAAGACGATGAGATTTCTCGACCCCATTCATTACACAGGTTATTCACAGTTCTTTCAAGAATTTTACCAGCAGTTCTCAGCAATTTGCCCAGACAACCCATTTGTTACTTGTGTGTGAGTATTTCAGCAAGCCCAGGAATTGGATAACTGGCAGTGTGGAATTTGCAGTGAGAGCATTTATCTTTTCCAATAGATTCAGTTTTAATAGCATACGGCTTTGTTTTCTAGATGAAAATAGTACATCACTAGGGAAAGGAATAAGTACATAGTAGTTTAAGTTAGCAATGACTTTAAAAAGGGAGTAAAATCTTGATTTTATTCTTTCTGAATTAACTTTTTTATTTTTACTTTTTTTTTACTTCTTGTTTTCTCTTTCTGTTTGAAAGACGAAAGACAAAACACAAGTTAATGGTACAGTTCATATGCTGTATTATCTCCTCTGAGCCACCTGTTTTTGTGTTCCAATCACATTTACTCTTACATGGTGTATCTTCAATTTTCACTCTTCATCCTTCAAATGTTTATTGCATGAAAACAAGTCTTATCAATAAGTTCCTTGAATATATTGCTGGTGGCAGAAGAACTATGGAGTCTACTTTAGTGAATAACTTCATCATCTTTGCCTCCTCATCTCTGATCAGATAGGTGTCTGGGCTACTTTTCCCCTGTAGGTGGACTCCTCTCTAAATATTATTTAGAGTATTGCTGGAGGTAGTCTATTGCAGAAAGGTATTTGGCGCTGTGATCTTTGTGCATAAAACATGTGCTGATCTTTTAAACATGAAAAGATTCATTGCTAATCCTGCAAAAAAGGTAAAAGAAAGTGAGGAAGAACATCATATTGGGAACAAGTAGGAAGAAAATTGTTAACCAATGCAATTTAACAATCATTCCTATAAAGAGACACACGGTTTCAATTTTCTTATTGAAATTGAATTATTGGTTTAAAACAAGTTGGCAGAGTAAAAACATTTCATATGTAGCCACCCAATACTCCCTCCCTTTCTTTTTAATCTCCAAATATATCTGGCAAATTCAGAGATTGTTTTCTGGAGTCAAGGAATCCCAAACCAAAGGAGTCTCACACTGTGATATTTTTTCACACTTTTCATTTTTCACTTTCTGATAATACAAAGAGATAAGACTTTCTAAACTTAAAATATCAGAGAATTATTTTCCTCACTTTTTGAGTATATTTTTCTTAAACATCTATGCAGACAAACACTTTGTTCCTGTGTTCCCCAAAGGAGAAGAATATGTGTAGAAGTATGCTTTTTTGGGGGAATTAGGTTAACAACATATATCATCGTTACTTCTATTGTCAGGGAAAACACCTAGAAAACACTTTAATCCCTTTTATCACTATTAAAAAACACCAGACACAAATATTCCAGTGTATATATGAAAGAACACCTCAGTCATCACTGAATTTACATTATTGTTACTGGGCATCTAAAATTGTCTTTGAACATCTGGGCAACATTTTGTGGCATTCACAAACCTCTGTCACCCTGGTCTGTACGTGCTTCACGTTTGCACCATACTAGTGAGACATTTGCTTGCAAGGTATATGTAGCTGCTCTGAGGCTATTGCTGATCACCTTCACTACAGCCTCTACAGAGCTTGACTCAGGCGAACCTGGTTTTCCTCTCACTGGACTCCAATATTGGAGGGTCCTGCTCCTCTTCACATTCAGAAACCTGAAGGATGACAACCAGTGTCTGAAGTGTGGTTTCATTTCACAGAGCTGTAGCTCTTTTGCAAAAAAGGTTAAGCCAGCTCTCACACTGTCTTTTCATGAACATGCACACACCTACCAAATTCATGCTGGTCCTCAGACAGAGCATCAGATTCTCTCAAAATCCATGTCCCCCTCCTCTTGGCAATGTTGGTTTAGCTATGGTTTGCAATAAATTATTCCTTAATATCTATACAAATAGGGATTTTTTTCATAAAGTGTGATTAATAACTTTCACTATTTCAATCTGGGAGCAGGAACAACATCATTATGACTTGGCAAACAATCATTGCCATGAAAGAAAGGCTATACCGAAGAGGTAAAATGTCTGTGAAAAGAAAATTGGCTCAAATATGTTCTGATAATCCATATAAAACTTGGCAATTACAAATACCTCTACAGAAACAACACACCATCTATAACGCTGCGGATGCCTTTGAGAACACACGCAGGATCACTCTCAAGGAGAAAAGGCAACGCAGGAAGAACAGTGTCTTGCGGAATACACCATCTAAGGAGTCTTTCTGTTGTGCCTTTTGCAATCGGATATGTCTGTCACGTATTGGCCTCATAAGTCACGAACGAGCCTGTAACAAATGTGGATAAAGCCTTCCCAAATCTTCGTTCGCGAAGCCCAGCCATGATGACAGAAACAAGGACTGTGAAATAATTCCCAAATGAGCAAAAGCTACGAACATATTTTGTGACCAACTAAGCTATATGATTTGTTCTAATATATACATTATCATTTTCCCAAGTAGCTTTAAAAGTATGAAAATATGAACAAAATTACTTTCATAATAACATACATCCTTAGCATCCTGGATAACATTTATTATTTGTTTTATCTAATACTTCATTTTAACCTGCCGGATGTCTGCTGGAAACTCAACATAGCAGAGAAAAGGCAGTCTAGGAGATTCCTAGAGTGTATAAAGGATAATTTCCTGCTCTAGCTGGTAAATGAGCTTACCAGGGATGGGGCCCTGCTAGACCTGCTGTTCACAAACAGAGAGGGGCTGGTGGGAGATGTGGTGGTCGGAGGCCGTCTGGGGCACAGTGACCATGAAGTAATAGAGTATTCAATACACAGGGACACAAAGAGGGCCATCAATAAAACTTCTACTCTGGACTTCCACAGGGCAGATTTTGGCCTATTCAGAAGAATGGTTCAGAGGGTACCTTGGGAAACAGCCCTTAAAAACAAAGGGGTCCAGGAGGGATGGACATGCTTCCAGAAAGAAGTCTTGAAAGCACAGGAGCAGGCTGTCCCAGTCTGCCGAAAGGTGAGCTGGTGGGGAAGACGACCGGTCTGGCTGAACAGGGAGATTTTGAAGGAAATTAGGGGAAAAAAGAGAACTTACTGACTATGGAAGAAAGGGCTGGCTACTCATGAAGAGTTTAGGAATATAGTTAGGTCATGTAGAAAGAAAATTAGAGAGATAGAGGCACAATTTGAATTCAATCTTGCCACTTCTGTTAAGGATAACAAGACATGCTTCTACAAATACATCAATAGCTAAAGGAGAGGCAAGGAAAACCTCCATTCTTTGTTGGATATGGGGAGGAACATAGTCACCAAAGATGAGGTGAGGTACTTAACACCTTCTTTGCCTCAGTTTTCAACAGTAAGATAGTTTGTCTTCAGGACAATTGGCCTGTGGAGCTGGTAGACAGAGACAGGAAGCCGAATAGTCCCCCTGTAATCCAGGAGGAAACAGTCAGCAACCTGCTGAGCCACTTGGATCCCCACAAGTCTATGAGATCAAATGGAATCCATCCTAGAGTGATGACGGAGCTGGCAGAAGAGCTCACCAAGTCACTCTTCATCATTTACCAACAGTCCTGGCTCACTGGGGAGGTCCCAGATGATTGGAAGTTGGCAAATGTCACAGTCATCCACAAAAAGGACTGCAAGGAGGACCTGAGAAACTACAGGCCTGTCAGCCTGACCTCAGTGCCCAGCAAGGTTATGGAGCAGATCATCCTGAGTGCAATCACACAACACCTACAGGATGGGCAAGGGATCAGACCCAGCCAGCACAGGTTTAAGAAGAGTAGGTCCTGTCTGACCAACCTGATCTCCTTTTATGATCAGGTGACCCACCTGGTGGATGAGGGGAAGGCTGTGGATGTGTCTATCTGGACTTCAGCAAAGCCTTTGACACCGTCTCCCATAGCATACTCCTGGAAAAGCTGGCAGCCCACAGCTTGGACAGGGGCACTCTCTACTGGGTTGAGAACTGGCCAGAGGTCTGGCCCAGAGAGTGGTGGGGAATGGTACTGCATCCAGTTGGTGGCCGGTCACTAGTGGTGTCCCCCAGGGATCAGTGTTGGGCCCAGTTCTATTTGATATCTTTATTGGTGATCTGGATGAGGGGATTGAGTGTACCATTAGCAAATTTGCAGATGATACCAAGTTGGAAGGGAGTGTTGATCAGCTGGAAGGCAAGAGGGCTCTTTAGAGGGACCTGAACAAGCTGGAGAGAGAGTCTCGTTCCAACAGGATGAGGTTCAACAAGGCCAAGTACCAGGTCCTGCACTTTGGCCAAAACAACCCCATGCAGCGCTGCAGGCTGGGGACAGAGTAACTGGAGAGCAGCCAGGCAGAAAGGGACCTGGGGTTACTGATTGACAGCAGGCTGAACACAAGCCAGCAGTGTGCCCAGGTGGCCAAGAAGGCCAATGGCATCCTGGCTTGTATGCGGAACAGTATTGCCAACAGGACCAGGGAAGTGATTCTTCCCCTGTACTCAGCACTGGTGAGGCCATACCTCGAGTACTCTGTCCAGTTCTAGGCCCCTCAGTTCAGGAAGGATATTGAGGTGGTACAGCATGTCCAGAGAAGAGCAACAAGGCTGGTGAAGGGTCTGGGGCACAAGTCCTATGAGGAGAGGCTGAGGGAGCTGGGGTTGTTCAGCCCAGAGAAGAGGAGGCTCAGGGGAGACCTCATCACTCTCTACAACTACCTGAAAGGAGGTTGTAGCCAGGTTGGCATCGGTCTCTTCTCCCAGGCAACCAGCAGTAGGACAAGAGGACACGATCTTAAGCTGTGCCAGGGGAGGTTTAGGTTAGATATTAGGGAGAAATTTTTACAGAGAGAGTAATCAGATATTGGAATGGGTTGCCCAGGGAGGTGATGGATTCACCATCCCTGGAGGTTTTTAAGATGAGATTGGATGTTGCACTTAGTGTCATGGTCTAGTAACCATGGTGCTGTTGGATCAAGAGTTGGACTTCATGATCTCAGAGGTGTCTTTTCCAGCCCAGTTGATTCTATGATTCTATGATTCATTAACTCAAGGAATACTTCCAAGTTCCAAAAATAACACTTGCCAGGGTTAAAGCCTTTTAGATAAAGGATCTGAGAAAAAATACATTGAAACTAAGAGAGAAAATCAAGGAAGAAAGAGGTCATGAATACAAGCCATAATGCAGGATGCATTTCTAGGAATGCCTGTCAACAACTCTTATTTATTTTGATTTCTATAGACTCTTGGAAATATTGAAGAATACATAGATAATTTATAAAAGTATATTTAAAAATTCCTTATTATTTTTCCGAATTATAAACATCCTCTGGAGTAACAGAAAACAAAATTATCCATAAATACAAATTACAGTGAATTATAGTGTATGTTTTTAGGGAAACTCAGAAACTTTGATCATATACTCTTTCAAAATTTAGAAGAGGGTATTTTCCCTAAATGTGGGAGGAGTATTTCTTTTTTAAGCAAGTGCATTTTCCGGAGGACTTTCTAAATTTAAATATACTCTATAAATGATTCAAACTGTGATGAGTGTAAGTCTAAACAGAATGTAAACCTCATAAATGACTGGTTGGTTCATGAACCAACAGTCCTGTTCATGAAGACAACGATACAGACAAATAAAATGCTAACTTGAAGCATGAGCAGTTCAAAGTCTGCCTCCCCAACTGACCCACAGAAACAAAGTTCTGCTCTGAAATCCTTAGAGGGAAAATAACCTCTTGACATATTGCAATCATGAGTATTCTTTATTTTCTGGCTGTTACTGAATATGTTCAAGATACTCATGAGCTGTTTCGGCAGATACTTACTGATGCAGTCTTCTGTTAGCAATAGTCTTTAGTCATTTTAGTACGTTGAGAAGTAATCTCTAAGTCTGTCAGTCCCATTTTGCATTACAAATCATTTGTACTTTTATAACTGTCATTTCCAAGGACATCTGGAAAAGATGGATTTATGAAAGGTTATCGTGCATTCTAAGGAGGCCAGGAATTAGCATGACTTTGTAAAGGTTCTTGTAAATTGAGCAGCAGCCATCACTGGCAATAAGCTGTTTTCTGTTCTAGTCAAGTATCTTTATTTAAATATTAAGGAAGAGGTGTGACCTTTGGCCTCAAAGATGACTATGATGCAGCAATAGCACAATCTATTAGCTGTCAATGAAGTATTATGGCCCTGGCTCTCTCAAGACACCTATTTTTGGACAGTGTTATAATAACCCTTCCATTAGGCATCCCCAAGGCAAATAACCTTGGCTTTAACAGAGTCAGTTTAAAATTCCTTGGAGTAACGTTAAGAGAATATCTGGTTTGTGTCAGTTTAGGATCAACTACCAGCATTAGTCCCATTCTGTAAATTGTAAGTAGCTGTGGATTTATTAGAATTTTTTTATACGTGCCCACAGGTAAATATTAAATGCAAAGGATACGAAAACATATATTGCGTTCTACTTCCTTCATAGAATATATGTAGATTAACGGACATCTGACAGGTCTGAGCATTTTAAAACAGGATCCATTTTTTATGGTATACATTTAATCTCTTTTGTTGGTGAAAATTACACAATGTCACTTGAATTAAATTGCACTGGAAAAAATAAAAAATAAAAAAATAAAACAGTAAATGCCATAAAAAGTAGTCTAGATAACATTCCTATGAGTTGATATGTTGTCCTATATAAATTTTTAGGTAAAATAAGATTAGAGGACTACCTAAAAAGCCAAGAAATTTTCACATGTTATGTCTCGTTTTCCTCCTGCACTTCTAGGTTTTCAGGTGCCAGTACATCTAATACTCAAAGTTAAGTCCAAGACCAAGTCTTTTCAAACTTACTGGAGCATTCAGAACAAGTCTTTTCTTCATGTTTCCTTTGTTTTTTAGACAAAATAAATCTGATAGTTCTCCCCTAATGTCAGCTGAACAGTCTTAAAAACTACAAGAGTTTCCATCCATATGTAAAACCAGCTAAGTTCGTGTTTTGCACCTTCTGCAAGGGAACAGCTGTAAAGCCACCTTTCCTAAGAGGTAACAATAACGGTCAAACTCCATTTAAATACTTTGAAAAATCAGAGGGACATGCAAGTAGTAAAAATAGCCAACTAGAAATCCTATTAACATTTCAAATATTTTAGCCAGTATTCTGCATACAGTGTTTCTTCTGAATCCAGTTTTAATGTCTTATACAAATGGCTTTTGTTGCTGAAACACAGCAAAAATTTGAATGTGCTTACTGTTCTGAAATCAGAAGCTTGTCTGATTCTACAAGTATAGCTTCTATAAAACTTCATTTTATGATGATTTTTAACAGTAGAATATAATTACTCAGGCAGGAATAAAAGCATTCATGTGGTGGAGAATGGCATGAGCTGTCCCCCAGCAAGGTTCAGTGCCTTCTCACCATCACCCGGTCCCCAGAAGGGCTTTGATGGAGCCAAGGCAGTGATGGATCCCCTCCAGCCACTGCCCCCAGGAGTGCTCTGCTCAAGGAAGGTTTACACATTGCAGAGGAAGAAAGCACCTGAATTAAAATAACTCAGTGCTAAATTGGCCAGTTCTCTCTAGTTAGTTTTGAAGAGTCCCCTCACTACCTGCAGTTCTTGACCTCCTTAGAGGGTTTTATAGGGGGAAGATGAATAAAGGGAAAAAAAAGCTGTGGAGGCAATAGCCTACCATGCTGTGATCCACCTTCTAATGGCTGCATTGGGATTTATCCCCTTGCCTAACAAAGGCAGATGAGACAACTTCTACATGGGTTAAGACTGGAAATACTCAAAACTGTCAGTGCAGATTCATGCTACAGCCAAGAATATTTGATTCTTGTAAAAGTGCAATCACTACTCTGGGCAACGCGGGCTTCATGATTAATATTTTCAGTCTGGGAGCTCTACTCTCCCCCAGCAGGTCCTGGCATGGTACACAGTCCCTGGCAAGACATAGAAACTCCAAACCAGACTGGACAATGCAAAAGTATTGCAGCAGGTATTTTGGCCCTGACATTCTCAGAGATAAAAGCTGCAGATCCAAAAAGTAAAACACAGTGAAAGATGCCCTCACCTTACTTATGATCCTGACAATCTTATTTCAAACTAGTTTTAGGGAGCTACGCATAGTTGTAAAACAAACAATTAAATTGAGGATTACAGCAGTTGTTTCCAAGTGCTCAGTTCTCACATATTGCACAGTATGACAGCAATATTCACTCTCAACAAAGGGCACTTGACTTAGCACTCCTCTTACAGTGATATTGGATATAAAGCCATTTTCTTTCACAGGACAATACCTGGCAGAATCTAGGATGTAATTTAAGGGGCTCTATTGGTATCGTAAATTACAAGAAGTCTGCTGAAGCAGTTTATGAATGGCAGTAAAAACCTGAAACTGAATTACACTATTAGAATCATGCATCACATGCATGTATTATTATTTATAATACAGACCTAAGTATCCCTGTATTTTATTGACAAGGAAAATAATGTAGGACCTTGTACTATATAGGACAGGGCTTTTGCATCCTTCTTGGTAGCAGATGTGCTCCAAAAATGGAATAGAATTGATGTTTATAAAGTTACTTCATAAAGGAGGAAAGAAACACAGGTCTCTAAGTCTTGGAAAGTATGATAGCACTGCAATGCTTTCTACAAGATCAATCCCTCGTGCCACTCTCTGAGTAGCATCTTAGCTCCAAAATACCATCATATTGAATATGAGGAGGATGCTTAGGACCTTTACTATTTCTCTACACAAAATCTGTGTCCCTATTTCAGAGTACATACAGAAGTCTTATTTGGCTGTCAATCAGATCACTGTCTCTGTTTCTACTTTCAAATTTTCTGGCAGCTACTGGCTAGCACGAGCACTTTAAGAACACCGTTGAGCAAAGAGAGAAAGAATAATGAGAAAGTTACAGTCTAACTGAAACAACCTATGAATGGTCCCATAAGCACTTGTTCTCAATTCACTTAAGAATTTAATTCCCCAAAACGAAGTAATCCATGGCATGTATTCAGACTCCAAACATCTGCTTCAGGAAATGGGCTTGAAGGGGAAAGTCCAAATAGGCACATTTTTGCAAATATTTTAGTGTGAAATTTACTTAAATCTCTGCATTACTTCACTGGCAAAACAGGACATAAGGCTGATGTTTGCAGTAATAGCTATATTTTTATTGACCTACCAAAAAGGTAATTTCGTATGGGCAAGCATAAACACCTCTGTTTAGAAGGAAGTCCTCAGTAAAGCAAACAGGCACTTGATACAAAGCCTGCTCCCACCAGAAAGGTTATAAGAGCAAGTCATATACACCTCCTAGTAACACTAAGAGTACCTGAATCCAACAACAATCCTGTTTGGGATTTCAGGGGCCTAAGGGAAACAAATGTCTATTTCTTACTGGATTTCAACATGCTGAACATCAAAGTTAGTTCCACTGAAACAACAGAGCTTAAAGGGCAAATACCTTTGTTTTATTCCCATGCTTGATAACTTTGAGTATCAAGATATGTAGAAAACCATTTCTGGCCTTTTAAATAATCACATAAGTGCTTGTTACCAGTAATGCATTGTAAGATCCCAGTCCCACAGCCACAAGCTTAACTGGGAGTCATCATCATGGCTGGGCTTTGCGAATGAAGATTTGGGGAGGGCTCTACCCACGTTTGTTACAAGCGCGTTGGTGGCTAGAAAGGCCAATACGAGATAGACATGTCCGGTTGCAAAAGGCACAGCAGAAGGACTCCTTAGGTGGTATATTCTGCAAGGCACGATTCTTTCTGCATTGTCTTTTCTCCTCAAGAGTGATCCTGCGTGCTTTCTCAAAAGCATCAGCAGTGTTAAAGACAGTGTGTCTCCAGACCTCCCAATTGGAGGCCAGAGTAGACCAGTTATGTTGATCAATATGGCCAAGGCTGAGATGTTGTTTCGGGAAGTCCTTGTGTCTTCTCTTTGGGGCTCCTCTCATGCGGCAGCCGGTGGCAAGTTCACCACAGAGCATGAGCTTAGGGAGGCTGTGGTCCTTCATCCTTGAGACATGTCCTGCCTAGCGCAGTTGTGTTCTCAGCAACATGGCCTCAATAGTTGTGATTGCTGCTTGTTCTAGAACAGATGTATTAGTCACATAATATGGATGTTTAGGATTGTACGGAGACAGCGCTGATGGAAGCGTTCTAGGAGACGCAGGTGGTGGCGGTAGATGACCATGATTTGGATCCACATAAAAGAGTAGACAGCACAATGGCTCTGTAAACACTGATTTTTGTACTTTTCTTCAAGTGTTTATTTTGCCAAACTCTTTTGTGGAGTCTTCTGAAAGTACTATATGCCTTTGCTAACCTGTTGTCTATCTCTCTGTCACTTTTACCATCTGAGGAGATGAGGCTACCTAGGTAATTAAACTGCTGGACTGATTTGAGCTCTGATTCACCACTGGTGATATGGGGATGATGGAAGACTTCCTGAGGGGCAGATTGATAGAGAACTTCAAGAGAAGAAGCTACACACTATTGTCAGGAGACACTTTTAATATGGGAGGAAGTAAGGATCTTGGCAAAAGTTTAAAATTTTAAAAGGAGTAATATACAACCAAGGTAGAGTATTCTACAAAGCACTGATCCAACACACACCACCTCGTACAACTTAGCAGAATCCAACCCACTGGTTTTAAGTTACCCAAAAGACATTAAGAAAAGAGTCAAGAAAGAGATTAAGTGAAGAAACAGAAGTAAAGAAAGAGAAGAAGAGAGGGGAATAAGAGAAAATTAGATTAAATAGCTACCACCAAAGAGTCCTATGGTGGTACATCTCCACAGGGTGCTGGCAGGTCCCGGGAGAAAAGGCAAGATGGAGCTTATGTGCTCCTGTGTTTGTGTGCTTTAGCCACCATGTCCTCTCCTCCCAGGTGGGACGGCTGGCTTACTGACTACTCAGTGTCTCCAAGCCAGAGTGAGAGGTGGTGTAAGCAATCAGAGGCTGGAGTTCCAGTGGGTGTGGACAGGCTCCCAGGCTGCCCTTTTGGCTGACAGCTGCTCCATATGTGTTCCAGGGCTGCCCTTCCTCAAACACACACAAGTTGGTTCCAACTCAGTAATACTTTATTGATCCAGTGTTTCACATACATTAGTGCTGTTTCCCAGCTACCAGCCTGTTAAACCACTGACTGGTCTGCCAGGTTCAACTGAGGCTGCAGCTGGTCCCTGACAAACAGGAGGAGCTGATGCTCCTCACACTTTCACTAGCCTCTGGAGAAGGAAGAGCAGTGAGCAAGGGAGGGCAGGTATTTTTGTTTTGTCTTTCAGAATTTGGCAGAGTTTGAAAAGTTAGAGATTAATGTGAAAGACATGGATGAGCAAGGGTACTCATAACTTAACCAACCAGAAGCTGGGAGTACCACAAAATAAGCTCATTTCTTTTCCTTTGGGAAGGGACAGGCTCTGCCAGAGCCCAGCCCGGTACTCCTCTGCCTGCTTTTCAGGCTGATATTTGCCTTTGAGCAGAGATCTTGCTTTGGTTGTACCAGATCCCATTTGTAACATTTTGGGATCAAGAATGTACCTTCTTTTTTTCTTGCCCCTTAACCTGAGTTGTCCCATACTGTGCTTTTACTTGCTCAAAGGATGCTCTGCCTACTGCAAAAGAGCAAGTTGAATTTAGTGTAAGTTGGATTGTAAATTCTCAAATGGAGACAATGCCCCTTGAGTGTTTATTGCAGAAGTCAGTTCTCTGGTCCGTGCTTACAATTGACCATGCTTACTTTACTTTGCGGTAAGACTAAATTGTGTCAATTTGTTTTTATAGCAAGCCAGCTGTGTATATTAATTGTTCTACAGTAGAAACTATTTTCCAGTGAATATGATGGAATGGTATTTCTGCAATGACTTTCATTATTCACTTTATTTTCCAAATGGCTCTGTAGCAATACAAGATTTTTTCTTCTTGATGTTCCTCTCCTTAATGATGACAGGAGGTGCCCATGTCACAGACTAACTAATTGATAAAAAGACATTACATAAAGAATTTTTAAGGTTATCATTTTATGTTTTAAAAAGAAACATTTCCTTTAACTCAACCTACTTCTGGAAGAGTGTATAAAATACTTTAGCTAACAGATTTTTGTCCAACTCTGAATATTAAACTTAAATAATTAGGAATCTTTGGTAACTGAAGACAAGTCCATTACAAGTCAATACAATGTACAAACATATTTTTATGCAAAATGATAAAAAAACCCCAAACCATCAACAAAAGTCCTGTTAACCACCATCAACAAAATTAATGTTCTCACAGGGTTTGTACTAGGGACAGCTCTTGGTCTGAGCTAGGGTTTAGCAGCCCTCTTGTTCAAATATCCTCAGGCTGGGGGGTCTGCAGAAGAGCTCAAGCATGTTGCCAAGTCCTGGCTTGCTTTGATGGACCAATACCAAGTTGTGTTACGTCAGTTTTATACTTACTGATTTTGAACTTCTTGGATGTAAGCAGGGTTGAAAGATGATCCAGGTCTGGATTTGAGGCAGAATGATTAGGAGGCTCATGCCAGCCCTGAGGAAGAAAGTCCCAGCCCTGAGGTGGAAAGTGAGACTGGGAAGAGGTGTCCCTCCTTAGAGAGATGGGAGGATGGGGCTCACCACTAGAGGCTTGGTTCATTTGAATCTGCTGGCAGTGGGATTGGTTGCCGAATAGAGTGACTGCTGAGTTGCGCAGGCACGTGGTCCTGAGACATCTCTGGGGCCTCATCGTTTGGTGATTTTGGGCACACAAAGGTTACATGCTAGAACTCTGGAGGCCTAAAAAGGAAAGTAAATTTCTAATCCAAGGAGTATGTTTTAAAAACACAAAAGCACTTTGGAGGAACCATTATTTTCTGAGTAGTTCCTCTACTGCAAACACAATGCCCATCTAGGAATGTTTATTTATGAATTCCAGAAAATTAATAGATACATCACTTGAATCAAGGAACTTCACAGAAAACACTGCTTATTTCCTTCGTTCACAAAGAGGAAAGTTTCCAACAGTAATGTACCAGCTAATCATAGCAATCTGTGATGTGTAGCTTTCTTGATAACCCTGCAGCAAAAAAAGTAAATTTTTTAATAATTGAAAATTAACATCTTACAAGCCCCCTGGAAATCAAAGGGAAAAAGGTCAAAAGTCTAGGTCTAGGTGCTAATGCAAGGACTGATAGGTTTTCCAAGGAAGCAAGATAATTAGGATAACTGGCCATTGAAATCTTTTGAGATTTACCCTGCTATACACTGATATACTGCTGTAAAATAAGAAAGTAAAAAGAAGAGTCATGAAATTTTCTGGGGAAACTACATGGCAGGTAGGGATGCCAGCATCTGAAAGTGCATGAATTAAATTAATGTATCAAACAGAGTCTTAGCACTTTAGCACATGTACAGGGATTTTATTTGGGGGGAAAATGCAGTTTGGATAGCAACCAAGACCGTATATTTCAAAGACATTTGAAATAACCCACTGCTTATTTCTTATGATTTAAGGCATTTCCCCTTCTTATACAAAGTGTTGTCTATCAAACTCATAAGCATATGAATTTCTTTGACTACTGTTCATATGCCTGTTCATAACTCAGCCTCTTATTCCATTATAATGCTTGAATGATTCACATGCAATATTTCCAATCCACTTTTCCTATCTTGTGAAACTTTTTAACAAAATGTTAGCATTTGCAGGCACCAGATGTTTTGACATAAGGAGAAGCAATATGTAAATTTTAATCCATGCTAGGAACAATAGCCTGGAGGCACCTTTTTCTTATTACATGAATCATATACTTAACCACAATGTGGTGGATTATATCAAAATCATCATCACCTTGAATATAAAACACTTGTCTTGTGGTTGCCAATTAATGAAACTGATATATATTTAACTTGATGGGTACCAGTGATTTAACCAATAAGCCTTAGCATACTTCACTACTGTAGTCTCCTTTATAATAAGACCTTTGATCTGATTATTATCACAACTTCATATATTTTTCTCTAATCTCCCATTGGTTGTCAGTACAAATGATGCTGACATTAGATCTGTTTGTCTGTCAATTGCAAACATCACTACTTTTAATCAAGCAGTGTATCAAAAGGGCTTTTCTAATCTCTGAAATAACTTCTGATTTTATTTCCTGATGCTGTTTATTTAATCATTAAGTGTCTGAGTCTGCAACAGTCTGAGCATTACCTTTCTACAAAGGAAACGGAGGGCTCTCAGTCCATCACAAAGAAACTGAGTATCTTTTATGGTCAAATCCTAAATTCATAAAAAATATGCAAAAGAGCAAAGCTTCTTTACATAGCTAATCACTGAACTTTAAATAATATTTAAAATAATATTTAATTTTAGAACTGATGCAGATGTCTTAATGATTTGTCAAAATAAAGAGCCTGGAAAAATCTTTATTACAAATAGAATGTTTATCTGATGTATACAAATAATGAGCACTATTTTATAAGAAACAATGAACTATTACAAAACTATAGATTAAATGCATAGTATTACTCAACAAACTTTACAACTTTTCATGCACAGAAAGCACCAAATATCTTCCAAAGAAAGCAGCACTCTTGATATTAGGAATTCAAAATGAAATCCGAATCCTTACTTCATTAAGTAAAAGTATCTTTTAGTGCCAAATGCTACCTAATTATCAGCTTTAAAAATGTTTTATATCTTAAAATACAATATTCTGTTTATTCTAGATTGTCTGGGGAACATCTAGTACATTAAAAGGTTTTTGTAGAGCTTCTTAGTGATTTAACTGATATCATCATGCCTGCTAGCAATTTTGCAACATTCTGAAAACACTTTCCATAAATCAAAGCCTTAGCAGCAGGAATAAGCAGATGGCAGGAGACCATATTAAAGAATGTATCAATTATTTTTATTAATGGGATGCTACTGGATCATGATCTATCATAATGGTCTAAATTTTTAACAGTTGTGTTTTGTCTGTTAGGTATCTTAGATGTTCTTAGTGGATGTTACTATAATGTCTTGTGACAGCATTTTTTGAGGGTCTGGACAGTGAAGTTTCATAAGTGGCATATAAAGAGATGTTTTAATTTCAGTCCTTTAATTATATTCATATAATAAACATAAAATAGCAGTATATATAAAACATAACTGTAAAAAGATTGCATGTACAGTGCGTAATAAAGTACATTCTGTCTGCATACAATGACTTGGAAAACAAGATACTATATGGTTAACAATGAAAAATGGCAATTATTATAAAAATATTCTACAGTCTCATAATACTAATGTAAATGCTTTTACTTATATAAGAGACAACATAATTTTAAATTACAATAATTTTACATCCTCCATTCATATATACAATCCTATTAAATTCAAAAGGTATTATAATAGCAATGGTCATATTAAGATTAAGTGAAGGAACTATAGTTATTTTACTATATAGAGCAACTGTGTTCCTGTTTGTTAAAACTGTTTGCACTTACTGTAGCTTTTCACAGAATCCACGCTATGCACAATGAAATAGTTTAGTTTTCTGTTCTTAGTATAGCTCTATATGCATCTCATGAATTAAACAAGATGTTAATATTGTGAGTCCCTTTCCTTTTTTGTAATTATTAGTCTGTTGTTTTGTGTATTTTGTAGGAACATGTCCACCAGCTTTGAATAGCTGCTACTGAAAACAAAAGTAAGAACTTCTCATTTAATACATCTTGACAAAAATGTCCAGGTTTCCTACCCCCTGCCCAGCTGGAGGTCAAGCTCTGTAAGACTTTAAATTCTTTTCTGGTCCCAGAGCCACAGACATTATGCATGTCTTTCACGAGATTTTACTGAATAGATCTCTGTAGGAAATAGCCAAAGAGTGTATTTCACTTGCACCATGTTTCAGCCCATTAATACTTGCATGGACAGCAAAGAAATTCTGCCTGATCAAGAATGTCAAGATTTGTCCCAGTAGTCATAAAATCCCTTTCCTCTGTGGAAGCTATTAGGAAGGTACTCAGCTCTGCCATAACAGTCCTCTCAGTAGCATCACCGAACCTGCGATGGGAGAGGGAGGGCTTACTCTAAAAAGTGAGGAATGTGGCTGCCAGCACACACATCTCCTAAATACCTTCAGTGGCACCTATTAATCCCCAGAATGTCCTAGATTAGTTTTGCACCCTGTACCGCTACTTAATTTCAAAGGTGAAGCTGTAAGCCAGTCCATAGCCATTAGCTAACACGCTAATTATGATGACTTTCTACTAGAAAAAATGCAATGTTGGCGAAACACCATTGCCATAATAAACATCTACATTTCGTGTTTTAAGCAAGGGGGCTGGGGATTTTGTGTGAAGGAAGACAGCTTGAATATGTTTGAGGATAGATGAAATACAGTATATTGCAAAAAGAGCATTCACTATCTTTTGTCAAGTTTCTCATGCAAGAAGAGAGAGAAAAATTCTGGTGCTTTAAACTGAAGCAATTGTCAGAAGAATGAAAATCAACTTTAAAAAATTTAATGGGTGCACTATAATGTTTTTTTAGAACAGTGCTTATAAAAGTGATGAAATTCAGGAGTTATTTAAAGTCAATATAGTTCAGAAGTATGGTCTAACTCACATGTAAAAGTTCAATGGGAAAATCATGTAATACATTCATATTTAATTTCTTTTTCTCCATTATGAGCAATCCACACTGGTATATTTAAAACTAATGTAGTAGAAACTGCAGTACAAGGACAAATGGCATTTGATATCAACCAAATATCCCTTCCTGAATATGGACAATACTCAGATTAAATGGAAATACTCATACTATACTAGACATAATATGCTCCTAAATGTTACTTTTAATTCATCATGTTTTGTATTCAGATATCAATATTAGCTAGTCTTTGGGAAAACTATGACAAAAAGCTTCCTCTTTTAATTAATCCAATTTATAGAAGCACTCCAATTAAGATGGTGTTCAGTCCTACATCCAATTATCTTTGGATAATACTCATCTGTCTTTTGCAGTCCTTTCCTACATACTACAAAACCAAAAAACAAACAAACAAACACAAAACCCCCAAACAAAAAAACAAAAACCTTGCAAGAATCCTGTTTGTTGTTGTTATTATTTTTAACCATGAAGTGGGAGCATATCATAACCTCTTCTAATGGTCGGATCTGTCCTTACAGACCAGCTTATATCCACGTAGTTTGCACAGGCTCATAGAAAACCTTGAGTTTCCTAAAATTATAAATATTCTTCTGAAATAGGACACTCCATCATCTTTCATAGCCATCTGGATGTCATTTATTATCCAGCTGCTAAATTTACAGTTATGAAACTATCGTGACACTAACTGTGTTGGTCAGGAACGTGCTATGACATGGGAGGAACATGAACCTCACAAGGACTGTGAGGAGGACCCAGATACCCATAACAGAACAGTAAGAAACAATTGCTCTGGTTTTTGTTAATAAGTTTAGAGGCATTTAAAATGTTAATACAAACAGCCATCTACTTTAATCTTTTCTTAATGTTTCCAAACCTGTGACATTTCTGGGCTGTGAGGCAGGCTCAGTGGTGGCAAAATTAATACACACTTTTGAAACATATTTTGAATCATTAGAGAATTCCCTGATGTGATCTTTTGGCTTTGGTTGAGGAAGAGCTTTGAAGACCTATGCCAGTTTATTTTCCCATTTATTAATATTACAATTAGAATGATTACACTTAATGTCCTCCAGGAACATATATCACTCTTCAGAATTTCACTGTATATAGAAGTGCTATGACTTCTACCTGCCCTCTAACTGACAAGTCTTTACTGAGTCATCAGAACAGGTTTTCTGAATGCCCCCTCCTAGCAAGCTAGTTATGAGAGGCAGTGCATCACGTCAGTGCTTCTGAATATCCCCTTTAGTTTGAAAAGTCTTCCTTTTCAGCTTTTCTGTGGTGAATCTAAAGCCAAATTTAAAATTACATTATCTTTGTTTCAAGTGTATGGAATGAGAATCTTGTCATTTACCTCAAGTCCAAATGGATCAAAGGCATATGGATAGAGTCCCTTTGGAAAAATCTCACTATGCTGCCAAAGGAATTGAAAGCATCATCCAAAAGCACAGGATTATATCTCTGAATTCCAATCTCTTCTACATAAAAAAGGACACAGTTTGAATATTCTTGAAATAAGCAGCTGACATAGCACTATTACCAGTACTTTTAAACTGTGCTAATTGTAACATGGAGTGTCTGTGCTGTCTTGTACATCCATACAGCCTTTCTGCTGCAATACTATATCTTTTTCTGTCTCAGTTCATTTGAGTCTCCGTCATTATGTTAACTTTCATTTTTCTTCTGTGTCATTAAAATATATATTAAAAGAGTGTTCTTTTTCTACAAATGAAATAAAAAAAAAAACCAAAAACAACTAATGGCATTCCATGGAAAGCTTAATGGATTTTCTCTTTTTAAAGAGAAGCCTACACAGTTTAAACTGCATGCTTACTTTACTTGTGTGAAAGCATTACCACCTTTATTTTTAAATTTTAATATCTGTGACATCTCTGCAGTTCCCAGCTTAAATAGTTCTCTGTTGCTTCACATTTTGTAGAATTTTTAGTTATATAAAAGAAAGAAATTAGCAAATTACTAAAACTCATGTTTTTAGCAGAAAAAGTGTAAGTAGATTGAAAAGAGTTTGAATACAGTTTTGTAACATGGGTATTACTTTTACGGTAACCACTTTTGTAGTACTGTAAGTCATGAAATGATAGTAGAAATATTCCCAGTGAAGAAAGATTTGTGCAAACGTCAGCTGTGAACAGAAGGTAAATTTGGGCCAAAGTGATATGAGTTCATGTCCATCTCATTTTCCTGTGAAGTAAGGGCTGATTTAAACCTTTGTCATGTAACATCTTCACAGTGTTTCTCCTTATAAGTATTTAAAGTAAGAACAAACAACATGCTTACATTCAACGCAGTCTTTTAGCAAGTGGTTTAGAGAAATATGAGACCACTCCTGTTTTTATAAATCATCTCCATCATCTGTGCTAAAGCTGCTTCTCCTGCTGCTCTCTTTTGATGCAGCTGGGGACGTGGAGGACAAGAGTGGATCTGTTCCAAATGGCGACACTGTGTCATCTAATAAAATTTCCTCTAGACGTTGTTCTTCTTTTAAAGCTGCACTGAAGGACAAATCCGTGAAGTGTGAAAGTGGATCAGAAAAGGCTGTAGATCCATCGCAAACATCAGAATTTTGTCCATGTACCAGAGGCATTTGTTGAGAGTAGTCTACAGAGTTCTCCTCTGGATAAGACTGTTGCTTGATGACCTGTGCAGCTAAATCGACAGCAGTGAGTGAAGACATGACTGGGAGGCCGTGTGCACGTGCCTGGATCTCCAGTTCCTAACATTTCAAATGAAAATGATTAGACAACAACTTTAAGACAGAGTTTCTTCAGAACTATTGCAGTAAGTACAGGAATCATGCATGCAAATTAATTATACCTTTTATCCAGTTGTGAGACTACATTTTAAAATATTAAATTCTTAGTCTATGAGAATTTGCCACTCAAGTGTTTTCATCTCCCCCTCTGTCTTTAAGCAACTATCCTACAGGAAAATAAGAGATAGGACAGCCTCTACACCCACTGCATAGTGAAACCAATGAAAATGATAGGAAAATGTTGCAACTTGAAAATTTGTTATCCACTGCTATCCAGAGAAACAGAAGATTCTTTACTTGGTGATGCTTATGATATGCAGTTACATAAGTAAATCAACATATGTAAGTTGATCGATTTAATGTCTGTCTGTCTATCTACCTATCCATTCATCCCATTTTCATACGTGTGTGTCTATATTAGAATCTTGCCTTTCAAGCTATGAAGGGCTGTATTCTATCTCTTCATGTCAAAAGTAGATATAACATAGCACACTGTAACCAAGGAAGTATAATGTGTGAAATGGCTACAAAGGGAAAATGAAAATACTGAAGGGAATTTTGTGTCCAGTATTTATTTTTGGCTGCAGGGACGTATTTTTTTTCCTTATCTTTTTTGTCTTTCTCTGACTCTAACACGTACATAATGAAACTGTTTTTACAAATACTTTATTAACTTTCCATGAATTCCTTTATGTAAGGTATAATTATCAAAGAAATTTCCTAGAAATCTAAAAAATTCCCCCTCTCCAATATACACAAAAATAAATAGGAAAGCCAGTTCATTTTTAATAAATGCCATTTGGGGAAAAATTACATACATTAATAAAATTTGATGAGGGATAAGTACTAAGAAAGCTTTGTAGTTCATGGCAACACTTATACAAACCTGAATTCGGAGTAGGAGTCTTCTGTTAGCATGCTCTAATTTCTTTTGCCTATGTTCTAATTCTCTGGCTCTCTGTTGTTCTTTTTGTAGCCACTTGATGTACTCCACTGATGCTTTTAAAATAGTCCCTTTGTTCCAGCGCATATCACTGTAGAATGTAGAGATAACCTTTTCACAATTGTACATGTCAGCAGAATTCATAAGAACTTACAAAATCTTTTACATTAATATGAAATAATGATTTACATGACTATTATTCACTCTTAGATATTATTGCTTCTGAATGGAAATTTTAATAGAATAGTTAAGAAGCCCTTATATAGTAAAATTAATCCCAGAATGAAAATAAGTGTCAAAAGAAAGTAATAAAGTGACTTTTTGTGGGAGAGCTAAATGCAATATCATGATTCTACCATTACAGTTTTTATATTTTTAGTGAAAATTGCTTTTATTATTAACTCTAAGATTAAAATCTATGTGCAGTATTTCTGCATTAATGAACTAGGAAATATACATTACTGAGGACTTAAACCTAAATTTTTAAAGATCATTTTGAATATACTACTCCTTTTACCTGACTTACTAATGAGGTTGCTTTTATGCTTGTAGAGAAAAATATTATCTGTGCTGAATGCCACTCCTCATTGATGACAGACTAGAAAAATCACACTTCTTTAACCATAATGACTAGGGAATGACACAAATCATGTTCAAAAATCTTGAAACAATATAAAATACGCAGCTACATGCAGACCCTAACTCAAAATAAAAGCCTTGCAAAAAAATTAGATTAAATCTGCCCATCATTCAGGAAATAATGGTTTAACTTCCAGCTTACAAGCAGCCTTACAGCAATAAAACACTTGTTTAAACGCATCTGTTCAAGGATTTTCATGTATGCATTTATCAACTTTTCATGCATTCCTTTAACTCAGTTCTTGGAGGCCTTGGAACAGGAATGAAATTTGTGGAAAATGTTTAATTTCTAATACATTTCAATATTTTAAGATACAGAATTCATCTGATGCATTAAATACACAGATATAAGGGTTTATCCAAACTATCCACTTAGTGGATATCCACTCAGCTTAGGCTGAGCAGAAGGTTGGCCAAGGTTCTGGCCCTATAACACCACCCTGAGAAGGAAAAGTTATTTTTGCAACTAAGAATCTGACACATGTATTTTTTTAAAATCTATAATACCATATATTTACTCGTTGGCATTTATAGAGTCAAAAAGAAATATAAATTATACTCCAGTCTATCATCACTTTTCCTTATTCATAAAATCATAGAATCATAGAATATGCTGAGTTGGAAGGGATCCATCAGGACAATCAAGTCCAGCGCCTGGCCCTGCACAAGACACCTCAAGAATCACACCATGTGCCTGAGAGCATTGTCCAAATGCTTCTTGAACTCAGACAGGCTTGCTGCTGTGACCACATCCCTGGGTGCTCAACCACTCTCTGGGTGAAAAACCTTTTCCTGACACCCAACCTAAATGTCTCCTGACTCAGCTTCATGTTGTTTCTTTGGGTCCTGTCACTGGCCAACAGAGTGAAGAGATTGGTACCTGCCCCTCCGCTTCCCTTCACGAGGAAGTTGTAGACTACAATGAGGTCTCCATTCAGTCTCCTCTTCTCCAGGCTGAACAAACCAAGTGATGTCAGCCGCCCCTCATAAGGCTTCCTCTCCAGTCCCTTCCCAATTCTCATGGCCCTCTTTCAGACATTCTCTAATAGCTTATTGTTTTGGGGTTTTTTCTATTGTCCTTGGTTGTTTCAGTTAATGAGATTTGCCCCTACTCTTGTGTTCACCTATGGTGAATAAAATTTTTGCAGATGTTTTGTATTTAGCTTCTCAGAGTAAGTGCCTAAGGAACCTTGCACCCTTACCCCAATAGACTTCTGCCAATGCAGTTGTTTTTCTACCAAATATATAGGGCAAAAGCCAGGCAAGTACAGGATTTAGGGATCCAGGCCACTCAGCCTTTGCTGATGCACTTTACTAGGCATAAAATCTTACAGAGCTGATAGCTTTAAGGCACTCACAAGAATACACAAAATTATTTGTGATAAAGCATTACAGTGTTTAACTATATCATAAAATTCAGACAATTTGCTAGAGATTTGGGAGAAACATGTTTTGATCCAAGAGTGCTCAAACTCACGTCTGTTCTCTCTGGGAAGCACACAGAGTGTGGGGCTTCAGCATATAGGACCTCCCCTCACCTCAGTGATATGTGCCAGGAATGCACAGCTTTTTGGGATTAGAAGGTGAGGAGGTCAGAGAGAAAATAATTATTGTCTCAGATCCTGCTGTCTGCAAAGCCAAAACATCAGAAGCTGCTCACTGAAGTGGGTGTGTATTCTTATTTAGACATTCCATGGTCAAAAACACTAGAACAGAGAGGGGACTGGGAGCCAAGAACAGAACATGTCTCCCTCATGACAGCTGAGTCATATCTTGGCAGTTCCTCTGCCCCTTTCTTCTTGTCCCTGAATTTCTTGCCCAGGTGGGAGGACAGAACATTTCCCTGTCAGTATCCCATGGGCTCCCTCCTAGCAGAGGACTTTCTTCTCACATGTGGTTTACATTCAAACTGTAAATGTTAAGGAAGTTTTTAGTATGCATAGTAATGCATATTTTCTGGAAAAATCTTTGACTGCCATCACCAGCTCATGGCAACTTTGAAAAGCACTAGAGGAGTAAGAATGCCTAGAGTATATACTATGGAGAAATGCAATCTGCAATCATTCATGTTACACATAATTTGCAACCTTTGTGATATTGCTTTCTTTTAGTTCATATTACCTTGATAATTTGAGGTTTTTATTTCTATAGCAATGACATTTTTTGTCACAGGATGAAATAAATTTTCACTGGAAGACCAGTTCCTAGATTCAAACTGCCAGACAGATGGATCTGGTCAGCTTCTGCATGAGATACATATGGATAGATATCTCTTGTGGTAATATTTACAGATCTGAGAAGCAAAACCATCACAGGATGAAATTGCAGTAGTTATTATTATCATTTAAGAGACTATTATTTAACCTGTGTATGTGTGTGTGTGTGTGTGTGTGTCTGCGTGTATGCATGTATCCCATATGTCTTCTACATCTTTTCTCATATATACACATACTGGTTGATGTCTTATTGAATGAAAAGTATTGAAGTGAAATCTCCCAATGTCTGAAGGCAACATGGCAATGGATCAGCTGGTGACCTTAGTAGCCAACATGAATTTCACTTTGTGTCTCTCTATACCAGGATCTAAAGAAAATATTGAAGTTGTCTGTGCTAATTCTGCATTGCAGGTGTTCCTCATCCATTCTAGCCCAGAGCACCACACAGCAGTCACAGGACAGTGCTGCGGAGAAACAGAGGCTCTACACAGATGTGCAGTGCTGGAAGAGTAGCAACATAACTGGTGGGGATGAAGGCAAACAGGGCAATAGTGCAATTGAGGTTCCTGTTTAGCAACAGCCTACAATGCATCCAGCAGGTGGGCAAGCAGATTCATCTATGATGGGAAATAAAAACAACCTAGCATTTGAAAAGGGATTATCTCAAAGCACAAAAAGTGCATAAGAAGAATTCAGGAATTCTGTGATCGGTTATTAGGTTTCTGTTATTTCTCTGAAAACAATGCTTTCTAAATAGGGTGCAAATGAAGAAAGCCATCTGAAAAATTATAAAAGAGGCACTAGGAAATTATGGGGTTTGCTTTTAGAGATTTATATATTGTGCTTATATATAATAGAGATAAAAATTGAAATGAAAAGGCCTACAAACCCATTTGAGAACCTTTAAAATCTGAACAATCATTGGCAGTTGTTACTCATTTAATTGGAAACCACTTTATAAAAACAGAAAAAATACTTGCATTCTTAACTGGCTTGAATCGACAAAGTAAGATATAGATCTACTGAGTTTTAGAGATAGCAGGAATTTTTTTTCATTTTACTTTTTCACTGTCTATCAATTCCTTTCTTGTTTGGTTTTCTTTTTTTTTTGGGGGGGGGGATTTTTTTTAGGGGGTTGTGTGTGTTGTTTTATTTGTTGTTGTTTTGTTTTGCTTTGCTTTTGTTTTTCTTAGCCTTCATTTTTATTGAATGCATATAATACTTCATTCTGTAGATATTGAAACACATGGGAAATTCTACATGTGAATAAAGTCATTTGAAAACAGTAAGAAGTTTTGCAGGTCTGGTCATCAGCAATGGCCTCTGCAAAGGAGGATTTCATTTTTGTTTCTGTGTGTGCATGTGGTACAATAATTTGAAATTTTTAGCAAGCTACATGTGTTCTTGAGTTTAACTAACAGAGGTCTACCACACTTCAGAAGATTTGCATGGAGAAGTAAAAAATAAGTAAAAACCCACGTTTTATTGTCTCTGAACCCTGGCTTCTCCTAACTTTAAGATCTGAATCTCTCTAGAAAACTCAAATGCTCAGAACAAAATATGTAACTCATCTAGGAGAGTTTCCCATTTTGGAGAAACAAAACATAGACAAGAGATTGATCTTCAACTCATTTACATTAATTTAACTTTGTTAAGTCAAAGGAGCTTCACTAATTTAAAGAAGTTGAACTCCTGTAGGAAGAACCAGAGCATTTAGTCATATAAGATTAGAACTAATTAACAAAAACAGCATTTGTGAGTGTGATAGTCACAGGGTTTGCCAGGCACAGGACAGTTACTAATAACAAAGACGTTTGCAAAGTTGAAACCATGCTTGCAGACCATTTCTTTTCCTGTTTCTTGAGAAATTTATGGTAACGTGTTCTTCCTCAAAGAAATACTTTGAAGGACTTTGTACTTGTTTTGATGACTTGCACAATTGCAAAGTGTATTCTGAAAGAGGCAGTAAGTTTCCACTTTGTAATAGCAGGAGCATACACAAGCTTTTCCTGTACAAGAAATATGGCTGTGCTGGCTGCTGGAGCACCCAGAGAGCAGAGAGAAGATCAGGTTCAGGCAGATGCAGAGAGCAAAGAGGAGAGAGTGAGAGCAAACCACTGCTTATGCCCAAATCCTCAGTGGTTCTCCTAACATCCTAGGTCTGTCAAATGACTAGAATTCTTGAAGGAAGGGGTTTCTTTCTTCTTTGGCTTTCTGATAATTGAAGTCCATCGACCATAAAACCATTCTTGTGTAGGCACTTTCAGACTCCATCACAGTGTGAAGTCCTGTTAACCACCTAAAAGGTGGATTCCGAAAGGCTGAACACAAATGGAAAAGTGAGTATATTAAAGGAGCATTTTATGAGCTTTCAAACAAAATATGACTATTTCTGGCATTTTTAAAAGTCTATTTTTGAATTATTCTGTATAACTGATTTGCATTTCTGAATCATCTAGCACTTGAATATCTAAGCATTGAAGATTAAACAAAAGAGTCAAAGTTCTTTTTAACTCATACTTATGTCCATTTTCTAGTGCTGATGAAGTGAACTTAAAATACCCATTCATTTAAGCAATGTAATCCACACTTTTATTGTTAAATTAAAAAAAAAAAAAAAAAAGAAAAAGTGAAAAGAATAGGGGTTTAAGCCAGTCAAAAGAAAGTCCCTGCAGAAGCTCTACAGGAGCCAAACAAGTTCACTATATAACTAACAAAACAAAAGTGAAATAAAAACCCCACACAGCACTTCTAAGAAATATAAATCATAAAAGGTTTCCAAATGGTATAAAAAATGTCCTTTTCTGTTCCTGACTCTGAATGTAATATTCTTGAAGCAAGCCATCTGGGACAGGCATGCTAACCACAATGGCTTACTTATAGCAATATTTGCTCTTCAATACAAAGGCTGATTTTTCTCACTGTCATTAGTCTAAGCATCAGTTAGGCTTCTCCTTTTACAGCTAAGTTTCCACTATAAGAAGAATTTTCTAAAATAAATATAAGAGTGAAAATGCTATATGTGATAAAATGCTACAGATGAAGTATTGTAAGACATGATAAATCTCTTTCTTTCAAAGAAGAGGGGGAGATTGGGGGCACAGTAAGGTGTTATGAAGGGAAAAACAAGAACTGAAAGAGAGGGTAAGAACATTGAGTTATGATTTGGCAACACAGGACCAAACCAAAAGGAAATAATAATAATTTTAATCTGTTTAGCTAACAAAACAACATGCTCAAATCGTATATTTCCACCTAAAAATACAAATACAAAAAAAAGTGTTTACACTTTGGATTAATTTATCCTAGCACCAAGCTATGGTAAAGTTATGTTGCAAGCTAGTGTTTCAAAAGCCCTGTACTTTTTATGCCTTTCTTTTCTTAACACCATCTTGAAAACTTTTAAATAGGCTTACTTTCAAAAGGAGTACTGATTACCAGCCTTTTGAAGACAGCAGTCTTCAGAATGTGAGATACTTAGGCTTACCTTGTGCTTTTGTAAACATAAACCACTCTGGGTCTGTCACACTATTGAACTCAGTCATGGGTTTGCAGATTAAAACAAGATAAGGCAATGACTTCAGAATCTATACCTGAAACTTTTTCATCAGGCAACACCACCAGAATCTGTGGGTAAAGTCCACCATCCACTTGCTGGAGCAAAACTGCAGGCCCAGATAATTCATTTTAAGAACAGCCTAAGTGATTGCTCTTGGTATTAATGTTTTGATTAAGTTCACAAACTAAACCTGAATCCAGAACAAAACATGTAACTGAAACACCTCTGTAGGCAACCAAAAATCGCAACTGGAATTTGTACCTCATGCTCATCTCTAATTGCAGTGTAACTGCCTTCTGTTATTGCTTTATAGCTGCAAACCAACAGTGCCATCCACTGTTTATCTGAGAAATCTTTCAATTATTTGCCCAAATAGTATTGATACTGAAAGATGCATCAGCAAAATTAAAATGCTTCTACCAGTCTGTTCTTGCAATAGTGCCCAAACTTTTTTTAGGTACTTAAAGCCCTTTTTATTTTTACTCAGCTGTAACACCTAATTCTATATTAATAACAAAAACATGCCCATTTATCTAATCTTGGGTGAATGCTATAGAAGGAACCAGGTTGGTGAATTCTCTAAAATGGATGGAGTATGTTAACTTTGTCTCTGGTGATTTCACTCCAAGTGAAGCCAATCTTGCACTTTTGTAAGTCTCACACAGCTTTATATTGTTGCTGAAATCCTTAATAGAAAAAAAGTTTCTTAGTGCTAAGGAAAAAAAAGGCTGAAATATCAATAGATGTTTTCATTTGAAGTATCACGCAGGTCTGTATTGACATGCAAATGATAAAGACAAAATCTGTATAATCAATTTTATGCAAGTCACAGTCATGGTAGTGCATGGTCTTAAGTCTTCCCCGAGTGACTAAGGCTAAAGTTCAACTTTAAATATCACACTGAACTGTTATTGCTAATCCTGCAGTGGGTTTTCCTACAAGACAACCTTTTTCGTATTGATGACAAATATAAGCTTTAAGGGAATGCAGGTAGTGGTCAAGCAATATGCATTTTGTGTTACTGTCAGTGTATGCATTAATATAATATGATATTATTATAGCAATTGTATCAATTATTACTTTAATCCTTGCATTTTAGGACTGGTGTTTTCCCTGCACTGAGTGCAGGACTTTTGAAAAATGCTCAGTCTACAGACTCTTGTACTGATTTTTTTTGCCTTAGTCAAAGGGCAGACAGTGACAATGTGAATTTTGTGTTATCCCACTAGAGGGCCATAGCAAGGGCTAAAAGCACCACTCCTTCCTTCTCCAGTGACATCACACAATTGTGCCCAGGGACAGAGAGATGGACTTTCTGCTGTTTGGCTTATCTTTTTTTTCTTTTCTATTTTTGGTTTTGTTTGGTTTTAATTTGTTTGCTTGTTTTCCCTTGATGTGGCAGTCACTCTTAAACACCCTGGAATTTTTTTCATTTTATTATAATTTCAGATGAGTTTTTCCAACAGGCACCAAAAATCTGTTAAAGGCTTGTTACTTTAACAGCCTGATCTGAGCCAGTGACCTGGCATGGAAGATTTTGTATCCCATTACTCAATCCTATAGCCAGTATATACTACTGTCTCTTTTATTCTTGTATTTAAACTATAAATGTTGTTTTAGGAAAGACTGTTGAACTCACGGATCATTGGACTTGGGGATGAGGGTGCCAAGCTCCTTGATTCGGTAGTTAATATTATACCTTCTTCTTCTCTCAACTGTTAAAAAGAAACAGTTACTATATTTATAGTGAAATATTCTTGGTGAAATTCAACGTAGAACATTTTAATTAGTTATAAATAAGTCAGTCAGTCGATGCACAGAAAATTTCTTCCTCAAATAGCAGTCCCAACATGAGCTCCTACCTGTCTCTGACTTATTCTCAGGACAAACTGCGTGATTAGTACCATCTGTATCTTACCTTGCCTATCAGTTTTTTTCCTCCATTAGCCACTAGACTTCTAGAGAATTAAATAGTCACATATTGTCTAAACGTGAGCTAACACTTCTTTTTCCTAATGTCTCTGTAGCCTTTCTCCACCATGCTTGTACAGAACAGAGATATCAGTTTGGCAGAGTTTTGCTGGTGACTTCAACAGGGTCACAAGACAACTCATCTAGCAATTCATAGTTTGGCAGAACTCATGTTACAGATCACAGGTAAGAGCTCCACTATCCCTTAGTTACAGTTGTCAGCATTTCAAACCAGAAAGAGGACATAACTGCAACCATATCCCCTCACTGAATCAGAGAAAGATTGTGTCCCAGAAACACTTCATCACCGGCACATCTCTTTCCTTCGGGTATGGAAAGCACAAGCATGCTTACAATAACTTTTAAAACACACAGAAAATGAATAAAAACACAGTTTAAATAATAAAAATATATTTTATGGATTTAAATTTATACTTCTTCTAAGATAAGCTATGTAGGCTATCTCAGTTTACTTTGTAGTTTAGTTAGAAAGAGAAAAACAGAAGATAAGCCTCTTAAAATTATGTCTGACTCTCTGTACTCTCAGTTCACTTTACCAGCATTGTACTGGTATCCAGGCTGGAGTATGTGACCCTTGAGAAACTTAACATTTTCTAATGTATAGGTCCAAAGGACATCTCAACACTTTGGGGGATTACTTGTATATAATTGTGACATGGAAAGTATATTCAGTGAGAATATAGTCCCGTTGGGGTGCTGTCAAAGACCAGCAGTCTCTACTGACGTGAACTCGCACTTTTGTCCGTTCCCTCCACTTTATACTTTAACTCAATCCAAATCTCACTGAATGAGCAGGATTCAGTTTTGGTCCATCACTAACATCACACTGAGCTGCTCCTTTTATCCTTTTCATCTTGGAAGACCTTACCTTGTGCTCAATATGCTAGTGCCACTGTACTCTGCCAGACTAGCCCTGTCCAGCTTAGAACATGGGCAAAACAGATAAGTACTCCACATATGGAGATGTTCACTTAAAATTTAATGTCCTAATTTTAAATATAAATACAAAAAGCCCAGCAGAGCTAAAGTATACGTGTTCAGCCAAAGACATCCTGGCTGGTCTTTCAAGGCTGACTTCAGTCTTCTCACAGTCACATGAGCATGTTGCTTTCAGTCTCAGCCCCACCACTTAGGTCACTTTTAGTCCTTTACTTCTTCCAGTACATAAAAGTGTTTTCTTCCTGTCTCTGTGAGGCTCTTAGATTTGTGCAGCAGTCAGTTGTTTCCTCCCTAGCTGATTACAGCTCCAGGAACTCCCTGAGTGTTGTTATTTATTCTGATGAAGTGTTCTACCTTGGTGGGATGTATTATCTTGTCTTGATCTCTCTAGAAATAGGAATTTCTCTCAACAAATTAAAGCATCTCAGGTTTTGCATACATGATTCACATGTGCAGAAGACAGGTAATATAATCCTCCTGAGTGTACTGCTAAGTGAACTCTTGTATCCCATTGGCATGAATGTGCTGGATCTTGTAGGAGAGCACAGTGTACAAAAGCACATAGCAACTGAAAAAATTAAAATATATATTTCAGTTATGTTGGCAAAATAATGGCAGAGCAAACAGAGTTAAAGAATGTGCCTTAGCTATAAAGTCCTATGGCATAATAGCTGTTGTTTCATTAATATTTACAGTGTGGAAAAGCTCTGCAAGATACTCATCAAAAAGTGGTCAACTAAACACTGGCTAAAAACCAAGTTAAAAAAAAATATCTTTACAAGTGAACACCTACAGAATTCTTTTTATTTCTATTCTTTTTTATGTTTTCCCGAAAAGAAACTTTCAGTGGTTGTGCTAATGAGTTAGGGGAAAATTTTGAAGCTTGGAAACATATTTTAATAGAGTTTTCCTGATATATGTCTGCTAGAGTTCCAGTGATATCCTGAGTTATCAATAATATTTCAAGTGTCAAAATTATACATAAACCAAACCAGAAAATGATTTTTCAAACTATGTGGATGGGTTGATAATAAAACATTCTTTACTTGGAAGAAAAAAAAAAAAAGGAAATGTTTTGTAATGGTTTAAACTCTTGCTGTGTGACATGGTTCAATTTCCTAAATCTAAATCCCTTCTCATGGTTTCATTGAGGATATAACCTTTCAACAGGAAATTTTTTGTAGTTCCTTTGTTCCTCCTTGGTATGAGAATGTACAAGAACATTTTTTCAAAATGTGGACTTAAATTCAACCTGAATATTGAATGTTTGTATAGTTCCAATGAAGTTCCACAAACAGATTTTTCAGATCATGTCTAAGAAACCTGGTCCTTATAAAAGAGTAAATTACACTAATAAAGCCTTTATATGCAACACATTATTATGTCCAAGCCATTAGATAGTATAGCTATCTCCAGAGAGACTCTGAGCTCTGAAGTGTATGACTGGAGCCAAACCAAAACAGACGCTGCCTGTCTGTGATGCTATCATCATGGCATACTGCCTTCAGCTTAGTCGCCAGTAGTGAGGGAAAGTTCTCAGACATTTCTTCTGAGATTAGGAAGGAAGACCTCAGAGCCAAAATAAACGATGGAGGAAATGGTAGGACCAGCCATCCCTAATGTATGTATGAGCCTGTCTTTCCCCTTGTAGTTCCAGACAACTCCTACCCACCACCTTTCCTAGACCAGCAAAAACTCCCCATTCCTGCCCAAAGAAGACAGAGAGCAGCTGCATTAGCATTTCAGAGATTATATGCTAGCAACAGTTCTAACAATCTACATGGTCTGTCTGTAGTACACAAAAAAATTACAGATAGACATAAGGATGCCTTCCAGAAATTTTATGTAGCAGAAAGTTGTCCACAGCGGTTGCTAGCACATTATGCCAGTGGATGTGCACTTCTAGGTATGTAATTTCATGCAAGTAAAGCCTCTAAGATTACTGGAATGGCCAGAGAACCAAGGTATAAGAGAATAAAGATATAAATAGTGGCTATTAAGTAATTACTAATTTGGATTTAAATTCATAGAATCATAGAATATCTTGAGTGGGAAGTGATTCAAAAGGATCATCAAATGCAACTCCTATAATATTTCTGCTGGAAAAAGTGGAAAGGAGAACTGGGAAATGTAACTGCTTTATTCAACAGAAATTTCCAAATTTCCAAAAAGAATCCTCCAGGCTTTTTGTTTCAGATTATCCTTTAGAGGGAAAAGTTGCCTAACTTTATAGGCAATCTTCTCTCAATAAAACTGATTTTTTTTTTCTATTCTGTATAAACTGGTTTTTATTTTTTAAATATTTAGACTCTGAACTATGAATTTCACTATGTTCTAAGAAGACTATTCCTCTAAATCAAAGTGCCTAACGTCTGTACCTGGATGCACTGCTCTCCATAAAGGAAACAGAAGTGTATCCCAGATTACAGAGGTTACAGGGGTTTTGTGTCAGAGTCAGAACACCGTGAGTCTCACCCAGTCCTGCTCTGATCTCCTTTTGTGATGTACAATTTTCGTAACTTTAAGTGCTTAACAACCATTCGTAATTATCTGATATACTATGCAATTTTTTTTTCCCTCCACATCACCCATCGAGAGATAGAGCCCCTTTCTCGGATATTTCAGTAAATAAGGTATGAAAACTGGATGTTCACTGTTGTTTTTCTCATCATCTCCCTCCTTTCTTGTCTGTTTTACACTGTAATTCTTAGAGACAACATCAAGTGTACAGTCATAGGATAAAAACATAATAGCATTAAATACAAGGAAATAAATTAATTACAATATTCAAAGAATGAAACTAATTTCAGGAAAGAAAGCTCTGTGGTTGGCTGCGTTTGGAGTCTGAGTTCAACTTGATTAGCCTAGTAATATGCTGATCTAGAAGATGAGCAGAGATGGGGTAGCTAATGTCTAATATTTTTGCATTCTCCATACATTCCAATTAATGAGATGGAAGATTAACATATACTTACTGAGATTGTGGTTATCCTTTTTTTGTCTCTCCTTTGCCATTGCTCTTGTATCTGCTTCTGACAGAAAGTAACATTTATTAAAATAGTTCTTAAGATGAAATTTCAGTACTTTTTCACCTTTCCAAAATGGCCTCTTGTCACAAAGACCAGACTTCCAGTCCTTTTACTTCCAGTCCTTTTACTACATTACTATTATTAAAGCAGATCATAGGCAAATCTATATTCTACCAATACTAAATTTTGCACAAGCTAGCAGGTTGCTTAAGACCTTTTTATTGCACAATATTTTTTATTTAGGAATATAGAAATATCATGGAGGGGTATTTTTCTCCAATTTGCTGCATTTTACATCAAGATAAACTTACAATACACTAATGTGAATATGGATTTTCTATATCCCATAATGCAAGAGTTAATCAGATTTGTTAGATATTGAACAAACTCACTGTTTCCTCTGAGTGACACTAATAAACTGTACATGATTTTTAGCATTCTTTGGATTAATTGAATGCAACTTTTAAAGTTCTTAATCCACTAATATAGATTTACCTTGAATAGACTTATTGTAAAGTTTTAAAAGAATCATTTGTTCTACCCTAGAACAAATTAAAAGGATGATAATTTATTTATACTCTGGGTCAGGAGCCAACATGTGGAAGAATATACTATGTTTTCTAAATATTAAGGCTTATTAGAAGTATAATGTTCATTAAAAACAGAAGAAAAGCATGGTTTCTGAGCTGCTAAACAGGAGAACAGAAAGAAAACATTTCTCCTTGCTCTTTGTTCTTTCCCTTAAACAAAACTACAAAGTGCAAAATTCTCAGGAATTTAATTATGGATATGTTTTTCATGGGTAAGATTTATGCAACTTTTAAGAGACACACCATCACTTTTGCAATTATAAAATACTAAAATCACAGAGTTCTTTTACCTGTGAGTTCCCTTTTTACTGGTAGATTAGCTGGGCAAGAAGCATTTGTGAGACTCATATTAGCTGGTGCCATTCCCTGGTCACTGTTATATATATCCAAAATGCTGCTAGATAGCTTGAGGGGTACAGAAGGAAAGAATAATAAGAAAAATAAGATAATATTAAAATAAGTTAAAGACTTAAAAGATTTTAAAAAAATCCAGCATAAATTCAAGGAGCAAACATCTTTGGATGTGAGTCTGGTGCTCTTTAGAAGATGTGTATATGTGTCTAAAGAGAAAGTTTACCATTCTGTGGTATTAAGTAAAATTGAAAGCAAAGGATCACAGCCTGCCACTGTTCCACAAGCAACTTTCTAGGTGTTGTGAGTGGGTTTCAGATGCAGAGTGATGGCAAGATATAGGCTCCCATCTCTGCTTTTCAGTTGTTTCTATACTATATTCTCTAAAACCAGGATTACCATGACTGCACTTCAAACATGAATTAGGTTGAAAGTCAAAATCACCTTGCCAATTTTGACATACACCTCAGTGATTTTTCACCGCATCACTTAACTCTGAATTAGTACTTCATACTGTACCTGCTTTAGCAGTATAAAGACTCAGGTACCCAGTTATATGCAATAGTTAAAATTAGAGTAGACAGAACATCGAAGAATATGCTTTAAGGAAAGAAACTGTGCTGTTGTCAGGATAGACCAGATAATCTAATGGTTTTAACATGCATAACATATTCGACCAGTATCCTTATTACCTTCAAAATTTTAATATAACATTATTTAATAAACCCAGAGAATGCACTCAAAGAGAAGTAAGGCTAAAATATGTTTCTACGGATTTCAGATAATTACATAAATATTACCTTTACTTGAATAATTTTACATATATATAATAACTGTAAAATATGTAAAAGTTTAGTAAAGAACAGTTCAGGCTTTGTTCAGTTTCAATGACCCTATAATTAAGTTTTCAGCATTGATCATTATCTTATATATCTTATTATTTCTGTAAGTTCTTGTGAAAACAACTGTATGAAAACGTCCAAGTCCAGATCCACAAAAAATTGATTTGTATTCTTCTTGACTTCTATGACAGTAAGAGTAAATTTTTTTTTAATTTTATTTTATCATGCATATAAAATTTGTGATGAGATATTTGTTTTCTTTTGTGGCCAACACACGTGGACTCAGAAATTGAATTTGGGTTCAGCTGGCCAAGACAACAGGAAAAAAAAAAAGGATTAAAAAGTGGGTGAAAAATGTGGGTGGAAAAATGTGGGTGAAAAAATGTGGGTAAAACTACTGACTTTAGACAGAAAAACGTGAAAGGAAATTATGAGCTGGTAAAGGAAATAGTTTTTCATAGACAAGCAAACGTTATTAAAGATATGCCCTACAGCCATGGATCCTGAAACATACTGGAATTTTCCAGGCAGGACACCGAGACACCAACCATAATTATACTGGTAAACAGCTCATTTTATACTGATAATTTATTTTTTTGTAGAGACTGTGAGCTTCACCACAAGTTATTTTGAATGGAGACAATTTCCCAGTTACTTAGTGTGAAATATTTCTACAGCAGTGCTTCCTGTATTTTTATATTAAATCTGAAATCTTAAATGTTTTAATTTTAAATGATTTTATTAAATTAACTAATAACTTTACTAGACCACCTGAGATCCTAGTTTAAATTCACCCAGTTCTATTTCATGCAATTAAATGAAGCAATCAGAATTCTTTTTGAATGTACATAAATAACATGCTATTTTTAAGTAGATGTTTATTACTTAAGAAAACTGATAATTCTTGAATACCATTAAAAATCACAACACTAAGTCATTTTAAAAATTTGCTTACATATTTGACCTCTCAATGAAAATATTTTTTAAAAGAATGTTTGGAATTCAGATGAGTATTACTGAAGAACAAGCAATGTGTAATAGGTAGGATTTGAATGCTAAGAGCATTCAAGCCACATAAGCATACCACATTAAGCACCTTTGTTTCATTTCAGAGGGGTAAACTGACAAGTATTACAGAATTCACTGCAGCTTTACCTTTGCGTTTCCTTTGTTCCAGTGATAGGATAACTATATTACAAGAGTGAACTCATGTTAGCTCTAGACACATATTTAGTTACTTCCTACAGTCATGTAAATGAATTTGGCTTATTGAAATTATATGAAAACAGAATGACATAAAAAATTGAGAGTCAATGTGACTACTACACTCATTCCAGTGGACTTCCTAAAGGGTTGTTATATGATTTAGGTTACTGTTTTTGTGAAATGCTAGGAAATAGTAACCCCCAAAAATAATATAACCTAATAAATAATCTAACAAATGAGAAATGCTTATCTATCGTATTTTGTATATTTCACTTCTAATTTTCAAAGTATAATTCACATTTATCCTTGAAAGATAGTTAAATCTCAACAGTCTGTTCACAAAGGTGTGAATTTAAATGACAATGTCCAAATCCAAGATTAAAGGTCATGAAAGGCCTACTTAACTGTTAATGAAAAAAAACAAAACCAACACACCTGAAAGTTCAGAATTATGTGAGCATTCAAAAGAACATGGGTAAATTCAAACTAAAACCACAGGTAGATATTTCAGATGAATTTGATTACACAGTTGATGAAAGCAATTGCATGTGACTGCTGCCATTGTTTGAAGTGATAACAGTTCATATACCCTCTTCCATCAGCAAAACCACGGGGGCAGGGGCTGCAATCAGGTATCTGTCCATGGTCTATATCTGACTACACTAGTACTTTCATTAAGCAGCAAAAGGCACGAAATATCATAGAATCATAGAATATCCTGATTTTAAATGGACACACATGGATCAACAAAGTCCAGCTCCTGGCCCTGCACAAGACAACCCCAAGAATCACACCATGTGCCTGAAAGTATTGTCCAAATTCTTCTTGAACTCTGTCGGGCTTGGTGCTGTGACAACTTCCCTAGGGAATCTCTTCCAGTACTCAACCACCCACCACCCTCTGGATGAGGAACCATTTCCTAATACCTAACCTAAACCTTCCCTGACACAGTTTCATGCTGTTCCCTCCCTGGTCCTGTTACTGGTCACCAGAGAAAAGGGATCAGTGCCTGCCCCTTCACTTCTGCTCATGAGGAAGTTGTAGACCACAATGAGGTCTCCCCTCAGTCTCTTCTTCAGGCTGAACAAACCAAGTGACCTCAGCTGCTCCCCATATGGCTTCCCCCAAGGTCCTTCACCATCTCTTGGGCCCTCCTTTGGACACATCTTCCCAAAACCGCACACAGTATTCAAGGTGAGGCCACACTAGTGCAGAGAGAGGAGGACAATTACCTCCTTTGACCAACTGGTGATGCTGTTTCTGATGCATCCCAGGACACGGTTGGCTCTCCTGGTTGTCAGGACACTACTGACTCATATGCAATTTGCCATCAACCACGACCCCCAGGATCGTTTCTGCAGTGCTGTTCTCCAGCCTCTCATTCCCCACTCTATACATGCATCCCAGGGTTACTCTGTCTCTGGTGTGAAATCCAGCACTTCGTCAAATTTCATACAGTCGGTGATTGTCCAGCCTTCTAATATGTCTAGGTCTCTTGGCAGAGCCTCTCTGCGAAATGTCCCATATCACCTTTGTTTTCTGCAGTGTTTCAGCACTTTTCCCCTCATAATTTCAGAATTTTTGTCAGCCATCAGGAAAACAGAATCATCATTCAATGTGATGATGATGAAAATGAAGCCCAAACCCAAGTCATTCAGCTACTGATGACTAGAGTTCTATCATGTCACTAATTCAATGATTCACATAAGCATTACTCCAAAAGGGATTGGCGAGAAAGGAGAGACATGGGGCCTTCCTGTATTTTATAGTGTTTTGATTGTCCAGAACTGAATAATGGTGATGATAGGCTTGAGTGTTTATCGGTAAGAATCAGGAGGAAGGCCAACAAGCCAGCTGTTATAGACCACCCAACTAGGATGAAGAGGCAACTGAAATATTCTACAAATAGCTGAGCAAAGTCTTATGATTGCTGGCCCTTGTTCTCATGGGGAACTACAGCTTACCAAATGTCAGCTGGAAATAAAACAGCCAAGAGGAAACAGTCCAGGACGTTCCTGGAGCGCGTGAAAGGTAACTTCCTGACACAACTGGTGAGTGAGGCAACTAGGGAAGGTGCCCAATGGACCTGTCTGTGAACAGAGAAGGACTGGTGAATGATGTAACAGCTGGAGGCTGTCTTGGGCACAGTGATCATGAGATGGTAGAGTATTTGATTCTTGGTGAAGTGAGGAGCGGAGTGAGCAGAATTGGACTTGGACTTCCAGAGGGCAGACTTCAGCCTGTTTAGGGAGCTGATTGAGAGAGTTCCTTTGAGGTGGTCCTGAGGGGAAAGGAGTCCAGGAAGACTGGATCAAGAAGGAAATGTTACAGGAGCAGAGCATCTTCATGTGCGAAAAGATGAGCCAGTGAGGAAGACTGGCCAGGCTGAACAGAGAGCTTTGGCTGAAACTCAGTGTATCCTTTGAAAGAAGGGGCAGGCAACTCAGGAGGACAGCAAGGATGTTGTGAGGTTATGCAGGGAGAAAATTAGAAGGGCCAAAACTCAACTAGAAATTAATTGTAAAAGACAATTAAAAGTGTTTTTATAAATATATCACCAACAAAAGGAGGGTTAAGGAGAATTTCCATGGTTTATTGGATGTAGGAGGAAACACAGTGACAAAGGATGAGGAAAAGACTGAGGTACTTAATACCTTTTTTGCCTCAGCTGGAAGACAGAGAGCAAAATGAAGACCTCATAATCCAAGGAAAATGGTTATACCACTTAGACACACACAGATTTATGATGCCAGATGGGATGCACCCAAAGGCACTGAGGGAGCTGGTAAAAGAACTCACTGAGCTGCTTTCAATCATTTATTAGCAGTCCTGACTAACTGAGGAGGTACCAGTTGACTGTAGGCGAGCAAATGTGACACCCATCTACAAGAAGGGCCAGAAGGAGGGTGGAGGAACTACAGGCCTATCATCCTGACCTAAGTGACAGGAAATGTTGTAGAAAGTTAGTGCCAATTGCACTATCAACTGCCTCTTTCTTTTGTGAATTTAGTAGAAATCAAGTATATTGTAGTGGGCACTATTAAGGATAAGTGGGTTTGTGGATAGGGCCACTGGTGATCTCCCTTTGATACAGTCTTCATTCACAGTTAGCCAGCATGAAAAATGTGCTATGAATTAGCATGCAATTAATAACTCTCAGTGTCAGGATTCAGGATCAGGAGAAGAAACAGAGGATGATTAATCTGACCTGTCTTGGACACTTAGAATGAACTGAATAACCTCTGTTTCTTTTTCTTGACTCAAAAGACAGTCTGGGGTGACTACTGCAGGCTTTCTATGTGTACCTTCTCATGAAACCTCACCGTGCTCCTAGTGTGAAAATTTCCACATAAACTATTGGTCTAAAAACCACGGAAGAGGAACTTCCTTTAAAGATATTCACATTTCTGATTATCAGGGATTTTTTAAAATGAAGTAAAAAATGTATCATAGTATTTTGCTGAAACTCTCTACCTGAATTTGCTCTGCATTTATATCAAACGTGGAAGATTCCAAGTAATTTCTTTGCTAGTGTTACTGAACACTGAGAACAGTCTTATAGTAGAAATTGGCCAATTTTGATACAGTATGAGGAAAGACACTATTTTTGTCTAACGAAGCAGGAAACTCTGTTAGAAATGCAGACATCTGTAATAACTAATTTTTAAATTATTAAATCAAAATATATATCATAATGTATTATAGAAATTGTGGGTCAAAATATTTCTAGTTTTTTGGATGTGCACTAAAGCTCATACACCATAATGCAATTTATTTCTTACAGTGTCATTTAAGTTGGGAAAGTTTTTGCAGTACTGAGGCTCCAAACAGCTTCTAGTCTCACATTACGGAATATATCTATATCTATCTATCTATATATATATATGTATACATAAATCTCACAAAAATCCAACACAATCTTACTACAAGTTCAAATCATTTGCAATGGCACAATTATATGATATGCGTACAGTGATGATCTTACAATAAATTCTATAGCACTGTCAAAACTGATTAATCCCAAAGCACTTTAAAATTCCAGCTGATTCTACTGCATCAAAAGCACGTTCTTGCTTCCAGTTTAGAGATATGAAAACAGACATTTGGGTATGAAAATTCATAAGTCCAAGGAAATTATCCCGCAGTTGTCATAACCTGTATTGATTCACACCTGTGTTGTTTTGAGAAGTCCTGGTAAGTCACATAATTTCCAAACCTTGAATTCATGATACATATATTTATGTTTATGGATCTGAGAATTTAGATGCTAGCAGCTTGTAAGGGATGAGAAGACAAATATTGAAAATAACAGAATATAATAAGGCATCTTTCCTACTTCTAAAATACAGCCAGCTTCGGAGAAAAGATCAACTACCTTCAGCACAGCAAATGATTAAGTGGGAATAACCAGTTACAATTTGGTATAGGAAGAGAATAATAGAATAAGAGAATAATTAAAACTGCAAGGAGAATTAAAGACTGTAATTAACAAAGTTAGCATTTGGCAAGGACACTGGGGTTAACATTCTTCCTTTTGTATAAAGTGTCATGGGATCTTCAATTCCTGTGTGCAAAGACTGGAACATGAGAATTTCAATTTATGGGGCTCAGTCCTGAAAGATGCTCGACTTTGAAGCTTAGATCAATTATAAAAGCAACCTTCAGCTGCAGTACCTGAATGAGTACACCTCACAAGAGCCTGTGACCTCGTGCTTGCTGGCAGTGTTCAAGGCAAGTACCGTGAAGGTCTAGTCGAGAGAAGGTTGTTACATCCAATACTTGGGTCTGAACTGCTAAGCAGTCAGGAAAGTGTAGCAAATACTAAGGGTTTGTTAGTATGGATAACTACCAATGGACAGCTGTGATCACAGTTTGCAGTCTCTAATACCAAGTTTTGGGGTTTTTTCTTTGAAGGAAACCATTACTAAGATATGAAAGATACTACCTTATTAAGGGAAATAATGTAGTATTCCAAATCCCATAGCATGATAGCTGTTGGTAAACACCATGTTATTTCCCCATGTGACTACTGTGAGTGAACATAGCTCCCTTAAGAGTTTGCTTTGATTAATAAAACAGGTCATGCTCCTTTAGACAGAATTCCCATGATATTATATGTACTAACAAGCCTCTCTCTACCTTTCCTGCTTTGAATTAGTCTTTCTGAAGGGTGGACACCTTTATCTGTCTAGAGCATTCCAGAAGTTTTGTGCTCAGTGAATCCCACAGTGAATATTTCCTTATGTCTCTTGGAAATATGTCTCGTGATGGATACTAAGATCATAGTTATCTGTGTTTTGCACTCCCATCATTTTGATGGCTTACAGTTATCCTCTGGGCAGCTAATATAACCAGATCTTTTTCTGTCATCTCCACTTAATGAGCTCTCAGCTTTCTGCAGACATTCCTGTTATTAGTATTTGAATAAATGACCTTGCACTCAGTACTATTACACTCCTTCCATTTAGACTATTCTGTCATCACAGTCTTATATTCTTATATAATTCTTCCTCTATGATATCCTTATCCTCCTTTGTATTGGCAATACTTCCCACTTTTGCTACCTCAGTGAATTTCATCAGCATAAATGTATTTTTGTATCACTAGTAAAAATATTAAATAAACTGAGGCCGAGGATTGATTATTGGTGTACTTCATTAATATCTTTTAGTTGCAGAAAAAAATCTTTATAATCTCTTTATCTTGCTCCTTAACCTGAAAACAATTCTGTTTGGTTACTTTTTAGATAATCTGTATTGAATTTTACTAATATGCATTCATACAAGAAGGTTACAATCAACAAATCTTGGATATGCAGGACTAACAAGAAAGACTAATTCCAGTAGGAAACAGCTCTCCATACATCCAAAGGATGCCAGTAATCAAGGATGACGGAGGGTGTACATTTTTAAAGAGCAGACACCACACATTTTCTAGTTGTCAAAAATGGCTAAACTCTAGGATAGCAAGAGTTTTTCATCAAAGGTATCTGGACTGTCCTAACAGGCCAAAACAGTTCATCAGCTATCCTGCTTTCCCTTGAGGAACCTGCGAACAGACAGCAGAATGGACTGTCCTATTAGTGGAGGCTTATTTCTGCTACCGTTTCTCCCAGAGCCTTACTTCTTCGCAGTTCCACTCAGAAGCCCACGTGTAAGATCAGAAGGGTCAAGATGTGCCAGCTACAGAGGTAAGGATCAGTCTCTATCAGAGGTCTTCATTCTGCCCAGGTCAGAAGTGTCCATGAAAAAAAACAAGTGGGAAGCATATTGCAGAAATAGTCCTGAAGAAACTTCCTTTGCTACTCTCTTTTCCAGTCCTAATAACTGCAGACACACAACCTACAAAGTGTGCCTACATGCCTATGTTTCCTGCAGTAACAGAGGTATGGTATGCATCCACAGCAGCTGCAGTGCAGTACAGACCATTCTGAGAATCATTGACCCTATTACATGTGATCAGATTACCTGTACTGCACCAGTAGACTCAGCAAACTCAAGTAACAGTGAACCACAACACATGCTGCTTTACTTGTCACACGTTGCGACTATGCAGCTGCCTACCCTGAAAGGCTGAGTACTGCATCTGCAAGAGAAAGTTTCTTTCTGTGCTAGGTAAAAATTGGTACTTGCTCAGACTGTATCTAAAACGAAAGACTAGTGCAATACTTCATCATTTCCCACCCCTAAATACATCCCAACTTCAGTCATGTTTTCATGAGCTTAGTTGATAGCATCACTTCCAAGAATGGTTTTGTAAAACGAGGCTGCTTCCTCTTCTTAGCCCCAAAAATATGTTAGCACCCATCTATTTTGATGTGGTTCTTTCTCATTCGTTTAAAAAAAAAAAACAGGGATGTAAAATTTTTATATTCTTATCCCATATATGCATCCCAAGTATAAAAATCTAATTTTGGAATAGTGTCCACAGTCCATTTTACACATTGAGTAAAAGTTTGTTCAGTATTTGTGTTACTGGGGTACAAAACATGAGAACACAGTTAATTGCTTGTCATGGCTTTACTATTTATTCATGACAGGTAAACAAAACATTTTTTCTGTCTTTCAAGTTCACAGATTGACATCAAAATGTGCACTGAATTTGACCAAATAGTGGTTGATCAATAAGTTTATATTAATCCATCCATCGAAAATCCATTTTCTAAATAGCAAGATATGGTATAGAGGGTGTTTCCAAGTTTAAACAGTACAAAAACTGGGGTAATTCTTGTATCTTTAATGTGTGTTCTAGTAAATTGTGATTTTCATTTTTTCAAAGATATTGCAGACAGGATGTGTTAAACTTGTGAATCAATCAAGTCCTGTGCTGAGAAGACTAGGGTTCAGCCTCTGGCTTTCTTTTTCAGTTGTTGTGCTACTTGAAGAAAGCTGGACATAAGCTCTGTTATCCTTTCTATTTGCAAGGATTTGTTTACACTTTCAGTTGCCAAAGAAGTTGTAGTACACTGGTTTTGGAGTCTAGAACAAGAAGATATCATTCGCAGCTAAATGTTTTAGGTCCTTTCGTAATTGCAATACAAAATACTTATATTTGAGAATATATGGTTTTCACTAACAAATACTCAAATGTTCTAGTTTCTCTTTTTATTATCTAAGGAGAACAGCAGAAAATTCTAGCCTTCTCAGACTTGTTTTCATTTGAATAAATTGTATCTTCTTCTATATTTATCTTTAACATGGTTCATAATTACAGACTCCTCAACCAGGGACTTAATGTTCAGATATATTATATTACATATTATATATTATGCATGAAAACTGGTTCATTTTTTATCTTCAAACAATGATCATCAAGCTTGTTCATTATTCATCAGAGAAAAATGAACTCTGTTCATATTCCCAGTCACAGTACATTCCTGCCCTGATCATATACATAGAAGTCCATTGTCTAGATAAATGTCTGATCAAATATGACCATGCAAAGGAATTTTCTGGAGAATCAACCCTTTGCAGGAGATATCTGCTCGTTCAATTATTATCTCTTAATTGTATGTTTTTAGATATTCTTGGCATTTCTGATTATAAAATTAGCATAACACACAGTCCAGAAGTAAAGTGATACTCTGATTATGTCATCATCCAACTTCCAGCTGGAAATGGGATTACTGCCCACTAACCCCCAGGTTCTGAAACCTAAAGATGACAATTAAATGACAGATCTGTTAGCTGTTTTGCTAAGATTGTTTCACTAGTAACACCAGCTAATGTACTAATTCCTGGTTCCATCTGACTTCAATTTTGCTGGATACCATACATAAATGCATATACCAAATAATTCAAATTCTTCCTCTAAAAACAATGACTTAAGATAAGCACAAAAATACAAGAAAAGTGAAAAATTGAGGCTGAGGAAGAAGTGAAAAAGAGATTTTTTTTCAGAATTAGAATATGAGGCATTTGCTCATATATACATAAATATATATATATGTGTGTGTGTGTGTTAATATCTCTATTGCCAGTATTTATATTATATATATATGCTTTTTATTATGTCCTCTTAGATTTCACTTATCATCTAAATATCTGAGTATATTACAGTAAGGTATTTACTGATTTCAATGACCTAGTGTGTTTACATGGGTGTACCATGCAGAGTTCAATTTTGATTGAAACTCCTTGCTGTAGTGGTTGATTTCAGATATATTCACAAATGCTTATTTCTAGTATAAATATAATAGTCAAATACTTCATAAAGTACTGTACACATATATTAAAGGGCGTAGAAGGCCTTGACTGATAGAGAAGGAAGTGTTAAAAAAATCTATTGTATTTTTCAGAAGTTTGCTTCTCAAAATGGACTTCAAAAAATCTGGATTTTTCTGCAAGTTAGCTTTATCTTGCACTAAAAAGTTTGACTGCACTTGGAGAACAAAATGGCCTTTGTTGTTACCTCTGAGTATTCAGTCTTTTATTCAACCTATGTAAATTCCATTGACAGAAATTCATAAAGTTTATTTCCAGAAGTGATTGTAACCTATACACTGAGGACCCCAATGAGCTTAATGTAGCTTTCTTTATTCCCTGTTGTCTACTAGGGACTTCAAGTCTTGCATTGCTGTATGCAGACAACAGCATGAGACAAGCAGCAGAGGCCTTAGGATATGACAGAATCTACTTGGTGGCCCCAAACAGCAGGAATTTGCTTAGAATTAGTAAGGTATGAATATTAGGAGAATTAGAAATTTGTTTTAACTATCCTTTTCACTTACCTCTGTCCAATAAACATTAAGGTCTGAGATAAAGACCATGTTTATAAGAGATACTTGTATACAAACAGCTGTATATTTTAGAATAATACTTTCATTTCTGTCTATTTACCTTTTAAAAAGAGGAAACCAAAGAGAAATTTTCCCTTCAGTTCAGAGTTATGGAGTCTTGTCTCCCTTTAGCCAGAGACTTCTATCCCCAAAATTGAGAAGGGTTAGTCGACGTTGGCCATGTTAGAGTGTTAGAGAGAGAGATTAACTATTTGGGCATTTTGCATAGCTGTTGAGTGCTGCAGCTATGTAAAAGTGGACCACAGTTCTTCTCCTGACCCAAAGTAATGTATATGCTGTGTGCTATGAATACCTTTTCTACACCATAAGGTAAATTTCAAACACTCATACCTAATCTATTTGGAGTACTTAGAGCAGGCATGAGAGCTGTACACTGCCCATTTCAGCCTCAAACTACTAAATTGTGTGAAATATCAAAAGAAAACCTTTATCTGACATTCATATGACATTCAAAACTGCAGAGGCAGTGCTAACAAGAGACACCTCCAGTTGCAGGAAACTAGCCTGAATTCTCCATTTTTGCTTTTCATTGTTAGTTTTTTGCAACTGAAGCAACTGAAAGACACAATTTCCTCACTAGCATCTTTATAGTATTGAAGAAAGACAAACAAAATATTTGCTCACCAGTTTTATTTTTGAGGAGTCTATTATTTCCTCAATAGCTACTGACTGTTCCTTCTGCTTCATTTTTCTTTTTCATTAAACTTGGAAATGATGCCAGAGAGTGCTAGAAAGAAGTTTATATATGTAGGTGAACTTTGATGCTTCCTTGGACTTTAAGACTAATCTAGTGTAGAATGTGACTGACAAAGCGTTTTCATGGATGTTATGCAGCCTTTTCGAGTTACCCAACCTAAACAAACGAGGTTGTTAATGTTTACTCTGACCCTTTCCCTATAATGGTTTTGAACTTTAGCAGATGTTATCAACTTATAAAGTTTGCCAAATGACATCAGTAGTCACTAAATAAAATATGATTATGCAGCAGGGGACTGCCTAGATCAGCAATACTATATGCACCTCTAAAGCAAAGCCAGGTTTACTTCATGATTGAATAATCACAGCAATTATTGAATAAAATACTTTAGAGCATTCCTACTTGGGTTTCTTCTTTCTGTATGATTTCTGAGAATGGGAGAGACAGCAATTTTTGTAATCCATCCAGATGGTAACCATCAGTATTTGACAAATAATTAATACAAATACAAATTATTAATGTCATGATGAGAAACTGTGACCTCAAAGACCTTGTAATGGCAGTGAGATTTGCAGACTGAGTGAACTGTGCTTTACCAATAAATAGTGTCTTCATAAAATCAAAGGTAGAGTTAACAGATTTACCAAGACTTTATACCAACTGTAGTTAATAGAATCATAAAAATTAAAAAAGGAAAATATCTATCCTGTCCTGTCCTGATCTAACATCTACTCCATGCCTGTAGAACACAAGATTTTTTTCAAATGCCGTAGGAGCAAAACAAACACAAGCAAGCCACAGGGCAACTGAAGATTTTCTCTGCAACTTTTCCTGCAGGAGTGACAAAAGTGAAGCAATCCCACTGACTTGACTCCCAAGTGGACTGGAAGCAGAGAGTAGCTCCCAATCTTAGTGAAATACTAAACTGTAAGTGTATGAAATGAAGTCATGAAAGTGAAGCGGTGAAACCTCACAGGACCCCTCAAGAGTTGACTCATTTCAAGGCATCACCTTCGCACAGCATTGTGCTCCCCTCTCTGCCACCCTTCCCCCTGCCAGTGGGCCCCCCAGCTCACGGCTGGCACAACTCCTGCCTTTCAGCATGCTCAGGTACTTTTGCTTCCTTTCTCTGTTAGTGATTTAATTCTTCTTTTCCCAGTATATAAATACCACATGCATCTAGTTAGATGCAAATGAGGACTGAAGAAATTTGGTTAGCTTCACAAATAGACAAAATTCTCAACAAAAGATTCGTTGTTCGTGATAGCTCTAAATATCTGAGGTGATGCAAACTTCAAAGCACCTATATCATCATAATTACTTCAGTACACTGTTATAGCTGGAACTGTTGGAGGAATTAATGCTGTTTCGAGTCTCTAAGTATTTATTTCCTTTAAAGGAAAGAATCATTTTTTGGAAAATATTTTTGAGAGTTTTTTTTTAAATAACTTTTTTTAAATTATATATGCTCTATCTACCTTTGTCTCGGACTACCAAGACTATTCTGCTTCCTGACTGAGAATAATTCTTCAGATCACACTTATGGTGCATTTATCCATATATAATAACAATATTCTGTTTCTAGTGGATAGAAGCCATTGCTTTCAGGAAACATTCCTGCTAGAAAGCTCATTCAAGGAGGTAATTAAATAACACATATTACAAATAAATCATAGAATCATAGAATGCTAAGGGGTTGGTATGGACCTTAAAGATCATGTATTCCCAACTCTCCCTGCCATGGGCAGGGACATCGCCTACTAGACCTGGCTGCTTAAGTCCTTAAGCAACCTGGCATTGAATGCTGCCAGGGTTGGGGCATCCACAGCTTCTCTGGGCAGCCTGTTTCAGTGTCTCAGCACCCTCAAAGTAAAGAATTTCTTCCTACATCAACATGGAAACACTTTTTCTTGGCTCTATTTAGTAGTGGACATGTTAAAAACAATCAACGAAAAGGTTTTCCATAGAGAAGCTTTCAATTTTCTATCAAGCAATCTGAAAGAACCTGCTCCTTTTCAATTTCTTAAAGTCCAGTTTCATGGTAGTGCTCTGCCCAAAGCACTGCTCTGCAACTACTTCTTAGCTCTCATCACCAGCCATCTACCTGCTACAGAGCCTCTCCCCTCAGGTTTCTTCAAGAATACTACTGAAAGCTTATGGTTTTTTGTCTGCCAGAAAAATGACAACTTAGAATCCTTGAAAATGTTCACAAAATTAAATTGTTTTCCTGGCTGGTCCCACCCAGTACTGTGCAAGAGAGGCCTGTACCCTTGCAAAACATTAATATCCTCTCCTTTCATTCTTATTCCTAGCCTGTCAATCTCCTAATACTGTTGATGTAAGTTTTATTGGACAGCATGTCAAGCAGAGGACATATCACAGTTGCACAGTGATTATCTGGGCTGCAACAGTTATTTCTCAATGAAAGTATCTGTTTTCATACAGATCTCCACTGTGTTTGCTAGATTACTGGGTTTTCTGGTGAGTCCTAGGCCTGTATACACATACTGTCAAAACAAAACAACATTTAGTGCCAAGAAGTGGTTCACAAAGTCACACACTGTTAAATCACACCCTGAAAAACAGAGATCCTATTTTTCAACTTTGCCCTTTTCTGTTTCTCTTCACTGTGACTAGTGCTCTCCAAATCTGCCTTAATACAGCATGGTTCTTAAATTTCCCTTTTTCAGATACTGAAAGCAATGTAGAGCACAGCTTTTTACTACCTGCCCTGAATTTTTGATGATGGTATAATATACATTTTACATTAACCTAAATATCTAAATTTACTATGTTCTGAACATTTGAAAGTTAATAAACTTTAAATTCACTAGCAAATATTTAATAGACTTTAAGGATTTTGAATAAAAATGAAATTCTGATAAAAATGAAAAGTATTTGCTTTTCAAATGTCTGTCACCATAGCTGACACACATGGTATTAGTTCACTTCTAAAATTCACTCATATATTCTTTCTTTCATTTTTCTAATGATTGATATAAGGTTGGGAATAAATATGTTGCTCCTAATTTGATATTCAGAAAAAAATTTAATTTCTTATAATATAGATAAATATACTTCTGTCTGTTAATAAAAGCATCATAAAAGTAATTATTACAACAAGGAAAAATGGCTTTAAATTGGTGTCATCTTCATGGGGTGTTATACTTTCAGAGGAATCAAGAACTCATATATAGGGAGGACCTGGTCTTATATTTTAACTGAACTTCTAAAAACTTGTTATAAAAAGTAGGTTTCTGCCATTAGTGTACTGTGAAGAGAAACAGAAACACAGACAGAGAATTCCCTATTTTAAACAATTCTTAAGTTGTCACCTGTCATGGGTTGAGATTGGCCCCCCTGAGAGCCGGGGGCTCAGAGGTGATTGGGTGCCAGGGCAGTGTTCCCCAGAGAGCGAATCACCACTCATCTTGTTCGCTTCTGCTGAAAAAAAATCATATATACACAGCAACGGAAGCTGTTGGCAATTTTCTGTCTGTGTCTGCTGCTGCATGTGGGTATAGAAGGCCAGGGGGTGGCTGGGCCTCTTTCTTCCCCCCTTTTTGGGGGGGGGGGAGCCCTGCAGCCCCCCCCAGCTCTGCCTAAACCAGAGTTAGAGGCAGCATTTGGAGTGAGTGTTTGTGAGGGACGCGACTCACAATACCTGAGGTAAGAGGGAGGAGGTCAGGCCCTCTTCCCCCTCCCTACAGCTGTGGGACGCTTGGGACAGTGTATAACTGGACTGAGCTGCCTGTGGCCAAGGCTAGGGGGTTTTTCTCTCTCACTGTTAAGTGGGAGTGGATGCAAGGCTCAGCACTGAAGCGGAGCCAAAGTGGACGGGCTGAATGCAGCTCGGTGCCAGGGAGAAGAATCCCAGGCGAAATTGGAGACGGGTCAGAAAGAGAGGCTCGGGAGTTGCCCTGCTGCGGTTTGACCAAGGGCAGCCAAAAACTGACTTGGAGGACCCTTGATAAACTGACTACACTACAGCAGCCTACGAACAGAGGTATGAGTGGACAGACTCAAAGCCATCTTCTTGGACTTCATGAAGAAGAAAGAACTGCAGCAAACAGTTGAAGGTTGGTGGGGGAGTGTTCAGGGGACCCAAACACTCCCACCAGAAAGAGACTGGTTACCTATCAACCTGAAAAGGCTTTTCCTGGACTAATTGAGGGAGAAGTTTCAAAGGGATTGATAGAAATGTATAATAATATATATATAGTTTCTTTTAGCTTGTATAGTATTTATTTGTGTAAATAAAATGTATATATGCTTCCCCCTTCCCCTATAGAAGCCTCTTGCCTGAAAGTTTTCTCTTCGGTGTTGAGATAAATTGTGGGAAGGGGTGGGGGAAGCCTGGAAATTGGATTTTGGATTTCTAATGTGGCTCAAACTGCCACACTACACAAGACAGACAGTTTTATGAAATTATAAATTTGGGTTCAAAGATAATAAAAGCCACATAATCCAGAATTACAGCTTCAGAAGCTGTAATTATTTTAATGAGAGATGGAGGAATGTTCTTGTTTTCACTTCTCTGATTCTACTAATACATAACCGTAATTCATTAATTCAGGGTCAGACAATGAGCCTTTGAGCAATTATTCACATGAGTGGTCTCACTGAATTCAATGTCCTCATTTAATGTGCCATTAAAATGGTACATGGGTGCGTCTAACTAAAGCAACATTAATGCACTGCAACACACAACAAGTAGCACTGTAAAAAATGGAAAGATTAGTCAGCCTCTGTCTATTGAGAACAATAAGAAAAGGAAATGGCTTTGTGAATTTGGAACACCCGAGTCTTATAACACGTTCTGAAAGACAGTCAGATTATTTCAGAACTTCAGAGTGACTACTCTGCAGAGTTTGAAAAATCAAGACAATCCAAAGTAAGGCAAATATAAGATGAAACTCTAAAAAATACTTAAACATTACACTGGAGAAGTGTAAAGAGAAAGCAAACACCAAATCAGACAGTTGCACGGGCAACTCAATTTTCACCTTTGATCTCACTCACTTTACATTCATGGTAGCCACCATAGCAAGGCACCTTGTGCAGAAGTACATAAGAGCTAATTTAAGTCTTTGCTTAAGTACAGCTCAAACCCAGCATGCCTTCTCAGGGAAATTAGATGTTCTCTTATTCCTGATCATGTCTCCTAGTCCAACAGTCTTGTAGTTGGTACATTTTTAGCTCAGATAAAGAAAATTTCATTATGCTTAATGTGATAATGAAAAACTGTATCTAAAAAACTTACTTTTCACCTGCCTCTCTATCATTCTCTATTGCACAGCTTATGACCAAAATTTTGCAGGCAGATTTAGAATGTTACCTGAAAGGTGCCATAAAACCATGTGCCATGAACCAAATGCCTGAGATCACCTCTGTATGCGTATTTCTTTTGTATATTTTTGGAGTACACAATACCAAAAAACAAGATAGAAGAGGCAGAGGCACTGTTCAATTTGTTCCACACTGGTGCAGTTCACTTGCCTTGTTGAAGGCAGGCTTTATTTTGCCATATTATTGAACAGAGAGATTGGGAAATGTATGCTGTTCCCCGACTTACCTGCCAGCCTGATGATTTCCTTAGCACAAACAAAAATCCAAATACCATTACTTGGACCAAAGGCACGGCAGGAGCCCCAAATCTTTTCAAATATAATACCAGCAAGGCCTAAAAGTCATTGCATATTTCCTTGCTCATCAAGAATAGGATATTCAATATATTTTAGAGAGATATGTCCTTCATGGCCAAAGATAAAGGCTAATGAGCCTGGAATTAGCATAGATTAACATCATCCATTTTTAAAAGGTATTAAGGGAGTATGACTTCAGTCTAAAACCCAGAATTCATACCTCTCATCACCATCCCACAGCACCACACCCGAAAGAATCCTCCCCTGCCTCACATTAATTTGAGCCAAAATATTAATTCACTCCCAGGAGGTATTTCTTTGCTATGTTCTGTACTGAGATATGTATAAATCAGTCAAGCTGTACTAGTTCTCTAGCTGACATGCAAATATAAGGTGTTCATGGAACTATTAATTGGCATCAATACTGGACTGTATAGTGGGTAACATAGAGTAGTAGAGATCTTATCTCCTAAGATATATTTGTAGCCAGTGATGTTCTGTAGAGTCAGAAAAAGATGTTCCTCCAGAGGATGATTAAGAGCAAGCACCTGACACCATATTCTGAAATTAACTTGGTAGATTGTCAAAGCCTTCTGCCTTCACCAGAGTGAAGTTTCAAGTCTCCCTTTATCAGTGTACATTTTAAAACCCTGTGTACATCAGTGTACATTTTAAATTAGGGTTGAGAGTACAGAGTACATCCTTCTATAAAGTGCATTACAGTTATTGATAGGTATTACTTTCATAAATAATAATGCTCTGTTTTTGTTGTGTCCAGAAAAGGTCCATCCTTCCTCTTCAAAAATGTAAGATTTATGGAAACGTAAGTAGCCTTTGTTAGTCCTCTGACATTTCTTTACAAAAAGACATTACAAAATTAAAGTTTGTTACATTAATTCCGATAAAGCACTTCATTTGAAAAGTTACATTTCTCTTATTTTTCCTTGAATTTATTCAACTAAATGCAGCTTGTCTGTATGAAAAACAAGAAATAGAACCCACCCTTGCTTCAGCATAAGACACTGTACAATAGAAACTGTTACATGGGGAAGATCTGAGTTTTGTTTTAGTCGAGGTAGAAGGATCTTTCAGCAAGACTGTAAAAGGTCTTATAGTGTTCAGAGACTCCTTTTATCCATGGTCCTGCATAGGAATTACTAACTCCAATGACTTATGCACCAGATCTTTCCTGGGCTAGAACCCTAAATGCTATTCAAACCACTTAAAACAGCTGTGTCACACCACACTGAAGCCCTTTTTCTAGTATTCTACATTTCTAACTTTTCTAACATTGACAAAAGGACAAACAACTGAATAGAAATGAGAAGAGTCCACTGATGCCATGCCTTAGTTTCTGAACTGTGATGTGCTTAAATCACTCAAAAATTTTTTCTAGTATAAACAGCAAGATGAATTCAACAAAATACTTACAGTTCTTTGCATTAGTAAAGGAGTTTCAGAACAACCTATGCCTTCATCATTAAAATTTGATTCCATATTGATTATGTCTTCAATCACCTCTTCCATCTGATAAAATAATATTTTAAGACAAATCATTACAAATAATAATGGAAAAAAGTTATTTTGAAAATACAGATGAATTAATCTTGAGTATTTATTCCATCAATGAAACTGAATTTTAGAAGTTTATATCTTAAAATTCAAATAATTCAAACACTTCTACACAACATTCACATTTTTTACTTCTCATGAAAACAGCTGTGGTTCAACAAATCACATCTTTCCTCTTAAGCACCAGTCCATTCTCCTATTTTAACCCCTTATTGCAACACCATGACCAGATGACAGGAGTGCACTGCTATGTTGTCACTGTGACCTGTCATCTCGATCAAATGCATCATATCCACAGTGCATTTCTGCAACAGTGCAGGAACGCTGAAAGGAACCTGTGGTTCTGCAAGAGTGTGAGTCTGTCAAGGTTTGGTGTTACACGCTGGTCTCAAGATTCAGCAGGCAGAGGTTTTTGTTGTGTTTACACTGGATACTTTTCTAGACATTTTCTGCTCCCATTTTTGCTCTAATCTGAGTTAAAAACTACTGAAACAGATGGAATAGCTCATTAATTACTTGGGATGAAACGTGAATAGCTTGCAGACCCATAGACTTATACAGATTTGGACAAAGTACAGCATGAGTTTTCGATGATAATTGTGGTCTTGTTCCATTCACAAAAATAGCTTTGGGAAAGATCCCATGCTGAACATGTCACTGTTAACTCGACTGTCTGCAGCTCTTGGGAGCTGAAGGAAGTGTAGAGGGTCCTCTGCAACAAAAGAAAGTATCACACAGCCATGAGACATTTCGACACAGACTTTTAGGTCACATGGCCCAGCACAGCTATGGTGGGGGAAAAACGTTTTCCTCTCTGGAGTTATAAAAAGTGGTAATCCCCGAGGGGGATGGTGTCTCTCTTGAGGTTGACCCAATCAGCGCTCCCGCAAAATATAAACATATCGCAAGCAGATCAGAAAAGAAGGTGATGTTGTTGTTGGAGAGGTGGCCATGTTCTGAGGCCACAAGAAGCGGTGCGGAGCCCCACTGGGGGCTGGGCCCCCCCAGCCCCTGGTTGGGTGGCTACAGGGACTTGGAACAGTGTTAGACTGGGCTAAGTATCTGTAGCTAAGAGCTGGGGGATGTTTCTCCACTATAAGCAGCAGCAGAAGCAGTGACAGAAACAGCAGTGAACAGAGGCTATGGCTGAAAGCCAAGAGATAAAAGCTGAAGAAGCAGCAAAGTTGGCATTGCAGCCAAGGAGGAGAGACACAGAGAAATGTCTGATGGAGACAGAGCAGGACTAACCTCTACAGAGAGAGAGAGTTTGGGTAATAACTGAAACAAACTCCCCAAACTCCTTGGAGACCTCTCATAGAGAGGAGGGGTGGTGGATTCGCACTTGAGAGGAGTCCTAAAATGCAGCACCAGAGAGATGGAGAAGAGCTAAGAAGCTCAGGCGTCCTGGAAAGCTGGACTGGGACAGCCAAAAGGAATGCAGAGGAGGGCTTTGCCCCCCCGCTGCTGCTGCTAAGCTAGCAGCCTGATGACAGAGCACGGGAGCTCTGCAAGGGAGTTTGAATCCCCTGAGGATAGGGACCATCACAAAGACTCCTGCACTTCGTGATATGACATGGTGAAGTGACCTTTGTCCCGGTGAACACAGAGCATGGAAGAGAAAGACCCTCGCTTGGAGTCGAAGGGCTGAGAGGGGCTTGGAGACCCCTCTCGTGTGTAATGAAAAGAAATCCAGCTACAGCTGCTGCATGGAGGAAGGGGGACTACTACCCTAGAGAGACTGCTGCTCTGAGAGTGAAGAGGATCTTTCCTTTTCCCTTCTGTACTTTTATTGAAAGGAGAAGAGATTGATTCATTGTAATGGATCCACTGATTTATTATAGGAGAGAGTTAAGATTGTATATGATGTATTATAATATTTATTTCTACAGTGTTTGTAATATAATTTCCTTTCCCCCCATATTGAGTCTTGTGTTTCTGTCTGGAAAACCTATCTCACACTGCTCTGAGTTGTGGGAGAGGGGCTTGGACTCGAGAATTGGATTTTAGAGCTCTCAAACCATAACATAAATGGAGGTTCTACCTCCCTCTCTAAAACCAGAGAAGTGCTCTGCCAGGAGTTGTGCCCAAACTTACCCAGGAAAGCATTGTCAGGGCCAAAAGGATGCCGAGAAATGCCAGCAATTAGACAATAGGAATGACTACTGGTGTTTACTGCACCACCTGGGTGTTGGTTCTATATTATCTGCTAATGTAACACTAGCCTATTCTCAACCACAAGGCATATCCACATTAGGAAATTACACTGTGCCAGTCATCTCCCTGAGACTCTGGGATGGGATTATTCAAATCATCAAGAAGATACCCGTGAGAATTTTGGCCAGTGCCAACTGTCACTCTCTCAGTCTTCTCCAGGCACAGGTCTGGAGAGGGATTTGCAAGCAGTCATCTTGCTTTCCAGGACAGAGATTGGTAGAAGGGTAGGCTCCAGTTATTCCTGGTCAGATACCCAAAATACCTGACAGTAGTTCCAGCAACTGCACTTGCCAGCACAGATGTGACCATAAAAGCCTCCACAGAGGCCATCTAAAATAATCTTTGCAGACTAGTAGCTCCAGTAGTCCATAAACCTGGCTTAAAATATCGATTGTCAATGCAGAAGGGATGGAGAGGCCCCAGAAGAACTCTCCAGGAAGCTTTGTGGGTTTTTTCAGCTCCCTCATGCTTAGCTGCATAACATCCAAATGCTCAGATGAGTCACAATATATTTGTAAGATTCTTCTATTCTTTTAGAGTCCAAGATATAATACACATCTCCATGTCTCATTTCTGTAGGAATTCCCCCTTTACCTAATAAGCAGTCTCTTTTGAAATCTATTGAAGTACAAAAGGACATAACGATCTACATCTCACACTGGCTGAGAATGTAATATTGTATAATAGCTGTCCCTCTATTAAAGTCAATGGTGGCATTAAAGTTAGCATATATATGTCAATTTACTCAAGATAACCCATGTATAAATATATCAGCTAACTGAAAAATGAATGAGTGATTCTTTCAGTTACATCTTGAAGGTAATTAGTATTTAACTTTTTAATGCAGCTAGAATAATACTTTTAGACAGAAATAACTCTCATCTGGAAAAAAGTTTTCCTTTGCAAAGTCCATATTCAGAAAACATACAGTAACATGACACACCTATAAAAAGATGCAACAGTACATTTTAGATGGCAGCAGCTTAAAAACTTGACCATGCAATAAGCTATTCACAGGCATTCAAGGAAATAACCCACTTAATCCAAAAGAATGCAGGAAGCAAGTGCTGTAACCAAAGGCCCCCTGAAAGTAAAGAAAGTCATCTCTTGCCCACTGTTAGTACAAGATGGGTCATGTGACGTTTCTGTAGAAGTAGACAAAGCCCAGTTCCCCTTTCCTTTCACCGGCCCTGCCCTACCGCATTTTCGTGTTTGCCTCCAAGGGCCAGCAGCTTGGTAACGGGGCTTTCCGGTGTGCCAATATCACTGACTGGAGGCATGTGTCCGTTTCTGAGAATAGAGGTCACTCCCACAGGCTGGATTGTGTGAGAGTGGGAGAGGGAAAGTGTCTGGCTGGACAGCTTGGTATCAAGGGTCAAGTACTGCTTCACTTGGTGCCTCTGGCTCTGCTGTATGTGGTATCTAGACTGATTTTCCAAGTGTGTTTGCACCTGGGGAGGAATAGAAATAATTGCTGAATTTTCAAGTTGCTAGTATCAGTATTTCCCAATATGCTTACTTAACAATACTTCAAAACAATAGATTCAATTTTAATAACACTTGGATAGAATTAATAACCTTAGTCTTTTTTTCAGTTTTCTTATTTGTGTACCATTTTCCCCTTACACAGCTGAACAACCCTCTGAATAATTATAAAGAAAAATATAATTAGAAAATATAACCACGATCCTGAGAAAATACCAGAAATATGCTATACATTTTTCTCTTCTAATTTAAAAATTATCTTTCTTGAGATTACTACAATCAAATCTACAAGCACATATGTACTCTAAAATTAATATCACAATGTATTTAATCCTTTGTACATGAAAGAGTAAATAAATGCATGAAGAAAAATATAATCCAACCAATAAATATTATATAATAAAATATAATCCAACTTCAAATGATATCAACAGCAGCAGACATTATTTCAGATTATTTGAGGAGTGAAGGACATCATAAAATCGATTGGTTAGTAGACTATCCATCCCCCTCCTAGGTACTCCTGTTGTCTATTACCTGGCTTTCTTAATCACAATGAATTTAAAGTCTATTCAGAACCAGAAACACCAAGCATGAAGGAAGTTGAAAGCATCCAACACAAATGTAAATATAACTCCACCAGTTCCACAAAGCTGAAACAGAAATGAACACTCTGAGATGGATTTTGTAATCCAGAAAAAGATCCCAATGCACATGTAACTGATGTACCCCTTTCTGTTTTATACCTCACTGACAAGTCTGTTCTGGGAACAAGAACATAGCAGCCTTTAAGAGTTACAGATTCATATTCAAGCTTCTTCAACTGCTCTTTCTAACTTGAGCACACATCATCATGTTGTAAAACTGTGGTAGAGTTGTGCAACATTTTTTCCCACAGTCACACTAAGTTTACTTTCGTTTCTAATATGTTGCTCAATGGCATAACTAGGCCTTCAGCATTTTCTGATGGGATTTTTCTTCCGCAAGTGAAAGAATATGTAGCATGTCAAAAGTAAGAAAGAGGACATATTTAGGGGACCTAAAGGAGGCATGAACAATGTCACTGATTTTCCAGTAAGCAGCAGTGCTACATCTTTTTTGGCGTTCCACTAAGGGCAAACAGATGATATCTGTACTCCTAGGCTGCTTCGCCCACCATCAGTCCCAAGAGAAATAATAGGAAAACTGGAAAGAGATTTAATTAATAAATTATTAAAAGATAGGAATATAATTAATGCTTGTCAACATAGTTCTGTGCAAAATAAGCCTTGTCAAACAAATCTACTTCTGTTCTTTGATGAGATTTTAAGTTAGATTGCCAAAGGTAACGATGTAGGTATAATATACTTCAACTTTTGTGTGCCTTTTGACTTAGCATCATTCAATATTCTAATTAAAAATATAGTACTACACAATATCAATAAAGCGTGTTTTAACCAGTTTAAGCACTGGCTAGCAAACATTCATAAGAAAGTGATTAGCAAAGGCTTGGCATCAGAAAGAGGGGTTGTTCAGTCTTGTACTACTCAATTTAACCATCAGAGTTTTGGGACCAATGAAAAATATAACAGACTAAAAAGAATAAATATTTTTAGAACAGTGTTCCCAGTCAGAAAAATACAAATTTGCATATGCTGGAGGAAGAAATACAGGAGCCATCAATGATGAAAACACCTCAAGCAATGAGTCTGTCTGTAAAGAATTTGGCGTCATAACAAACCAGCAACTCAACAGGAGTGTCCCACTGACACTAAAGGAAGAAAGGGAAAATAACATAAAGGAAGTAGCGAATAGGAGCCTGGCTTAACTCTGCTTTTATTTATGGCTCAGGACAGATCAATAATGGAAGCCTAAAAATATTTCTATCCTAAACATTTTTGAAACATAGATATTGAAAAATAGAAAGTATGTAGAAAAGAACTATGGAGGTAATTGTAGGTTGAGAAAAGGGTGTTTGAATGAAAGCTAAAGAAACTCAGCTATGTTCTTGTCAATTTGTGAAAAAAATTGTGAAAATCTTGGGAGATCTTGAATGTAAAAGGGACTTTCAGCAAGCACAGAAGAGCTGTGGTAAGAGCCACTGGCCACAAGCTGATGCTAGGCAAGCACATATCAGAAATTGTGTGCATAAACACTGAAACACTCAAAAGGAAATGTTCTATCTGCTGTTTTCTTCCAACTAAGGATTTATGACTTTCTGGAAGAGTTATAGTAGCCAAATCCAAAATATATTTTTATCATACACATTCTCGGACTCAGAATTGAGTACTAGAATAATAGTTGAATGGAATACAAAAGCCTGTGATTTTAGAAGAATTAGAATGAATGGTCTAATAACCCTTTCTGTGTTAAGATTTTATGGATTTTGGGATCTGAGAAATAGCTATTTTAATAGCAAAATTTTCTTTGATGAAAATTTACTCTGAATGTAATAAATGTTTAAATCTCTGCTACAAAATAATACACTTAAAGATGATCATAACATACTGGACAGAACTCAGCAGACTTCACTATAGTTTGCCATTTATGCTGAATGTTAATTTGTTCCAGTGTTTTTAATAGCTTCTGAAGCAAAATTTCTCATCCTGAGGGGAACACGTCATTTATCATCAGTCCTGAATGCAACACTTCTCTGCAAATGAGTTATGGGGCTTCATGTTCTTTTCAGCCACTGTACCAGAAAATAAGCATCTAATTATGAACTTTTAATTATTAAAATGTTCTCCAAGCACCCAAAAAGTCTAATTCCATTTTAGGATATGAAACACAGTCACAACACAATTTTTGGTCTATTTCCGAGGGCTTTCAAACATGTTTTAAGGGTTAGGAAAAAAGCATTTTTAGTTATGAAATAACGCTTTTTAATTTATTACAAATGAATGTCAGTTGTTTGCTTGTCCTACTCTTCTTATTAAACTTTTTGAGGAAACACTATTTGTAAAACTATTTCATAATAAAATGAAAAATCAATTTAACTTAGGAATTATACACTTCTGTTCTATCTTAAGAACTATCACCAAATACAATATTCACGTTAATGTTTAGTTTATAAAAGCATGTGTGATTATGCCAATTAATTACTTAAGCTAAACACAGTAATTAATTTTTAAATGTGAATATATTTCCTATAGAAACTTTGATCTGACTAGAAAAGACCTTCCTATTAATATGCATGAAGAGAAAATACAAAGTAAAAGACATCCAGTCCAGAAACTTACGGCTGTTTAGTTGATGCCTTAGAGTAGCTTTCAAGTTAAGAAAATATTCTCATGTGACTCTAGTGCACTATTTTTCATCTTATTTAACCTTTGACGTCATACCCATCAGGAACTTGTGAATACTCTTTCAAGGGTGAAGGGACTGAAGAAGAAACATTTAAAAGTTCATTGACAAAGGCTATGTCTTCAAGAATGGCTACTACTTGTGTGTTTTGGTATCTCAATATCTAAAAAGAGCTGATAAGTATAGATGTGGGGTAGAGTGGGAGCAATTGGAAATTCTCCATCATACTGCCAAGCATTATGAAAACCCAGAGGAATGTGGTAGCAAAATAACTGCAAAACAGACTTTGCAGAAATCAGCGCTGGCTAAGGAAACTTTCTTTACACAGCATAGGCAGCAGAACAGTGTTTCTCTAAGGAGGAGAAAGGCAGCAGAGCTCTCAGGGCTGTGGCTGATAGATGCTAGATCTTACAGCTCACCGTTTCCTGACAAATCGTCGTGCAGGCGCAGGGATTTCGATAGCATTTCCCCATTGTGGTGTTCTCTAGCACTCACTCAGCATTGATGGAGCTCAGTCCTTTCAGTTTTTCCTCTGGGCTAACCTCCTTGTGCAATCAGAAATGAGTTGGGGGAAGCCAACTACCTGCAATGAGCAACTACAGAGACATTATCAAAGCAAGTACTTCCATTTGCACCAGCATACCTGAGACAGTCTTGGCTTCTTAATTGAACTCCTGCAGTTAAGATAGCTCTGATGGCTCCTTATCCATCACCAGTTTGACTTCTGAAGAAAGGATCCCTAAGGTCTTAAGGCCAGCTTGTCATGTTTTAAAATAACAATGGGTCTCAATGACTTTGTGGTCTTCGGTGGCAGAAAAGAATCAAGTTTTTTAACACTGCACTATAAAAACAGGTGGAGACATACCATCTATAAAAACAGGTTATAAAGTTAAGCAAAGCAAACTACAGGAAGTATTTTTACAAAACTATCCCTTTGATTTAAGTTGGAATTTAAGCTGCAAATCTAAACTGTGAATAAAACCAACCACTACAGTTAATAGACCACAGAAGTGTAACAATGGGTTGCAATCAAATTATGAAACCCCAGCTAATATCTTTACTTTGACTCTGAACAGTTACCCTGTCCATGCTCTCACTTATTCATGAGATCCGTTTAATACAATTAATCTTTACTGTTTCACTTCCTCTTTATTGCTGGTGTTATTACAGGACAGCAAATATGACTCTTGCATTTCAAGAATGTAAAGAAACTTTTTGTATGGTTAGCTATGTTCTCTATTTATCAACTGCAATAATTAGCACAGACCCATAGAAATTACAGTTATAGCAGCATGGGAAATCCATAACTAGAACAATGCATTTTATTCAGCAATTTAAGATTTTCTGACAGGTGTCATGCATCTAAAATAAATCTACTCCAAAATATAGGATGTACATAACACAAACTGATACATGGATCAGCAATAAGGAAAATTCTTGCAGATGTGAAAGCTTATATTTTAATTTCAGCATTTTTAACCATTTAGCTTCAGGCGAAAGCACTCGGAAAAGACAAAAGATGACTATATTATGAAATCCACACAGTCTATTTTGTTATCCATCCAAAAAGTTTGTAATAAAAGTCTAATATCAGAGAAAACCAGTTGGCAGGTGTACTACCTTTATGTGTAGATAAGAATAGTTGCAAAATATTTTGGTCTGTTCTTTGATTTCTGATTGTTTTCATGTGGCAACTATAATTCTTCACTTGTGTCTAACTTTAAAGGTTAAGAGAACTCAAAAAGAAGTCAGCCTTAAAAAGTATAAAGAGGGATCATTAGGCAACAATTTTGTCACCCCTGTACACTTTTGCTGGCTCCCCAGGTGAGCAGACACTGTATCATTTGAGATTAAATGATGGCAGTAATACAGTTACTGTTACAGTTCAGTTACAGACAGACAAACAACCTTTGAAGCTAGATCTAAAAAGTGTATTTTCCTGGTATATAAAGGTATGGACATCAAGTATAATGTGGCAAAAAAGTACTGATGGTAAAACTGTAAGAGTAGTAAATAGTACTTTGACATTTAATATATTTCTCGGAGAAATTTCTTTTTGCACTTGCTTCATTCCGTTTGACTATCAGTGTTCCATTCCATTACTATTTGCACACAACAAGTAACATTTCTAATGCATATTGCAATAACATTGTCGTGTTTTGGCTGCAGAAGTTGAAGAAAAATTTAAAGCCTGAACACAGTGATCCTACCTCTGGTGTGCTATTCTTCTTCAAAAATGAAGTTCAAAAGGCTTAGTGAATTTGGGCAAAATCACTGTTTTTGCCTATTTCTAATATACAAGATTCATGTCTGTATGCCAAGGAGACTATATCAACATCCTCCAAAACTGAAACCCATTTGTTGAAAAGCATAGTCAGTTTGTTCAAAGTGATAATTTCACCACCAGATGACAGCACTGCTTATTACTAACCCTATTTTTGTGTGTTTCAGTCCTCCTTCATTTTGAAAACAAACTGTAAAGGGGTATGCACCCCCGAGCCCATGAACGGCAAGAACAGAGGAAACAAAGCCAGAGGCATAAGATGGTTTGGTGAGACAGTCACATCAGGGAGGCTAATCTGTTAGACAAGATATTTTAAGTCTGTGAAGGGTTATAGCTCCTGTAAAGGCACAGACAAAACCAGCTTCAGCCTGAGAAATGTGCTTTCTATTTCTATTTCCTCAGTCTCAGAATGATAAAGAGGGCAAGGGGGAGAGCCTTCAAAGTGGGCATCTTAGGTTCAGGTTCACAACACGATTTTTGTGAAATCAAGGCAGCAACATCATTTTCAGCCAGCTTAGGATCTGTCCACAAAGTATGCTTTCATACAAGACAAGCAGATTAGGTTAGCTGGCAGCAGTAGGGGATGCTTCCATCAAAAATAAGAATGGCACTTCAAGGATAACTATATGAGAAAAAAGTAACAAAAATATTTCATGTTAGTTGTTAAGAGCATTTTTAAAAAAATCTACCTGATCCATTTTGTGTCCAAATATATGTTATGGATGTAAGCAGCAATGAGTTTGAGCATATTCATGCTTCAGGATGCTGCTGTCATGCTGTTCATGGGGTTTGCAAACATTACCTTTAGTACGTGAACAACAGTTACAAATCAGTGTAATCTTTTGGCAATACACTTCCACTTATGTTCTGAGAGTAGTAGCAGTGGATTTACAGTACATCAATTATGTTACCCTTGAAATATTTTAATAGTTTCATAGCATTTAAGTTTGCCACTATTCTTACAAATAAGTGTTAAATAAGCAACCTGTCTGTCAGTGAAAAAAACCTAATATAACGAGAAACTATAATGAATATAAATGCTTACTTAAAAAAATTTAATTTATTTTGAGGAATATTTTCTGAACTGTAGTTTTTTTTATATTTGAGCCTGGAAATACACATTTCAGTCTAACACTGACAAACATCTGCTGAAAAGAAGGGAAGCCAACAATTCATTCAGGGAACACTTACAGCATGCAAAACTCCAAATATTTATATTTTACTGTACTCCACAGTTGATGGGAAATCTCGCAAAAATAGCATAATCGGTACTTTCAGTACTGAACTGAGAAAGCAGTCTTGCCTTTTGACGTGTATTTAAATTAATGTTAGTTCACAATATGTTCCATTCAGTACTGACGCAATTAGGAAAAAAAAATAAAGAAAGATTATATCGTTTCTAATATGCAACAGATCAAAATTCAATGCCTTTTAAAATTATTTAAATTCTGAAATCAGCCTTTAAAAATTTCTTAGAAAAAGAACTGCTGTAAAAGCAGTATAAATAGAATCAAAAGGCAGCCTAGCAGAAACAAGTACACATCCTTCAGTGTTAGAGTTGTATTCTGCAGCATTTCCATTTCAAGTTAGGTACAACAAACATTTGTGCACTTAGTAGACACTATAGAATAGGAGCCAGAGGAGTGATATTAGACTAAGCTCAAACTACTTAACAGTTTTCGGCTAACAGTCACTAAATAAAAACGTTAACAAAAGATGATTGATTTTACTGAGATTGATCAAGAGAAACTCCCACTTAGTTTAAATGAGAGTTCTGTGTGAATATGGAATTAAAGCTTACTAATAGTAAGCCATTACTAAGAGCATTATTTATAAGCTGTATTGTACAGAACAAGTCTTTCAAATGAAATGATCCTCATGTGAAAAGGAATGTACAAGTCAAAAAGAGGTTGCTAGAATTGCCTGAAAATTATTGTGATACCTATATATGCGTGAAATAATTTTAGTTGAAAGTAAGAATATTTAATAATGATAGCTATTTTAAAGAGTCGTTAGTATTTTGCCACAGAACTTTCAGCAGGGAAACCTCACAGTGTTTATACTGCAACAAAGTGCTGTGCTGTGAATGTTAATGATAAGATTTAGTGAGTTTACTAATATTAACAAATTTATTTAATTATCAAGTGAGTTAATTAGCATTTAGCAGCATAATCAGTAGACCGTGTTACAGAGAGAAAGCAAGTGCTGGTCTCTTTGGTCTGGCTTAAGAAGTTGGGAGATAAAACTATGATTCCATCACAAAATAAAGCAAGAACCTAATAGCTTGAATTTTTATCACACAATATAAAGTACAAAAACACTGGTTTGACAGCATCATTACTTACCTGCAGTAGTTGGATTTCTATCAGTTTTATCACCTCTACACAACAGTATCACCCCATAGCCTGGGTACCCAAACACAGTAGGGCAAACAAGAAAAGACTAGTACAAATCTGGCCATGAATAATGTATGTCTGTGTATATTCAGTCTGTTCAAGGGAGAAAAAGGAGAAATGGTCCATAAGGGCATTTCCTTAACTCTGGCTGGAATTGCAGTTAAAGAAGAAGAAACGATACAGCACTTCTAAGGAAAGAAACTTTCTATCTGTGTTTTAAATGCATTATTAACTGAAGAATAGATACCGAAAGAAATCAATAGCGTAATAGTATGACCATGTTAGCAGTTTTCTTCAATCGTTTTATCACTCTGTCAGCACTGTTGCCATTCAAAAGACCACAAAGACAAAACCCAGATGCAGAATTCTTCATAATACAGTCTTATTATTATTTTATTCTGAAATGAGATAATTATCTCCAACATAAAACACTAAGGTCCCACCCAGTTCACAGGTAAAGTTTATTCAGCAATATCTCAAAGTAGTTTAACAACACAATTTACTGAGATTTACTTAGACTTGTCACCTTTTTATTAGCTTTGTGCGGAGCATGTGTATAAGACAGCTGTTATTTGGTAATACTCGTCTTTTTCTCAGTCAGGTCCAGATTTTATCCTTACGTTAGTGGCCCTCAGGACCATCCCACTGAATTAACAGATGCATAAATGCTTGCTGGAGTGGGGAAAGCTTTCTAACAGAAAACTAGCACAAAGGACAGCATAGGTAAACATGACCTCAGACTGTAGCTGTGCTGGTCTCTGAGATGGTTTTTTGCCTTGTTCCTCCTTTGACCACACATGCACAAGTGCACAGCCCACTGTTACAGTCAGAATGGTGTCTTTATTGGTCAGGAGTATCCCTCCCTAAAGATTACAAAATCCTACTACCTGAAGTGTATAAGTTGCTGCTGTCCATCCTCACAGCTGGATCTCCAGTAGAAGAATTTAGCTTGTCACATTAATCCATGAATCTCCAGCCCAGTTAATTTAACCTGCATTTTCAATTCCTGAAGCAAGATTTTCATATAGACTACTAAAGTTTCATATTCACTTCTAAAGACACATTCTACATTATTGTAGATTTTCTCTCTTCTAAAACTTTTATAGTGCAGTTCAGTAGAAATTTACATTTACCAAGGTAAATGAAAAGGTCCTTTCCAATTATGTCACCAACCCACTTTTCTCCTGCATGAAGGTCACTGCAAACCTTGAACAAGAAACTAAGCATAGCACTATCAACAGAGAATACTCAAGTCACCTGAGATTTGCAGATATTATCCTCCTATTTACCGGAAAGCTTTGAGACAAGGTTCAGAGTAGTGGGAGGAGCAGGATATGCTGATTCAGGATGAATAGGCACAAACAAGAACTGAGTTTAATACCATTATGAAAGAGGAAGACACTATAATAATATAAGTAGAAAAAAAAATGCCATCAGAAGATGAAGCATCAGAAAAAAAAACAAAAAACACATTAAGTTCAGTTTCTATTTCAAAGGTATTTTGGGTATCCCTCTATTCCTAGCCATAATACTTGAAAGCAAAAATAAAGGCCTTGAAAAGAAAATAACTGGAACAAAACTACTGTCCTGGCTACAGTTGAGAGAGTTAATTTTCTTCTCAGTAGCTGGTCCAGTGTTTTGGATTCAGTGTGAGAATAATGTTGATAACACACTGATATTTTAGCTGTCACTAAGTAGTACCTAATCTAAGTCAAGGACTTTTCAGTGGGTCATGCTCTGCCAGTGAGGAGCTGAACAAGAAGCTGGGAGGGAGCATGGCCGGGACAGCTAACCTGAAATGGTCAAAGGGATATTCCACACCACAGAATGTCATGCCCAACATATAAACTGGGGAGAGTCACCTGCAGAGGAGGGCCAGTTGTGGCTTAGAGATGGGCTTGGCACTGTTCAGCAGGTGGAGAGCAATTGTACTGTGCATCATTTGTCTTTCTTGAGTTTTATCTCCCTTTCTTCCTCTCCTTTCTATTACAATTATTAAAATTAGTATTAGTATTGTTGTTGTTATTAATATGATCTTATACTTTGTTTCAATTATTAAACTATTCTTATCTCAACCCATGAGTTGTATTTTCTTTTCTTTCCTGATTCTCCTCCCCATCCCATCAGTGGGTGGCAGAGAAGGTGAAGTGAACAAGCGGTTGCATGGTACTTAGTTGTCTGCTGGGGTTGAACAACAATAACTGTAAAGGAAAAGAAAGATTAGTCCATCATCATAATGAAATCTAAACAACCTTAACAAAATAAAAGGAAAACTGGAGAAGAGAAGACTTCTATGTATTTGCACAGAACAAAGGATCCTGATGTTAGATGTGAAACTCAATACACCGCAGAAGCACTTCGGCCAGAAAGTTCTTTGCCAGCATGAGCTGGAAATGATACAAAAGACTACCTGCTAAACCAGAAACAGTAATACTTTCAGCAGGGGTTTTCATCATTTTATGGATACAAACAAAATGTGGTTGTTTTGTTGCTAGGATTTTCTTCAAGATGGTAAATTTTGGAACAGACAGCAGATAGGCAGGCAAATAATTTAAAGGTTTTATTGTTTCATTAAAGCAAATCCCAGTGTTCCCTCACAGACAAGGAGGAGTACCAGTAGCACAGTTTCACTGTGTAGACGATGTACACGGAAACTTATTTGAAATAGATTTTATGTCAAAGTGTGAAAGGTGTGTGTGTCCACTGTGCAAAAAGTGCTGTGGCTGGAAGGGGAAAGGTGTCTCATGGAAGAGAAGCCCTGGACAGCAGCTAATTTGGTTACTAACCATACTTCAAATACTGAGCAGTGAGGAACATGGGTTTTTTATTTTTTTTTTTTGTCTGAGAATTCATTACCACAGAAAATTCCATATTAAACATTTTTTTCTCTCAATTCCTGTACACAGATCTCAGTTCCAGTAGTCCTAGGATTTAGATTTCAGTATTGAGAAGTATGTGTTAGGAGAAAGTAGAATTTAGTAGAAGAGTAGAATTTAGTAGAGTAGAAGCTTTAGTAGTTTCCTAAACCTACTTTTAAAGTCCACTGTCTGGGAGATCTGATATAAGACACTCTGGGATTCCTTTGATATGACAGAGGAAAAAGTCTTTGCATAGAACCAAGAGAAGTTAAAATGATTCATGGTACCAGTGGCTGCTGTATAGTAAAATTCTAAGTCATTTTACTGTAGGCTTCATATCTGGACACTGTCTCTGAAGCAAATGTGTGAAGGGTAAACAAAAGAGAAAGTCTGATAGGAAGAGGATTGCAGCAAGAAGTAGCCTGCACAGCAGTAGGAAACAGAAATCTACATATAAACCTTCATATACAGAGATTGTTCACAGTCTCATCAACGATATAAATTCCAGATTCTGTTTTACAGTTGAACAGTAAAATCAATCAGTATTAAAATAGAGTATGTAGAGTATTGCAGATTAAAAAAAAAGGGAGAGGGGTACTTGTAGGTGTTCTTTACTAGTGACCAGTGGAAGTTGAAGGCCAGGGGCCGTGTCTCCATCCTCCCAAGTCTGAAATCAATAGCTTTAGCAACACAGTAAATACAGAAGGTAGACACAAAAGTAGCAGGTGATTTGAGGAAGGGGGATGAAAATGATGTATTTAATAAACATTAATTCTCAAGAATTCCTTCCATTTTTCTGTTCCTCTGAAACTTTTTGTAGTTGCATAGTCTTTGATTCCACAGGTAAATAGGAGGGGTTTTTAACCTACTTATTTCCAGCTCTCAAATTTTCCCTTAGTTAAGTAGCAATTATTTTTTGTCTACTTTCATCCATCTCAATGGAGGTGGGATGGTGAAAGTGTTTGGTTTTGTTTATTCATTGCTCATAGGTACAAGAATGTCTTTATCCTTGCTAGTACCCTTCTAGGCCCTGATCCTGCATCTTCCCAGACTTTTTCCATTGTATTCTATGAAGGGCTTTCACTGATTTCAAGGAAATAGTCACATGGACAATTGCTTGTAGGATTGGAACTTTAATCAGCAGTTGTCAAGGGCATCCTGCATCTGTGAGCCATGAAAAAAGTCTTTAAGAAGTGTGCCATGCTTCAGCTGTTTGATAAAGTCATATTTTATGCCTATATACATTACTGAGAATTGATTGTAAAATTTTGACTAGCCAAAGGATATGTATGTCGTGCAAGAAGTAAGATGACAAACTGGTATTTCTTGGTTTAAGTTAACTTTCTTTAATCACCAGACCTTGTTGTGGCTCTACTACGCTATGTTCTTCCTGAATGTACCAAAACAGTCATGCCATTCATAGGAAAATCACTTTTTCCACAATACTTGTCAATAATTTAAATTACAGCAGATTGGCATTCAGAAGTGCTATATATTCCCTGCCCTTGCTAAATTTTCCTTATATGGCCTTAAGAAAAACATTTAATCTACTTTCCTTGATAAATTTGAGTAATAACATCTATTTATCACTGTTTGTATGTTTTTTCATCTTGGAAAATTTTGAGGCCAAGGATTATTCCAGTCCCCTTGGGACAAAGACACCACCTCTTCACTGGGAACTTGAGTTGAAACACCTCTTCTTCTTCTTCTTCCTCTTCTTCTACTACTATTACTACTACTACCAATAATAATAACAATGTTTTATTTATTTGCAGTTAAAAAAAACAGACTAAGCAACTTTATTTTTCAAAATACAACATAAGACTTTGAGACTAAATATAAAAATTCAGTCTTTTCTCTTGTATGACAACCAATTAATCCCTGTTAGTAGACTGGAATTTATAGGCAAGACTAGAAATGCAATTATTTTCTTACCATTGTTAGACTGATTCTCTCAGGTTATTAGAAAGTGAATTGTTGTATCACAAGAAAATTCACTGCAGCGTAGATTGACTTTTTTTTTTTTTTACTAATGGAACATATTTGTTCTAAAATATTTACAATGTTTTTCCTCTATTCACAAGAGCATGTAAAGGTCTGGATATAGTTTCTTGTTTTGTCCTTTTATTGATAGAACTTGATGTTTCTATCCTTAACTAGAAATGTCTTTCTTGCTCATGTTTATGCAAAACAGATTTTTTGGAAGAGAAGAAAAAAAAAGAAAAAAGAGGTACTGTAACATCAGAAGAAAACGTCAAAGGACTAGTGGCAACAGGTTTTTATCAAAGTAGTGAGGGAATGCATTAAAGCAACAATATACGTAGTGTACAAATGATAAGTCTATCAAATTCAACAGTATGTCTGATGAATATAGAGGACATGTTTTTACATGCATTCTTTGTTTTAAAAGAAAGACTTGAACAGTGAGTTTGCTTTCCAAACTATGAGAGGAAAAAAAAATTACACTCGGATCTTTAGGTTGTGTCATTCAATGCAGCTACAGAGGGGCCAAGCCCACTTACCTGATGACAAGTTACACTTTTATAATTTTCAAGGTCAGTGTCTTCAACACAAACACACAAATATATTTTGGGCTTTTTATTCGTCTTCATTTTTGTACCTATATGAGAGCTGTGTAACAGAGTACTGAGACTTGGCCTCATAAATAAGAAATGGAGATAGTTCTTTTAGCTCAGAACAAGTCTGTTATGAAATGGTGGAGCATGTCCACAAAATATCTTTCTGTCAACCCTGTTTCCCAAAAGTGTTTCAAAAATCTCTAAGTTGGCTTCACTTATTAGGAAAATGCCATTCTTTTTTTCCTGTTTAACCCTAAAATTTGAATTTAAAAGCTTTGTTTCTACAAGCAGCAGCACCACATGATCAAGTACACAACTGATTGACAGTCTCGACTTGGCCCTCAACCCCTGTGCAGAGCACAGCTGCCCATTCTGTTCAAATTCATGGCTTTTGCAGCCTGCTGTAGGAAAAAAATACACATTATGAATCTACTGCAGGAAGACATGGCTCCTAGCACAGTTTCTGCAGTAGTACTCAGCTTCAAGCCCCAGATAAGCCCAGAACCAGGCTCTGCAACTTGTGGTTCCAGCAAGTCCATCAACTGCTCCTAATATTTCACTAATGCTCACTGTCATTAATATACAAAATTACTTAGTGCATTGATGGATAATAAACATTCATAAGTTTTCCAACTAAAATAACTAGTAGTTCCTACAAAACTAGTTCAGATACACCTGAGATTCAAACCTAGTTTTGTTATTGGGGGGGGGGGGGTGTATATACATACATACATATATATATATATTTGGGTTTTTATTATTTTTTAAGCCTAATCTTAAACACAGTGTTATAGTGAGAATTTAGGAGTAAGCCTGCCCTTCACAGCAACAACAGAATATACAGGGAGGCATCAGAACAAATAATTTCCTTAATAAGAGGTCTGGCCATTTAGTTCATGTACATGTAGAAAAATGTTCTGGGTTTAGTTCGTGGAAATTATTCCTGCTGGATCATTATTATGGCAGTTATGTTTTCCATGACCCTTGAATCCTGGTCAAGAAGAGCAAGGAATAGCTAACAAATGTTCAACATCACTATACTCCCTCTGCATGCCTGCTTCCTCCCCCAGTGTGTGTGTAGCTCTGAGTAGGGTGATGTAGGGATGCAAAGCAGCTTCTTTCTATTGATTTGCAGTTCTTACAACATATTCTGTGGCTCTGTAGGCTGAAAGTTCACAGGCAGATGCTAATCCATGCAGAGGTGAAAAGCAATGGATAAAAATTAGCATAGGGACTTTGAAATCACAAACCTCAATTGCTGGAGTTTTATTGCAAAGTGCAGAATTTAGAAAAAAAAAATCTGATGTTCTGTCTTTACTGTGTCATTTTTATTTGCTTTTGTATATGGTTACTCACTTTTTCATTATAGATGTGACAGAGTTAGAGTGTATTTGAATCCTTCAGCAACGTCAAGACCAGAAGACTCTTTCAGAGTAGGAAGCCAAAATTCAGAAAGTAGTTATTATTCTTGAAAACAAAACTCTGGAGTTCATGGGAAAACCAGGAGACCTGATCATATGCATCAGATCCCCAGACTGATTAATGTTCACTACAGCAGAGATTGATGGAACTTTCTTTCTAATAGCTCTTCTGTGAGCCCAATACAGGGTGATTTTTTGCACATCCTACCTCTCTTATCATAAGTTCTTCACCCATTTATACTACTTCAAAATGTCATCAGGCCAAATTTGCCCATTACAGCTTATTATTATTTATTAATTGCATTATAACAGCACAAAGAAGCAGGAGTAGAGTGCACAAAAGGAATGCAATGCAGTTCCAGCCCATCATAGCACTCATGCCTACTTTCTGCTGTCTTGGCAGCCCAGTACCTGCCACCTCCTTCATCCATACATCTGTACCACATTGTCACTCAGTAGTCATGTCACTTTTAAGACCCTATGATATGCCAGAAGCCCCTCACGGTATACATTTTGCAAACTCAGAATAAAATTTCAGGCTCTGTCCCACATCACAGGTTGCTCAGGAGACACAAGCAGCCAATAGTTATGACCACCAGATTGACAATGTGTCAGGTTTCCTACTTTCTGAATATGACTGGAATTTTTTTGGCTCCTAGAGTGAAACTGATTTTGGAATAAACTCTGAAAGTTTTGTTTCTGTAAGGCTTGTAAAAATCCAACATATAAAAGCCCCTTTGTTAAAACTGAGGAAGTCAAAAGGGCTGAGAATTTCGTCAAACACCCATTTCTGTCTGTCTACTGGAGTGCTTGATTAGGGCCTCACACATTTATGAAAGACATAATAATAAATACAACTCTGAACTAACAAGAGAGCAGGAACAGAGACAGGGAATACACATACAGTCCTACTAATTGCCTTGCTATATGGTCCTCCATGCTTGTGGGAAGTCATGTTTTAGAAACATTCATAGAGATATCCAGCAGAGAACATGATACTCTTTTCAGTAGGCTTACTCATAGACTTGCAACAGCTAATGAAATAATGTCAACTTTTTACGAATATTCAGAGCACTTTTGTTAATAAAAAAGAAGGTATTATAACAGCCAACCATTATGTAGGCTGGCACCAACTGTTCAACTTTTCTAACGGAAAAAATTAATTGTGAGTGAATTGTTTTGCTCATGAAAGTGAGATAGATGTAGGAAGAAGTCAGGCAAACACCACTAATACTTGCATCCCACCTCAGACTCCACCTGGAACACCAGTTATTCAATTACTGGGGCTTAACTCTACAATCCACACAATGTTATGCAGCTTTTGCACAACAGGACTACATGGTTAATTTGCTGATTAACATACACAAACAATTTTTCAAAACTACAGCAGTTTTGTAGACCCACATCTTTCAATATAGGAATTTTAAAACAATAATACTCAATAAAGTTGAGACCAAACAAGCTAGTGTTGTCCATTTATAAGCTAGTTTGGATCCAAAATTTTATGTGAAGTTTTTTCGCTACTCCTTTCCCTCTCCACTCTCTCTTCCAAATGAGAGCTCTGTCCCTGAGCACAAAGCGAAGGCAGACAGACATTTGCAGTATTCAGATTATTGATTTAATTTTTTTCTAACTTGGTCTTACACATTTATAAGTGAGTGAACTGAGTTAAATTGCATTAAAATCTAATAAAAAATTCTTTGTAAATCAGAGTGTCTGTTATTGTGAGTTTGACTCTTAATCTGACCTTTTCCATGATTATTCTTCCTGTACAGCCCTACCATGTTATCATGTCTCTCTGGGCAACCTGTGCCAGTATTTTACCACCCTCATTGTAAAAAATTTCTTCCTTATACCTAATCTCTTTCTATCCTCTTTTAGTTTAAAATCATTACCCCTTGTTTTATTACGGGCCCTGCTAAAAAGTCTACCCCCATCTTCCTTGTAAACCCCCTTTAATTACTAAAAGGTCACAATAAGGTCCCCCTGGAATGTCCTCTGGTCCCACTCTCCTGTGCTAAGGACCCCAGAGGTGGATGCAGTACTACAGGTGGGGTCTCAGCAGAACCAAGCAGAGTGGCAGAATCACCTCCCTTGACCTGCTTGTCATGTTTCTTTTGATGTAGCCCAGGATAGAGGTGGCTTTCTGGGCGGTGAGCATGCATTTCTGGCTCATATCCAGCTTCTCATCTACTTCTGAAGTTGCAGATCAATGCGCTTCACACACATGATGGAGCAAAATATTTAAACTCATGTACTTTGAAAGTTATGTTTCACTTCTTCTTTAAGACATTCAGTGCAAGTGAACTGCTTCTTACAAGTATGGAGAATTACCACTGTGGAAAGCTTCATGGGCTACAAAATACCATAGGCAATGGCCACTCGCAGGAGCACTTTTATCTAGAGGGGTGACTGAACATAAGATGACCTTAACTGAGGAATTAGAGGCCATGTGCACACATGGCCTACAAAGATAGCTAGCATTAAATACATGCCTCTGCTATCCTAGATGTGTTCATATCTTGGCGAGTAAGTGTGCTTTGAATTTCTTAATCAAAATTAAATGAATTAATCTTGCTAACTCTCATAGATTCAAATGACCTGTAACACGAATTGCATGATAGTATTCCTTTGATTTTGGTTTGGTTTAATCTTGCTAAACCTAAAAATATGTGCACTTTAAAACAAAGAAACATAACATTGACAAAAGTGTGAGAACAAAGGCAATTAGAGCAGAACAAAGTCACTGAATCTCCTGTCCTGGATGCAGATAGCAGCTTCACACTCTGTACAGACACAAGTACTTTAAGGAAATGTGAGCAGAAAGAGGAGTTAGGTGTTGATCTTTACCATGCAAAGAGAAATATGAGTGATGCGGACAGAGAGAGCTCCTTTGGACATTACGTACAGTGACCACCTAGCTTCATTGAGCTCTTGTGCATACTCTCAATCCCACTGTCAGTTTTTATGCAGATTGCAGTAGTTCAGCATTTTATTAGTTATTATCACATTATGTTATTCTAGTCTTTGTAAAAGTAGTTGAAACATTACTTCCGCCAATTTTAATTTCATTTTCTAGAGACATTAGTTTAATTTGAAAGGCAGAGTGTTTGTTATGTCCCATCAGTAGAAAAAGAGAGCCCTATTCCATGTTCCAGGTGGATCACTCCTTTTTAAATACTTAAATTTTATGGAAGCCAGTAAAAACTGGTTCCTAAATATACCCTAAGCATCATTGTGGATCAGTATTTTAATCCTGTCTAATTAATTAAATATATATATACAGACATCTCTAATCAGAGTTTGGTTTGGTCACTTAAACTTGAGTTGCTATGAGTTTTGGACAAATCTAGCTCAGTGTAGGTGACTTAAGCTAACACAACAATGAGGAAAAGGAGTCCAGCTTATCTACTTGTCTCAAATCGTGTCCACTTTCAGGTGTTCAGGAAAGTTATTTGATCATGAGAAGAGCCATACAGACAATGCAAATAAGTATGGGATTCATTGAGATGAAAGTTAGTGACTAGCAACTTCCAGCTGAAAGTTAGTAATGGTAGAATAGGAAGTTCTGAATAGGAGTTCTTTGAAGATGTTTTACTTTAGTGTTCCATAACATGCAGTTATGAATATTTCTTACTTGCACAAATTCTGCACATCTATAGGCATATAAAGTGATGTTCAAAAATCTTAAATAACAATGTTTACATGATATTTTTAATTTCCTTGACATTTTTCCTTGCATCTGTTTGACAAAAAGGAGCAAACATCAATGGTATACCTAGACTTTCAGTAGCTCTCTAACATGCAAATGTAACATAACTTAAAAGAAAATCTAACTCAAATTTTATGAATTCAGAAATAAAATTATGGAGAAGGATAATGAATCAATAGAATTAACTTGAAAGAAAATCTTTAAAATTAAAATCCTTTAAATAAAACTGATGGAAAAATGTGCATAAAAAATAGTCAACTTTAAACAGTATTCAAACAAACAGAAAATAAATTGCTTTGATTATTTTCAGGCATACACAATTAAGGTAAATCCAAAAATTGAATTTAGAAGAATAAAGTTTTATCAATGTGTATGAGGTTACATTATTAAATATAACAGGAAAGCTACAGTTTTACTCTAACCATATAGGAAGGCTTTTTATCATTTAAATATGATTTGAAGGAGGGGTAGGTGTTCCTGCGTGTTACTGCGCTCTATTTCATCTCTAATTTAACCCTTTGAGCATTTCATAGAATGAACAGGACTTATGTGCATCAAAGAAAAAGATAAATTTGATTAATTAAATTTGGTTAAAAAGTGGGAGTGTTTCAACTTGCTATCATTTTAGTAACTATAAAATAAAATTCCTGTTGGTGTTTATAGTTGGTTAGACATCTTTTTTCAAGGCCTTCACTACAAAGCAAGAGAAGCTGCAGACCTGATCAAACGTCTGTAAGCACTTAAGGATGTTCCCTTTACCTGTGGGAGCAAAGGCACTTCCAGAATGATTTACTCCAGAGAGGAGAAAACAGATAATTATGTTCTGCCTTTTCTCAGGGATTCTTTTCAGAAAGAGTAACTTTCTTTACAGCTGTTGAATGGCTCATGGGTGCCCTGAGCAACAACCCCAACATCATCTACTCTGAGAGGGAGCAGAAAACAACCCAGAGACATTTGGCACACATGTGACAAAGTCAATCCCAGTTGCCTGTGGCTCCCTAAATAGCTACTCTCACTATGGTACCAGCTTCACATCTATCACCACCCATCTCAAGACATTCCTCCTTGAGCAGGGCCTTAAGCACGCAGATACCAGCAGCAGGAACATTTCCAGAAACAAAACTTGAAAATTTCCCAAAATACAGTGGAAAAGCTTTTTTTAATCATCGTTAACTACACTAATGCCAATGAGCTACAGATGCTGTCAATTATATGGTTTTGGAGTTATCTCACATGTGTAAGGTAAATGATCATCCTTATCTCTGTACACTGGTCACACTGTCTGAGATCTTGACTTACTATAACTCATTTCATTAAATACTGAGATAGGGTAGCTGAGTAACTGAATCCCTTTAATTGAAGTTTATATGGCATCATAATTTATACAACAAAAATTTGAGCTGTCTCTACCAAAGTTTTGCAAGAAAGATAGCCTAATGTTAGAAATTAAAACTGAACAGAGACCACCCTTAGTTTGAATTGACAGTGGAGTCCAAGAAAAAGTAGTCTGAGTCATGCTATTATTGCTCAAAGTCATTACATTTCACTTTCCTATTTTTAGACTTTTTTTTTTTAAATAGATGTCAAGCCCAGAGACTGAAGATTTAGGAAAGTTAAGATGAAAAAGAACATTGAAATTTTTTATTAGAAGACTCATTTTAGAACAAGGAGGCAACATTTACTCAATTCACAGTTTAGATTTTCTGTAAGTAAACATCTGGAGTGCAGATGTTTTGAAATTTTATCAACATCTTTCTTTTTTATTCTGCAAATTGTTCCTAATTGTCATTTTTTGAGTTTGCCATCCCATCCATGTTTTTTTTGGATGGTGAGCTCCCTGATTTTCAAACTATTTTCACATTATTTCTGCTTTTCCTCTTTTTTTTTCCCAGTGTGAAACACATTTAATGTTGACTACTGTCAATATAGACCAGTGCCTGCCTGTATTTACATTTACACACCATTTATGACGCAGCTAAAGCAATTGCATTTCTGAAAAAATCAAGGCTAGAGGAATATTTCATAATTCTCATGCATATTGATTACATTTAGGCAATGGAAGTTATGAAGAGAAAGAACACAAAGTGATCTGAAAGGTACATCTGCATTTCCAACCCATAACCCATGTGCTATAGATTGTAATTTCCACTGATCACTTCATCATCAGATTGTATAATAATCAGAAAAAATAATTCTCCCCCTTTTTCTTTGGCCATTTTCAAATCAGTACAACAGAGAGTCCTGATGTGTTGTTGAACTGGTTTGCAGTGGAATTGCAATTGGCTTACCACAACCCTTAAACTGGCTCTGAAACTGAAACTTGCTCTAAAACATGCTGAACTTTTTTTTTTTTTTTGAGGGCCTGATTATCTTGCAAAACCTTCAACACTTCCTTTTTCAGAATAGGCTGTAAAGTCTGAGAAGTCTTTTCTCATCCTTTATCTCCCCTTCCCCACCCCAAACTTTCAGCTATTGCTTAAGACTCTAAGTTAACAAGGAAGTTCAGAGAAGTAGGACAAAATCAATAACACACTTGATTAAAATTGATCCAAGATATATGATGAAGAACTTTATCTCAGGACAGCAAGGGTGTATTCTAATGTGATGACTGAGGGACTGGATCCCTGTGGCAGATGAAGTGCCTCTAATGCAAGCTGTGTGGCCATTTAGACACTTAACAAATCCCTAAGTAAAGTTTTATCTGAGTTTGGTTTGACTTGCTTTAGCTGAGCAGAATTACTCTTCATTTCAAAGTCACAATCCATTAAATGCCAAAAAAGGGGAAAATTATTTTGCACTGCAATATATCACTTCATCCCATAAATCCTTTGTAGCACATCCAGCCGTGCAGGAAGGTGAAGAGGGGATTCCACTCATGCAAAGGCAGAAAGCTGGATTGAACATCCTCTGAAAAAGTGAGGCTTAGAAACATCATGCAAAACTGAGGAAAACAACAAATACTTCCTTACAATATGTGTAGCCTGAGACTTGAGAAGCAGCTTCTCCTGTCCTATACATCATTTTTTCCAGAAATAAACATCAAACTCACAGGTTTTGAACAAACCTGTATAATCTCTGCCAAATGAAAAGTTAATAGGTCCCAATGGGTATGGCTACTTGATCAGCAAGGTTATTTTGCGCTTCGCTGTGCTGGGTTTTGCAAGCATGCCTTTACTTAACCATGGTATTATTATCACTTGTAGAAAAGAGTTTGTTCAGTTCCCAGCCTTGTACCGACAACAGCCTGTAGCCCTGTGTTTTCACAGCTCAGCTGAATCTGTCCTATTGGAACAAGGCCAGTTACAGGAAGATCTAACCACAACGTTAACCAGCCCTGCTTACCTATCATCTGGACGGGCAACATACTGGTACAGTCTCAAGAAGCCTCCCAGAGCAACAGAATGACTGTGAAACAAATCCTGGTCCCCTGTCCATTTGCTCCTCACTGACTGCTTCAACATAGCTTTGCAGCACTCCAGTGATACAGCCCTCCTATGCCTTCATGCAAAATGATCCTCACAGTGTTCTGTTCTCTTTTGGTGCAGAGAAAACAACTGTTTGGGGAAGTTTACAGTCTTGTGCACTGGGAGTAACACTCTATAAAGGTGAAGCAATTTAGATTGATGGATTAAAACACAACACATCAGGGTAACACACAGTTCAAGGGAAATCTTGCCTGATCTGGTTTAGAAACTTCTAATTTGTATCTTCGTTTTCTTAAATACATTTCCATTTACAATTGTGTACACCCTCACATCTGCCTTTGCCCAACACAACCAGTTACCCTGAAGAAGAAAATGTGTATCTCTAGTAAGCAAGTGTCATTCCCTACAGCTGTTTGTCACATTTTTCTTCTCCCATTCAGCAAAGGTGTTGGGCATTCTTAAGGTGGAGGACCATGTAAGAGGTCAATATGAAGAGAAAAGAATGGCTTCAAATCTAACCTTGTTACCATTTTTTTTCCATGTTTCTTTCATATCAGTGCATGTCAGTTCCAGAATACAAGTTTTGGATTAAATTAGAGAGTTATGTCCTGATGATTATGTCTAAAACAGGTGGATGAATTGCTCTGTGCTAGATCTTGCTTCTCCACAATTACAACTGCCTTAGTCCAGATGTCAAACTTTTAGAATGACACAGATAAGATGAGCTAACTAGAAGTATCTTTGTAATATGATATGGGATAAATAACTATAGATTTTATTTAATTAACTTTGATTTAAAATTGGGCATCTAAACTACTACTCAGTCCTGTCAGTTGACACGGTAGTGTCAGAATACCTTTGAGTATAGCTCTCCAAAAGTCAATTGCTCCCCTCAGCATTGCAGGGAACATATTGACTTTGATGTGAAAATATACATTCAGGATATTCTTGTGAGGACCACAAAAGTGACAGAAGAATGCCAGTCTCCACTGATCTTATTGTAGACCATACTCTTAAACCACTTTCAGGCTTTGAAAATTCATTTATATTTTGGACATCCAAATTTGAGAGATTTGTCCATGACTGCAAAGGCAAAAAGACCAAGTACCTTTAAATTCTTTAGATACCAAATTATAATTATAGGTTTAGGAGACAGAGAAGCGTTATTGGTTTTTTTCCTAGATCAGGGGGTTTTATTTTACTTTACCTTGGGTACATATTGCTTATATTTAGAATCAGGCTTTTATGGTAGAGAGTTTAACTGTGAAAGAATATAGCTGTCCATACATCCATATATGTGGATTTAATACCTGTACATACATGATTGCTAAAGTCACTACAGTTCTAAAAATTATTTAATAATTAAATAAAAAATGGATGAGTGAAGTGCACAGTGGAAAAGTATGGTGTCATGTGAATATTTTTTGAATAGAGTCTTGCTCTGAATTTGTCAGCAAAACTTCCACTGAACTCGGCAGAAGCTTTGTGTTATAAAGCAGTAAAAAGTATACTCTTTTATGTAGCAAAACAAACTTAATTATATAAAACAGTGAAATTAAATCTTCTTGTCTCCTCAGAAAGAAGTTTATTAAGTCACTGGTCTAATTTAAACCCAGTTAGCTATAGTGCAGTGCTATGACCATAGAAGTACAACGGTTTGATTGCAATATGGTCCAAATGCAGATGGTGTTGAAAATATCTTTTTAACCAACCAGTTCCTGCCACAAAAATACACTGCAACTTCAGTGGCAATTAAGATACAAGCGTTAAAATCGATTATTAATGACTGCACAATTAAGTCCTGTTGTGGAGTTGCTGCTCTCACACATAATCACTCGAGAAGCGGGTGTTGCCCACCAGGCTCGCACGGGTGCTTGGGCTCTCCCCAGGGCTGCTGCCACTGCTGCAAGGCCCCACACACTCTCCTACAGTCCCTGAACCCAGGTTAGTCCCTGCCAGCTGGTTGTCCCCACTACCAAGAAGCAGAATGATCTCTGGAGGCGCATAATTGCCTCACCAGGTACTCACCCTAGCTCCTCACCCACATCATGGGTGGCAGACGTGACTGAAGAGCTGGATGTCAGTAATGCTGAGGGAAGCAAGCACCAGGGGTTTCACAGCTCCTGCTTCCCTTCCTATAAAGGGTGGGGACAGGGTTTGCCTCTTAAGGAACTACCAGAAATTTGGTTCTATATTTGACTTTCAACAGCTCTTAAAGACAATTGCTCAGGGCAAAGTTTGCGTAACACCACCTTCCTCTCACAAACAAATATGGTTTTTGGATGTGAGCTGGAAATTCTAGGTATTACTTTAGCAGTTTTAAAATTCTCAAACATATACGAGTAAACCTGCCTCAAAAGCTATAGTATGATAATATTCTGTGTATTGAGACAAAATTAATACAAGATGAGATTGCACTTTCATCACAGTAGGGAGACTCAAGGAAAAAAAACCTGAATATGGATCAAGGCTTTCAGTATTTAATAGGGCAGCTCAGATGTATGTGGTGTTGAAGACGTGTTTACCTTGGATTGAGATTAAAAAATTTTGTAATCAGGATAGGCTTGTATAATGGAATTATTTCCTCCAGATTAAGAATAACTAGAAATCACGCTAAGTTCCCTTAGCCTTTTTTTTATTCTTACAGTAATGCTTATATACTAAAACCTTCAAGGAGGCAATTTTGTCTCTTAAAGTCTAGTTTTATCACTGCTGTGAGTGCTATGGGCATATTTGAATTTTCACATTCAAATACTTTCAAAGGTGGGAGTTACATCCCCAAGTCCTGTTCGGGGAACGCACATTTTCTCTCACACTCTATTATTCTCTATGTATTAGTAAAGGATTCATCTAACCCTTCATGAGAGCCAAGTATTGAGGATACACATTATGGATACAACAGGCGTCGTATTTTCCTGTTTTAATTGTTCTTTACTTGAACGCTGCAAAAATACTTGTAATGGTCTCACACTAACAAACAAGTTTTTATTACATGCACAAGACCAAAAGCAAGGAGGTTGAGATTCAAACAGCAGTTCAAAATTTCTGGTAACAACACTGAAAGGAGTTAACAGTGTTTCTGATCTCACCAAGCAAGGATGAGATCCAATATGCCAAAAGTTGAACAAGGACAAAACCATCAGGCAGATAAAACACTCAGACACTGAAACTGAGCTGCTTGTTTAAAGTGCTGAAGGTACCATTGCTATCCTCACAGCAATGCAAAACTTAAAAAGAGATAATAGGGCATGCACTTGCCTTCATCTGAGCTCTGTTCTAAACAGGGACACCCTAGCCCCCCACGGGGTACTTGAAATGCTCCACAAACAACACAACATTCACAGAAGTTTTGGGGTTGTTTTAATGAAAAAAACCCATTTGAACCTCCAGCCAGAGAAAATTCTGGCAAATGATATAAAAACCATCATAGAGGAGATCAGGATGGCAGAGGGGACAAAAATGGAAGCCCTGGCCCTGAGGGAGAGAGAAGAGATGGGCTAGTCACGCTCTGCTTGGTAGGCCAAGATAAGTTAGTAGATGCAATATCTGATACATTCCCCTCGGTTGTTCCCTGTTTCTGGCTTCCACCTCAGTGATTTCCATAAGAAGTGTCTGGTCAGGATTCTTTTTTCAGCATCCTTATTCCCTCCTTTTCCTATCTTTTTCCCTGAGATCCAGATACAATTCCTTATTCGTTTGTTTAAGAAATTCACGTTGTGAGAAAGTATAAACATTATTGATTACAAAGGTCAGCTCTCTCCCCAAGCTAGGAATATTTCCTTTAATCACTGTTCGAGAAATAATTAAATGCCATTATTGTAATAGTTCCCTGCTATATGAACCTTTTACCTAAGAATCTCAAAAGGCTTTGTCCTGGTGAGTATTGTTATCTTTGAGAGACTTGGTAATAAAGTTGGTATATGACAGGTTAGGAATAAAGCTCAGCAATACAGATTGTACTCCCTGAGTCTAATTACTACCATTCTATACATTCCCCTTTCTGGCACCTAAAAATTTGAGAAAAAAAATACTATTTTCTCTCCCAAACCAATTTATCCCGTATTTTACTAATAATCCCAGTAAGGCACTGTGTAGTGGATAATAAACCAAATGAAACCACACCAAATTAAGATTCAAAAAATTACGGCGAAGAAGAATCCAGATTTTGTGAAGTTTACAGCCTTTGAGATATTCAAACACATAATATCAGCCAAATGAAGACCTTGCTTTAGAAAGCATCCTGTTCTTAGTCAGACATCTGAGGTTATTATGAATGCCTTTTTTACGGGGAACAGTGATTTGAATGGAAGCTCAGCTCTTCCCTGACCGTAGGCCAGAGTGAATCCAGCCCCTGGGTCTCTTCCTATGGGAACACTAGGCAGAGAGACCCTTTTCAAACGAGGTCAGCCTTTGAAACAGGAACTGACCTTCATCAACCAAGACTCCCTTCTCCTTTGCAAGCTTTTTGCACTTTCTATTAGAAAGTAATGCAATGAGTTATATTCTAATTCTCATCTGCTAAACGTCCTTAAAAGTCTGGAGTCGTTCCTGTTCTCACTAAAAGACAGGAACTGAGCATGTTTGAGAGACACGACAGTCCCTCAGCTCCTCTTCCTTTGTGTTTCCCATTTACAGTTAGTTCTGCTGTCGCACCCAAACCATTTTCAGTGTATAAGAGTAATTTTGATAATTGAGGCACAAAGAAAGAGCTCCCTGTGTGTTTCTGGGAAACTTGCTGTGGTCTAACAAGGATCCTGGTGGCTGCACCTGCACATGCAGCTTGCCGCTGTTTCTCTGGGGTGCAGCTTCTTGCAGGAGAGGGAGAGCAGGGAATAGCCTTCTACTATTGTGTCTTCCAGCAGAGAGGAGAAAAGCATAGGGTAACTGCTGGAAATGATGCCCTCAAGGGGGTCCAGAGTGCACATTCCAGCCTAGCATTCAGACTTGTATCCAGATGCTACAGTTAAAACTCCAACCCTAAATAAATTTAGTCTTTCTTTCCTAGTCACATAAGGGGAGCTGTTTAGTTAAGCTCCACATCATAAATGCGTTGTACTATCCAAAGTGAGAATAGTGCTTTCCCCTGTAAGAGCAGCTGCTCTTTTATGGAGGTTGATAGGTGAGAAAATGGAAAAGTTTTACATTTCATTTAAAATTGAGCCACAGAGCTTTCTAAATCAATATTGGTGCTCTCAAATCTCAGACAAAAAAATATCTGTCAAAGGAAGAGAATGACTGTTCTTGTCATTCTAGCCATCAAAGTTATTTTGATCAAGTCTGTGTGTATTTTTAATAACGATTTTCCTTCTCCTTCTCTTGTTATTCACTTGAAGGCAAACTTATACAAAAAGAGGAGCAACTTTCTGAAAAAGTGTAAGAACCTCTGGGACAAGATCAATCAGTATTTTGTGAACTCAAGATCTTTAATTATATGTGTGACAGAAGGCACCTGGAGTATGGCTTTTCACAATGCAGGTAGTTTTTAAATATTTATTTTGACAACATATAGGTGTGGCAAGACTAAAAAAATAACAGTTTAATCTATCATCTTTAACCGTTGTTATTGTGAAAATGTTAAATTTTTGGCATTCATGTCCCAATATGAACAGATGGAAAAGACTATATCAGTGTTATAAAAAGCCTCCAAAAGAATTAGAATTTGAATTTAAAGTAATGACAATTCTGAAATTCTCTCAAACTCTTTCATATATTATCTGAGTCATGCTGAGATTTACACAAGAAATCTCTATCAAAACCACCTGGAATCAGGGAGAGGGGAAAGCAAACATTCTGACTAACAGCTTTGTCACACTAGGCTTGTAGCACCATTCCCAGTGCTAAGCAGTGTTCTAATACAAACATTTAAAAATTTAAAAAAATCTAAGAAATGTTGCATAGAATTTATCAAAAAATGACTAAGTAATTTATAATATATGTTAATAAAGATTTTCCAGAGCTGTAATATTTTTTCCATGGCACAGACAAAGTTATGGATAAGGTATATATTCTAATGGAGGAATCTGCGTTATAGAAGACCACAAAGAACTACTACACATAGATCAGTGACATCATTATTTCAAACAATATGAGCGCATTTAAACAGCTGGGGGGAGATTGCTGTATAAATACCTGTATTTATAGCTGAATTTATACACTGGTAATTCATATGTTCATTTGAATATTTCGTACATAACTGCTATTTTTAGAAAGATGACTAAAATCAAAATTAAATACAACAAGTTGTACCAGAAACTTTTTACGTAACTTTTTTCAGTATTCTACTTTCACAATTACAAAATATAGTCCCCTTTAAATGCAATCGTGCAGAAAGTTTGTTAAAGCTCTTTCAAAAAGACAGTGAAATAATGGAGATCAGACTCTGACCTGTAACACTTAGACAGAAAACAGTTGCACCAGCAGCTACGTTCTAACAGACTGTCAGAGGAAATGGGAAGTTTTCAGATTGTTGTCCATAAGAATAAGGAGCACAATTTGGTATTTAAAATATTTGCATATTTGCAATGAACTGAAATTTAGAATGACATTACTTAACCTAGAAGAAAAATAATTTAACATCCATTTGTGGTTATAAGCAAGGTTCTAAAATTTAAGCTACTTCTCGTGTTTCTCAAATACTAAACCAAAAGGGTAGTTTTTAGCTGTAGAGCCATTCAGATTTTAAGCATAAATGCAAATGTATTTACTGTGATGGTTAGAAGACAACAGCATACACTAGGAGGAAAATAGCAAAATGACAGCAGAGCAAAAATACACATCATTCACTCTTTGAAGATAACTGATTAATATCCTACTCCTTCTTCTACTCTTTATCAAAAGACATTCTAATTAATTAAATACCTCCTCATCAGCTAAACTGTCATCTTATGACAGCATTTACACTAGAAACAAAACAGAACAGTGGAGATTCCATTTCTGATGGAAAAAAACCAACCTCAAACCCCCAAGTAAAATTTTGCAGATAATGAAAATATTTTTATGGCTTCAAAATAATTAATTTTCCTTTAACTGCAATGCTTCCAAACAGGGAGAGAAAAGCCTCCAAACTGTCGCCATTAGTATGCAAATAATGTCATGTACATGTGACACATGATGTCAGGAATTCTATTTCATTTCTTACAGCTGAAGGAACAGAATATAGATGCTGCTACTACATTAGTGTTTGAAGTGGAGTTATACATACCTGCCCATACCAACTGTATTCCAGCATTGTAACCTCAGTGAACACCAAGTCTTAGAAAACTCAGAGCAAATTCGTGAATACGAACTGTTTCATGTAAGACAAAGCCTATGACTATGCTGCTACTTTCCCTTTCAAGGGAGTGTGCTAAAGTCTACAACTTTTGCTTAGCCACCAGCACTGCTACAATCATGGCTTTGTTGAAGTGTTGTGCTCTTGCAGCTAAAACCTGTTGATAATGAACCTGAACCCATTATTTTGAGTCAATGAATTGAAAGAAATAGGGCAAAGAATGAAAGCCACAGGGCCAATTACCAGCATTCTTTGATGTATTACTTGCTAGCACCCACCAAATCACTTTGTGTCTTTGTCTTGATCCCCTCTGTTATTCATTAATTATTCTGGAAGGGTTAGAGTTCAGATAGCTAATTGCACAGACAGTCTTACTTGGTGGGGATTCTCCCTACACTCACACTTTCCCCAACTGTGCCCAGCCACCTTGTATTATGCCAATTAATCCAATTCTTGGCATTTTTGTACAGTCCTCCAGGTTCTTTTAAAGTTTTGCCTAAAATGTTTTCACTCAGGCTTGTAAACAGAGGCTGAAGAAGGTTTGCAAACTGGACAGATAATGTTTTACAACTGTCTTCTTGATTCTTTGTGGAGATCACTGGCCCCAGTGACCCTGCATTCCTCCCCACATGCCTGTCACTTTATTTACAAACATAGTGTCTAGTACTACTGCATTTGTAGAAATGAGAATTATTTTACAGTATTTCATTTTTCTCTCCCTGCCCCTCCCCACTCTTCATTTTTGCCATAAAGGATCTTTGTTAAATTGAGAGATAAATATCGCTTTGTGACTTAAGAGAGAATTTCTAGGAATAGTCTTGTCATGTCACATTTCGTTATTGATACTAGCACTGGGAATGCTTCTATGTCCAAAATTTCATAACAAAAAAGGAATTAATTTTAATCATAAGAATGCAAAAAAGGGAAACAAAAGTTTTATGTTCTGTGACATCAAAGCCCAGGTTCCTGTTTGCAAACTCAGCAACTGTTCACGGGCTTCAAATTTCAGAAAATTCATTCTTAGGACTGTCTTCATTTCCACTCAAAATGGGAAAATTTTGTCTGTTTCCTGGTTTTGGCCATTCATTCCATGTTTGTTGTTCTGTTGCCACAGATACCCACATTCCTGCTCCTAAGACCCTAGAAAATTACGAAAATGAGACAGTAGTTTGGGGGCACGAATCACAAGCAGCAGAATTAGGACCAAGACTATTCACAGTTAGGAATACCCTATGTTTTAAATAGTTACACTGCAGGCAATGTCAGTAATTTTAGGTCCTCACAGACACTTCCATGTGGCTGGGAACTGTGAAATCAATGTCTCTACCTGAAAAGCTGGAATGTAGAGGTAAAACTGGGTCCTCAGAGAGTACTCTGAGATGCAGTATGCACAGGCAATAGGTCCTTTAAGAAAGTGGTCACTGAAATAAACAGAAAAGGGCAGCCACAGAGAATATGCTCTAAGTATTTTAAATCATAGTTATATGTACCTAAGCAATTATCCAACTATGTAACTGTTCTTTTTCAAAGATACCAGTTAGCTTATAAGATTGTACTGGAGATCTTAGAGTGCTTAGTAAAAATTTGCCCCAGGAATGTCATCCTCAAATTACATTGAACAGATAATACAATGAATTAAATGTGAATGCTGAAGTCCAAGGTGGGTGGGGGGAAAGATTTCGTAATAAATCTGTCTGAAAAAAAATAACACTGTTTTAGCTTTTCAAGTGATCTGACTGCTAATCTCCATTTGCAGATAACAGAAATCCAATATCCTTCAAGCAACCAGGTCAAAAGAACTGTTCAATAATTACAGGAGTCTTATATGAGAAACTGTAAAACACCCAGGAGCATAGGGTAGTTGAGGAAGATTAAAGAAAGAAAGTTTGTTTATAGATTTCATTTTTCTGCCACAAGAATCTAAATAAGCTTAAGATGGTGCTTCTTTCTCCGTATAAAGTTTAAAGAGAAAGTTACTAATTGCAACTCTGTGAAACGAGTTATACTTTTTGTTTATATTCAGAACCACTCAAGCTCCATCTTCAGGTGAATGGTGTGCAAAATATTTCTATTAGTCTAAACAAAATACTACCTCTGACCACACTCTATAGACTGAACTGTTGACCGAACTAGTGCAAAACTCATTATCCATGAATTCATACTTGTTAAGCATTCAGTTTCAACTTGGTTTCATATGTTAGCATCAAAATGAAAAACCAAAGAATTCTGTGAAGTATTTTGCATACTTATGTCCACGCATAAAACACATATCTTTCACACTCTGTGACTTGACTTTTTCCTCATTATATAGACCAAACATAAAGTTTTGTCTCATTAATGAGTAATTCAGGTAAACCAGATATCAAATCATTTCTCTTCAAGGAACACCAATTTTTTAATATCTGAAAATTAATATAGTTTATACAAATAAGAGAACGTTATCTAACTCTAAAGCAGAAGAGTATTCTAAGTCAATGGCTTGTGATACTACAGTCAAAAATTCAAAAGACTAAAATATTCCCGAACAATTATTCCTTAGAAGAGAGTTTATGCCAAATCCATAAACTGCCAAAACTGGTTTTGTAAAATCTAACCTCCAGTTTTTAATTCCTTGATAATACTCAATATATCACATGGTGGAGCCACCACATATTATGTTACTAGCAGCTGTGCTGAGGAACACCTTCACCAGGTAGGGGAGGGGAGGAGGTCTGGTCCTTTGGGACCTTATCTCAGAATGATGCTCACAGAAGACTAGCCACAATTCAGCATGTGTCTGCTCTCCCCCACTAGTTTCTCTTCTCTCACTTGAAAAACTCAGCTGGCATGATTTCTTATATTGCTGTTAAATTAAGGCAATATCTGCAGGGGCATGTGAGCACATAGGTTGACACCCTACTCTCCTGGAACCCATCATAACATTTAAAGAGGTGAAATAACGCATTCTGAGGCAAGACAGTGGAGAATTTGCAGTTTCTATTCACCAGATAATTTCTATATGTCAGTTTTCTAAATTTCTAAATATTGCTTTTCTACACAGAAGAAACCAATAAAATTTAATTTCCACAGAGTCCTAGTTTTTAAGGTAGACTTCACTGTTACAAGAGTATCTCGGGACTTTCCAGAACCCCCAGCCCCAGTCATCGAAGTGATCCCAGAGCTGAAAACATCTCTTTATTTCAGAGAAAAGGGAATTTCTTATTCCAGATAGAGCTCCAACTACTTTTTTATGTAGAAAAGTAAAACATCAGCAACAGTATTTAAACAAACATACAACTTCAGTATCTGCGTTAAATGATTATTGCTATCCTTTCCACTTTTTTTCTGTATTACTAGATTTGACATTGAAAGTTTAAAAGTTTAAGATGTGTTTTCTGTCAATAAAGTCCTTTTTAGCTGTAAGGCCCTTAAGGAAGTGGTTTGCTGTGTCTATATAATGCTTTGCACTCTGGGGCACTGATGTGGTTGAACAAACAGAATTATCCAGTAACTTCTGACTATGACCTGTTTCAGTCACGGCTGAGCCTTCTGAAATTACTCTGTTGCTGAGGTCAATAGCAATTCCTTACAACTTCCACAGGAGCAGCCCAGTGCAGAGGTCTGTCACAAGTCCCATATCATGTGTGGAAGCTAAGTTTGAAAGTCTTCTTGACTCCTTTCTCTATGTATAAAGCAGTATGAAATGTAAATTATTTCCTCCCTAAGTAATTAGGAAGAACAGAAATTCATATGTGAATAGTCTTATTACAGCTTACAGATTAATATTCAACTCCTAACTCTGAATTTTAATGAAGGGCCTCCAAGAGCCATGACACAAACTGAACTTCTACTAGATATGGAATACAGCAGAGAACAGAAATAGGGATTGATTCCCTACAAGAACAATTGATTTGAGCTTGAAAAAGAGTACAAACAGCAACAAAACCTCTTTAAGAAAGAGTAGTTATTCTCAACTTGATTCTTAACTGTATGTAAAATATGTTGCCCTGGTGGACTTAAACCTGAGTACCTGAACATTTTAAGAACTGAACATCATTAAGCTAAAAACAACTATTTTTCCAAAGTGGAAGCAAGTTAAGTATCTTCTCAGTAACACAGTAAATAAAATATATAAACTTCTTCTTATATTCATTTAAAATACTACAGTCCAAAGTTAGCTCTTTGTTAAATACACCAAGAATATTATCTGATTATGAAACTAGTCACATTAATGAATCTTTCTTTTTTCAGTAACACAATTCAGAAATTGAGCTTTTTCCCTGGGAATTGCATCTTATTTTAAATCCTGTCTCTTATCTAGTAAGCAGTATATCTTATTTAAACAGTAGCAAAAGCCTAGTGTTCTGTTTTTAAATTATTGCTAATGATTAGGAACTTTGCCTGAATAATAAGTACAGGAATTATTATTATCATTAATATTATACATTTTTCATGAACTTTCTGCACTGCACAGGACTGTGATAAAGTAAATGAGGGATCTCAAGTGTTCAGAGGAAAAGGATATCTATTTTCAGATGTGGAATATCTGAAATATAGCAAAAAAAATACAAAACCTGGTTCAAAATTCAACACACCAGTCAAAAGCATTGATTTGTTACACTGCCTTAACAACTGCAGTATAAAAATAGACACAGAGGATCAGCCTCAAAATGGGTGTAAGCTGGAGAACTATGATAAATAAAGTATAGCAGTAGTCCTTCTTATGACAATTTCACACATCACAATATAATTTGAATGTTGCATACTAACAAGCAATAGTGAGAACGATACTGCAGTTTCCTATGGATTTCTGTTATACTTCCCTTAAAGCTTTCTCTCCCAGGACTCCCAGTCACCTGTTTTGGATTGTTTCTCATGATCATTGCACTGCATCTTCCAGAGTTGATCACATCTGCTGCCAGGGAAGGGAGCTTTCAGCCCATGGGCTTCTGAGCCAGAGCGCCACATAAGGCCAAGAGTCCCCACACAGCTGCTGCCCTTGCTCATGACTCTGCAGACTCATGAAGAGCTTACTTTCCCTATTGTACAATTTAAGCTTTTTTTCCCTATCCACCTGTGGATTTCCATGACACCTCAAGGCAGTTCTGTTGAAACTGGCCTGCAGGGTCAAGAATATTGAGATGGAAGGAAAGAAAGGTTGATGGCAAGGAAACAGATGGAAACTGCCATCAAAACATGCCACTTTTCTTTAGGAATCTTGTGTTAAAAATTATCAAATATTGCTGCCTTGGGAAAGTGATGGAAGTCACTTTGAAACTGAACCTGAAAGGAACATTGCTTCACTATGAGGCATATTCAAAAGTTTTTTTATTTATTTAATACAACACAACTTAAAGAAGTACCACAGATTTCTTCCCTATGGGAGGTAACAGAAGGCTATTAGCATAGGCTACTGTGGATTTCCATAGTACCTCTCCTTATAAAAACAAAAATCAAATGTATTTGTTGAATCTGAATTTATAGGAATTTTAGGAGGTTTTACATGAAATCCAAAACTCTCAACTGATTTCAGAGAAGTTACAAAGTCACCATGGTATCCTTTGAATCCCACAAAACCACAAAACCACACATCTACAGTGATATGAAGATGAGACAATACAGAAGGAATAATGCTGTTTCAGCAAATGTTATTTTAAAAAAATTGTGTTTTCTCATAATGTGAAGAATTCTTGTGGAACAACTCTCTAATGTTAAGTAAGAACAGATATGATTGAGAATATGAATTCAGTGAATTTAATATGTAGTAAATAGCAGACATCAAAAGAAGAAACAGACTACTCATCACAGCTTTTGACCTTTATATACACTTCCACACATTCACACATATATATAGAGGATATTTTAAGCATTTGTATGTATGCTTAGAGGGGGTGATATATATATTTATATATTGAGTATAACAAATAATCAGAAAAATACTATTGACAAGAGCCTACACCTTCTAGTGGATTCTTTTATTTTGTTATTTTTGAGAATAAAGTCCAGTTATGCTTCATTTCTTCCAAGTCCGTATTCCACAGATTTTTATTGTTTTTTGAATCAATGGGCATAATGCAGAGAAAGATGTTTCTATCTGCAGAATATCATCACATTTTTTAGAAGCAATACTGCTTCTACCAGAAGAATGACCCATTAACTGTAGCACAGCAGTGAGGGAATCACTTTTGAATTGTCACCAGCACTTCTTTTGGCAGAAACTGTGCTTAAATTACCCCCGTACACACCAAGGCCTGACTTGATATAAAGATCTTAAATAAGAGCACAGAAAAGTTTTGCAGATTTGTGGAACTTTTTTTCTTTTTATTTGTGTTTAATTTTATTCATAAAAACATAAGGTTTCAAAGAGCTGGATTCCCCATAAGCTTTATTGCCTGTGATCCAAAATAATACCTTCCATAGCATGTTTTTTTAATAATGATTTAAATATGAACCAGTGGAGTGTCTTGTCAGGCCAAGTCTCTTCAATGTATCCCTGGCTGGAATGCTTTCAAAATGTTTTCACAGCTTATTTTTCTTTTTGAATACAGAATGATTCTTTGTGCAACCCTAAATATAGTGCTTTTGCAGACTGAAAGTAAAGGTCAGTAAAGTCAAATGGTTATCAGCGGACTTTGAAATTGTTCCCAGGTCTCTTGGCTTACAGGTGGCAATCCTTAGCCCGTCTGCAGGGAAGTGATGTTTGTGTTTTGCAGAACTACTGTAGGTAATTTTTTCGCATTGTGTACACTCCGGATAGTTAACACATAGCACCTAACGTGAAATATTTTGTGTTAGATATTGGAAGATATCACATTACCAGTTCGTCTTGTTCTGCTTACAGCAGTGGTCAGCACCAGAGGAGCAGAAGGCTGTAAGATGAGCACACTTGTCAGGCGGGTCATAAAGTTGTCTGTATCACTATCCTAAAATATGAGCTTTAGCATCTCACAGTCATTTGTGGAGCTGTATTTGTTGTAAGAGGTGCTGATCCTGCTGTGAAAGAATGAAGTGTATGTTACTGACTTGAAGGGAAGAAAAGACTTCGTGCTTCACTTGGCTATAAGAGAAGTTGACTGTCTCTCAAGGAAGATCATCTGGCTTGCAAGAAGAATGGCTCAGTGGTTACCTCCTACACAAAGACATCAAAGAGTCTGGTGCAATTTCCTACCTAAACTCAGGTCCCTGGATAATTTTGTGCATTCATCACACATGACATTCATCTCTAAGAGATAGTTTTCTAGTCTATGTCAGGAAAAAGTCTGTCTTTTGGACAATAGCAAGAGAAAGGACCTCCAGAAAGTAAATCGCTTTCAGATACCTCTGAGAGACACTATATAAAGACAGGATTATTTCTTTTTTTTTTTTTTTAAGTCCTCAGGAGGTGCTTGTCTCTTATGGGTCATCACAGAGGGAGACTTGGGCAACTAACTTTAATTAGATGTCTATTATTTACATTACTAAAATGCTGGATCCATTTAGGTGTTTCTGGAAGATAAGCCTTATACTATGAGGAATTGAATGTGTGTCTCTGCATCTTAAATTATTACCTGCAATGTGTGACACCTTTCTTACAGTAAGCCTGGGGGGTGAAACTTTAAAATTCATATTATATTGTCAAAATCTCAGTGGGGGACAAAAAATTATTTAGCATAAACATATATGAAAGGATGCTGGAGTCAATGGTCCCCAACACCTAAAAGGTATGAACTTAATATTTGTATTGTAATCTTGTTGGTAATTTTACTAATTAAAGGAAAAATCTAGAAACAGAACTAATATTAGAGTTTGAATGATCTGGAAGATACTTCAAGCACTCTGTATGAAATGTATTTTAACTATTAATATTATCACTTAAGCTACAAAATTCACATTTTCAGTAACACAAAGTGGATTACATTGCTTATTTGTATTCCATCCCACTGAATTTTTCAAAGTAAATTCTCACTAAGTCAGTTGGAGGTTTTTGCAGGAACATTATTTTTTTTTTCATTCTTCCTGTGTTAGATACCATAGCTTATCTCCAGACCTATTGCAATCTATTTTTAATTATTCACACCCTTTGGCCTGTAACTGTAATCTGCCTCTTTCAATATTAAAAAGGCAGGACACAGTTCAATTATTCATGGTCTAGATATGAACAAGATGTGAAGTCTATTCTTTAGAAATATATCTATGATTTGCAACAGCACTAATAAAAGTTACAATCTTATGTTTATCATGTGGTTCCAATCCAGTATTAGTTTCATAATCTTTTGTCAAAAAAACCCAAACCAAACAACACAAAAAACCCTAAAGCTTCCATTTGCTTTAGAAAGCAACTGAGATTTTTTCTGCATATGGAATTGTCTATGATTGCAGTTGTATTAATGCACCTCACAAAGTTACCAGACCTGCATGGACGCAGTTTTGGTCTGACCTTATAATGCAACAAAAAAAATTGGCAAATAAATAAAAAAGCTTTGAATATCTGAAATCATAGTGCATAGAGTAGGGTTTTAGAATCAAATATTTCACTTTGGAACAACTTTTTCTAACATTGTTAGTTATACATTTTGGCCAAATCACCTGTTTATACTATCTTCAATGTTCCTGTGATGGACAAAACTTTCAATAGAAAAAATAAGCAATTGTTATCACACTTTTTCACATCTAATGTAAAGTGAATGGTTGAGATACAGTATTTCCAACTGTGTCCACTTTGCTCTGCTGTTTTCAGTGCTCTTCTCCCTAATTTTTCATCTCTTCTTTGCTTCCTTTCTGTGTTTGATCTCTTTACTTGTTTACTCTGACTTCCAGCATTACTTCTTATCATTATTCTTCCTCTCAAGCACCTTTTCTTTCGCATGTTTTTTGTGATATTTCAGCAAGATACACTTCTAAAATGATTCCTGTGTTCTGGTCTCTCTCCAGTTTATTCTCAAATCATTGATTATAGCAGTCCCAAGGTTATCATGGTGAACATGCACTATAGGCATAATTAAAGCCAAAACCTGTAATTCCCAATGCATAAAAATCAGAAAAAATGGCAAAATAAAACTTACAGAAATTCTTCATTAACTGATTTTATAAATATTGTTTAATCAGGGGTAGAAATTATTTCCAAAGCCACCAAGTCAATGGCCTTTTTTTTTTGTTTCTTTGACCTTTGAACAAATTCATCATTTGCGTCTTTGAACAAATGTATGATTAAATGTTCTTGTTTAGGAATCTGAAATCAAAGAGGTGGTCTTTGTCCTGGGTGGTCTTTGTGCTTATTTTCAGTCATAAGGAATTAATCCACCATTGTGTGCATATCTTATGAGATGTTCTGCTTTAAAAGCACAGTCATTTAAAAAGTACTCAAATCCAAAACATCATCTACAGCTAGCACAATTTCCAGTTATCTGCAAAAGACTAAATGGAAGATTTAAAACAAAATAGCTCATGGGTTAGAATCTTGTATGCTGTATTAGCCTTGAGCAAAATTTTACAGTGCAACTACTTAACCTATAAGCAAAATTTCATAATGGGAGTACTGAGAGACCTGTAGCTATAACCAGTACTACTGGGCACCAGTATAATATTTCATTTACACTTCTTACAGAGCAATTTTTGATGATCTTGCTGCATGAATGAAAAATCTCATCCCATAGTCTCCAATTCACTACCCTCATGAACTCATAAAAAGGTCTTTTAACCACTGCTGTAATTTTCAAGTGGAAATAATAAAATGGTAAGAGTTAAATATTAATATGCAGTTCTTGCATTGTACCTTTCTTTGATACCAATTACAACTTGAACTTCACCTAACTCAAAAAGACTGCAGACTTCTCTCAATTAGCAGTAATAGGATTAATACATAACTTTGGAATTGAAGATTTAAATAGGGGAAAAAAAAACTTGGCAAATGTACACTACATGTACTAAATTAATCTCAAAATAAATATGCAGCCCTGGGTGAAATAAGTGGAATGTGGAATGCTAAAGATATGGGGGTTATTGTGGTTTTTCTGCTTTCTTGACAATCTCTACAGGTAGCATTGCTTTGAAAACTATCTTGGCTGTAGAATAACAGTGCCTTTTCTTCCTTTATATTTATGGACACAAGAAAAAGTTGTTACCATTCACAACAGGTATTCTCCTTTGAAGAGCACCAAAGCCATTTCTGTTTGTTACACTTTTCTTCATTACCAATTTCTCTGGTTCTCAGCTTTGTGAGATTTAAGCAATCTCACAGATGCAAATTATTGCATTCAAATAGCTGTCTCCTGAGAAAGGATAAACATTAGGTGAAAAATGTTAGGTGGACCAAACATATGTTTCTATACTATGAAGTAAAGAGCAGGCAACTGAATTTTTGACAAAGAATTCCTGTGTTTCTTTACTCATGCTGAATTTTTTGTGCTTTATTTTGTATTTGCATTTGATGGGCAATAAATCATTTAATTTCCCCTGCATTTTGAGTAACTACCTCTACAGCATAAGATACAATGATCCAAAGTGAAGATGCTTTCTGTTTCAGGGAGTACATTTGACTTCTGAAATAAAATTGTAATGTCCTAAAATTCCCTATAAAATCAAAAAATGCTGACATCAGCTATAAAGAGCTGTTTGTATCCTTTTCTCAGAGGCAAATATGAGACACATCATGTTTTACTGATTAAAAGTTCGTACAGCGGGACATTTGAAGTATAACTAAACTAGTACAGAACCAGCTGTGAAACAGGACAGATGGGAGACACGCTTAGCTTTTTTTGTTTCCTTCCAACCAGTGGAGAAATCAAGACCAAGATCTGCCACAGGTTTCTATTGACAGAATCCATGTACTTCATTTCTGGAAAAATGCGCTTCAGGAAATACCAGAGAATGATGAAGTGCTCTTCTTCAAAATAGTACAGGAAGATGCTACAGAGATTTGGAAACAAGCATCAGTTGCTGCATATTTCAAAAATCTGGCCCTGATATTATAACAGATAAAAACTACGCAAAAGAAAAGAAAGAGTAATACTTTCATGGGTAAAGTTGATCACTGAGGGTTGCTTCGTATTAAGTTTACTAATAAAAAAATTTCATGGCAGTAGGTACAGCAGCAATCAGTGTGAGGAAAGATGGTGTACTCAAGATCACGTCATACCAGAGATCAACAACGGTTTAGAAGAAACAAGGCTGACAATAAAAGAGGAAACACCATGATGGAAAATATGTGAGATGTCTTGAATCAGATTGGCTTCAACCTCTGTTGTTTTGTTGAACTTGCATGTAATCATAGATAAATCATGACATCTTGACACTACTGCAATCATATTTTCAGTTTGATTTCAACTACCTGTGAGTCTATCTGGAATTTTCATTCATTTCAATCTGTTTACCTCTGACTCTAACAAAATAAGTTAAACCACAAATCAATCAATCTATAAATTTTATTATAGCTCTCATTTTTAATGTCCTGTCTCTGAAAAAAGTATCACTTTCTCAAGTTTTGAAGTGCTGGCCTCCACAAGTCCTACACCCTTACACAGAAAATAATGTACAGAAGCTAATTCAATTATTATATAGCTATAAATGAAATCTGTCTGGTACTGCTCAGAAAGTAGACAGGCTAGTTAATTAGAAAAGATCATCTGCCTCATGGTAAAAAATACTGACATTTTGGGATGGCTGGAAATAGTTTTGAAAAAATGTATGAGATATATTGCCACCATTGCAGGGCTAGTAAATGGCAGCTGAGATAAGCAAAATTCTCGTTCCACACAGCTGGATCACAATATAGCCCAGAGGTCTCCAGTATATCCAAAATAAAAATCTCACTAAATTCTTCCCAAAGTTTGATTTAAAATTTCCCTAAATTTCCCCCTTTTAAAGCAGAGAATCATCTAATCACTTTTTCCAATCTGTCCAGATACAGAAGTGGCCTACACATGAAAAGGATAGTCTGTAGAAGTTGATCTGGACAGATTTGAAACAAATAAATCCCACTTTAGTGAGGAGCAGAGGACAGGATGAACACATAGGCTCTAGCCATTTAGAGATGGTTGTCATTCTTTATGAAGATTAAGAACTTATAGCTTTACATTCCTATATTAATCCAAAAGCCACCCATTGCACAAGCTGCCAGAGTATAGGCTTCCAGACACTGCACTTGGAATCAGAGCCTTGAGCTAAAAAGACTCCCATTTCTATGCTGTATTTTTGTGGCTCTACTGTGTTAACATTACATGGCAGATATGCAACACTGATTGCAAATTTCCCTAGAAAACACATGAGAACAAAAAAGAAATAAAGGAGGGCAGTTGAAGAGGACTTTCTCATGCAATGGACAGTTTACTTGAATATTGAAAGAATATAACTCTATGAATATTTTTCAAACTAAGAAAGCTCTTAAAGTAAGAGATAGGAGTCAAGCTTCTGGACAATATGCACATATGATTTGCTTAAGATCTACACAAGCTTCAGAGCAAATGAACTAAGGCTCAAAGAATAATGCATGAAGGGCTTTTTATTTTAAATATATTCATATAGTTGAAAAGAAAACAAACAATCCTGATTTTTCTAGGGATGTAAGGGAACCATAAACACTACAGGGAATTTTACCCTAGTACCCAGTGATTTATACATTTTTTTATAAAATTAAGAATTGGTTTGAAGTCACAAGTAGACCAACCATTTTTAAAGTGATAACTTTTCCTCTGTTATGTCTGAGTCTGATCTGTGCTATCGTATTCACAATTCTATGAGCAAGATAAAATTCAGACACAATTTCCAGTTAAAAAGGAAACTATTTGTGCTGTGTCTTCCTCCCTTATTTTTTTTTTAACTCAGTGACAATTCTGATATCCAAAGTGGCAACTAATTGCCCTGACAATTAAATGATATTGCCACAGCACAGCCTTTATGCATTTGTCCTAATAAATGTCAGACCAGTCTCAACTGCTCACTTCAGCACATGCTAATTTAGGTTGAATACCACCAGCTATTCAGAGAGAGAATTTTTGCTTTAAATAAGATTAATCTTACAAATTAAGTGTGGGATTCTTTCTTATAAAAAAGACCATTGGTTATTCATTAAATCTGAATTACAGGTTTAACAAACACTTGCATAAGAATCATTAATATTATCTGTTATATAATTAGTAATGCAGTGTATAATACTTAATTCTCAACATTCAGATCTTTTCAAAATTCAATTACTATAACCCTTGTCATAGAGACTAGCACTGCTGTTTCAAAGCTCTTTTTTCCCTAGTGACCCTTCAGCTTGACTACTTCTTGCCTGGCTGCCATTTGTCAGTTCAGGAATAGTATGACTGTCAGCTGTAGACTTATATCGGACTTCTAACTCCCATCATGGTCCTCACTTTTACAGTGAAGTCGATAGTAGGCTGGCAGTCCTGTTATGCTTTTAATGCTGGGCCAGCATTTCAAAAAATGCTGATCTTTTTTGCAAGTCTGTGGAGCTTTTCTCTGTTGCAGGTGACAAGAAACTGAGTCGCCTTTCATTAACACTAGAAAAGCCCAAATGCCTTCAAGGTAGAGACAGCAGTGTTTGCACTATTGCTGTCTACTTTACAATTGTAAAACCTGTTCATATTCCCCATGGAAAAAAAAAATTAAAAGTAAAAATAAAAAATGCTTGAAAATGGGTTCTACCCCTATTTGTACCACCTATTTTGAAATATACATTGAAGAGCACATAGTTGTCAAAAGAGAAGTTTTACAGGACCCACTCAAGCTATAATTTTATTCATAAAATTGGCTTAGGAATGGTGGTGGACACTGAGCCCAGAAGTCATGGAAGAGCCCATATTCTTTTCACTGAATTCTTGACCAACTAGAAGAACATAACTGTTTGCAAAATGCTGTTATGAATTGTCCCAGGACCCTGTAACTTCCAAACCTCAGTGAGGGAGAGCACTAGTAGGCATAGGCTAAAACCGTGCCAGGAACTCTTCTAAGAGTTGCTGAGAGGCTGACTGCCTGCACATGTCCTGGACATACTTAAATGTGCAAGTGTGGACAGACAGCTTACTGTTGCTCAGGGTTCTGAGTTAGGAACACATGGATAGAAATCAGGACATCCTATGATTAAATCATGGCTATTTTTCTTCTTAGATCTGTCTTCCACAATTCTTGGCCTCCTTTATACAAAGAATCACAATAGACTTCAGACTGAACCATCCTTACAGTAGACATCTTCAAGTCCTTAGAAAATTGTTACCTGTGATTCTAATTTTGAGTCAAAAATCAGCTTTTGATTCAGCGTTAATGCTTTCTTCAACTGATGAAGGTGATGGACCTGCTGAACTTACTCTTTCAGTCGCAGCGACATCAGTGATTTCCATGCTATGGGAATTATCGCACAGAAGTAGGTCAACAGCTGTGCTCAGACGTGAAGAGTAGTGTGCAAGAATAGACATAGCAAAAATAAAGAGGTCTAAAAAATGACCAAAAAATGATGAGGTATATGGGAGAAAGAATTGAGACTGTAGACTTTACACACTGTAAGGTTAAAAAGATGAAGTCTGTGAAGTTTGAAAAGGAGAAGAAAAGAAGAGATATTATAAAAGTCTACAAAATAATGAGTGAGCCTGAGGATCCTAGACAGATCTCTCTATTTATTTCCCGCTTACTCATATCTTTTGGTCTCCATTCTGCTCCTCCTCTTTCCAGATTTTCCAAGAGGTATTTTGCTCTCCTTCCCATTTGCCCTTTCTCTCTTATTTATGAGCCTCTTCACATAATTTCCACTCTTCCTCTTCTCTATATACTCTTTCTCATGGTATAAATATCAATATAAACTCTAAAGATTTTCTTAGTATTAATAAATGTATTACATTAAAAATAAAAATACTATAGCGCACAAAATTAAAAAGTAATGTATTTTAAATGACTGCCATGAAACAAGCTACAGACACAGATAGTTGTGCTGCTACAAACTGCTTCAGCAAACAGTCTAGGAAGACTTAAAAAGCATAATAGCCTCAATTACTTTACTTGTGGCAATTTGACAAAATTAAATTTTAACCCTCAAGCATTAGCTCATAAGCTAATTTTAAAGTGGAATCAGGAAGTTTTAAAAATTCTATACATTTTCTGAAGCAAAAGACATAGAGGTGGAACTCATTTGACTGTGTGTATGAGAAAATGAAGATGCCTACATCCAAGCTAATTATCTAGACTTTAAGTCAACAGCAAGAAAAAAGTCACTTTGAGGGTGTGTTCCATCTTACTTCAAAGTAAATGCCTAAGATAAACCAGATAAATTGGATTTTAAACAGGCCTGCTTGCCCCACTGGCTACAAAAAATTGATAAAGCATCTAGTTCAGATGTAGATACCTGTTTCAGAGATAGGAGAGATGTCAGTGAGGGTATTCTGAAACAGATTATTGAGCAGATGGGATATATGCATGGATCTGAAAAGGTTCTTCTTGAATACATAGTGCATTTTCATGCTTTAAAATGATGTATTTTTGTGGGAGTAGTAAGACACTGCCATTCTATTCTCCCTCTCATACCATCTCCTAATCCATCAAAAATCTATCAAATTATGTGCCAATTCACTAAAAAAAAATCAGCTTAAGAAAGTGTTTGCATTGTTGTATGAAGTATGGGAGTTGCTTCAATCAGCAGAAGACATCTGAAAAAGGAACTGAAAGGATGTCAGTGTGGCAGACACTGGGTAAATGAGACTCTCGACATGGGAAATATAAGGTAGGCAGCACAGGACTTTTAAGGTATTTGTGACTTTCAAAATACTTTAAAAAGCCATGACTTCCCTCCTAGCAATGTCTGGACTGGACTTGTTCTGTTTTAAAACATAAAATTTGCCTGCAGAAAGGTTTTTAAAGAGTAAGTATTAAAATTAAGCCCCAACAGTTTAAGACGATTATTTCCAAAAGAAACGTAGCCAATTTTAGACATGTTTGTGAGAAGCTTGTCTCCAAGCTTCCTCAGTGTCCCAGGTCACTGCAACAGTATTATTCTCCCTAGCCACTCATACAGAAAATCATAGTAGAGTGGGGATTTTAAAGTGGTTAATGCACAGCTTTTCCCCATGTATACAGTCAAGTGTTACTCTTGTGTAATTACTCATTACTCAGGTGCCTGAAATTAGCTTCCAATCACTGTCCCCTGCATACCTTTGCTGTGTGTATTGGAGAGCGTGTTCTCAGTGTTTTAGTATCTCTTAGCTGTTGGTGGATTTTTCTGAGGGTTGCCTTTAAATTTCATTTTGCACTGGTTAAACAGATAATGCTCCTCAAATCTTTCATGATAATTTAAATATTTTTTATACTTTTATAATTTGCTGGACTCTTCGGCTAGTCCTCATCTTCCTGCAAGTTTCCTACTGGGTCTCTCGAGATATGAATTGACACAGCATCCAGTAATGGTCAGACCAGCCTCAAATACAAAGGTAAATCAGAATCCACAGCCCTATTAAAGTATTGTTTATTTGCTTATATACATTTTTAGATATAAAAATCTGATTTATTATTTTGCTGCAGTGTTACTCTGGCAGCTCATTTCCAGTTGCTCAAGGTCTCTGACTCATATGTCTTTGACAAAATTACAGGTTTCTAGCATAAAAAGCCCCAAAAGGACAAGAGGAAATGTCTTCAAGTTGCTCCAGGGGAGGTTTAGATTGGATATTAGAAAAAAATTTCTTCACATAAAGAGTTGTCAAGCACTGAAAGAGGCTTCCCAGGGAAGTGGTTGAGTCACCATTCTGGGAGATATTTAAAAGAGATGTAGACATGGCACCTAGGGACAGGGTTTAGTAGTGGACTTGGCAGTGTTAGGTTATCAATGGACCTGATGATCTTTATTTTCCATTTGATTCTATTCTATTCTGCTCCGTTCCATTCCATTCCGCACCATTCCATTCCGCACCATTCCATTCCATCTTGATTTTTTTCATTTTCTGAAGTGCAGTTTTTATACTTCACATTAAAATACACATTATTTAGTTATGCACATAGTTTGACAGTTTGAAAAGTCCATGCTATTCTATGCTGCACTCTTCTCCACCCCCTCAGCAAATAAGTCACTTACTTAAAATGTTTTCAGTCGTTGACAAGATGTTTGATATAGTTGATAATACATTTATGTAGCACTGGGCCAAAAGGTCATTATTGTACTACTATTGTACTACTCTAAAGGACTATGTCAAAAATCAGCAATGATCTCCCACTTCCAAATTCATTTTCAAATCTGTCAGTTATTTAGTTTATTGATCCAGTTATTGCACAGAAAGTAAATTTGGCATGGGTACTAATCAAGCACCTTGAAGAAACATGACTATACTATATGAACAATCTTAGTTCTATCAATCAAACTTGAAATCAGATCCAAAGAGATACAATTTTTTTTGACAAAATCAGTTTTCCATAAGTCACATATCTTTTTTCATGCTTTCTTAAAAAGTCCCATATCAACCATTTTTTTGCTATTTATTATGAATAAACTAACTCTTTTAAAATACTGTCACAGCAACTAAGTTTTTCCTATCATAATACCTCTTCACCAGGGAATGTATCATACTTTGAATGTTTGTATTTTAATTACTATTTCTGGTTTTAGCAATGATAATTAACTAAAAGTCACCAATGGTCTTTGCAAAGGACATACACAATGCAAAACTTGGGAACACACATTCTATTAACGACAACAAACAGGCACACCATGGAGATGGGATAAGCTGCAGAAGGAATATATATATAAATTAAATAATTCAACCTCCATCCAAATGTGTCCATTAAAAGATGAGACAGGAAACAAGATGAGTGGCAACCTGAAATACTAAATAGTTAGTTTCCTTTGATTGCTTGCCAAATAAAAATTTCCACCAAAACTAGTATTTATTAAAAACCATTCCTAGAAAAAACAAATTTTCCTTCAAAATGTGTTTCTAGTCAGTATCTAAGCTGAACTTTCACTAATATACTGAACACTCCTGAGAAAAGGGCAGCAGGGTGTAAACAGAGAGAACAGGAACCTAGTCCTTTGCCCAGTGACTGCCAGATGACGTTTCTCACAACACATTGCCTTTCACCTTATCAGGTATTCATTCAGGAGCGGAAGTCACACTTTTTGAGTAACAAATGGCATCCTGCTTTCATCCGGATTTTCTTTCAAAATCTTCAGTCAGGATGCTTGCTAAAACTGAAGTTTATAGGGCTTACAAATACTGCAGAGGAAAATCTGGCCACTCTTTTACTTCCTTGTGTATTTCTATAAGTTAACCTGCCTTCCTGGAGAGCAGAGGTGACTTCCCTTGATCAACAGAGAAATTAATCTGGATCCAAGTTTTGTGTCACAAAGAGGCCTCAGACCTCAAACTCTCTTTCTTAGGCCTTTGCTACTGTTTTCCTAAAATACCAAACTAACCCTTTTTTGCTACTTCCCAAATCCTTGATCTCAAAGACAATGTTCTCAGTGGCATTCTATTGTAAATCTTCACTCAAGATAGATTACACATTTGTGCTCACTCTAGGCAATGAAAGATTTTTTATCCTTTGACAGCAGTGCAAACATGCTACACTTATGAACACCAGAACTTCCATGCATGCAAAGAAAATTTGGGACTTGTAGAAAGGTATAATGGTCTGTCCTTACATGCTGTCAACTCCAAGATCCCACTTTATATGTTATAATTCCTCAGAGGTTTATAAGTCCTCCATTCTTCTCAACAAATCCCTTTTCTCCTTCTTGACAGCCAAAAAAGGAGAGATTGGTTTTGCTGTGAAATCTCCAGTAGAAAATTTACTCAATCATATGTCTTGCTACAGGGTAATGACAGTGAGTCCTTAATGGCATGCTGGGACTCCACGAAAGGGTGAAAAGAAATCATGTCTAGAAGTCAACCTATCTTTAGATATGTACCTTAAAATGCTACTACTTAGATATGGATTGGGCATGATTTCTTGTCTAAATCCTGAAACCTGTCTTGAAAAATTCCTCTGGTGACCCAATCTTCTTTGAGACCTTCTGGAGATGTTGCTTCCTGTCCACCCTGACTACCCTGACTTATGCATAAGAATATTTTTAGTTTTTTCTCTTTTTTATTTTTTGCTTCTAGTATTTCTCTCCAGTAATATATGACTTTCCACATCTTTTTTTTCTTTACTTCTTTATCTTTTTCTCTCCACTTACTTGCTTTGTCACCAGTTTTCCTCAGTTCTTCCAGCTTACCTACCTCCTATTTCTTTCACCATTTCCCTCTCCTGTCTCCCCCTTGCTATAATTTTCCTTAGCCTCTCCTTTTCTCCACCTTTCCCCACTTCTCTTTTCATTGTGATTTCTGACTTGCAAAGCGCTATGCCCACAGGTTCTTCAGCACCCGCCAGCCTCTGCAACCGAGATCCTCCAGCAGCTCCAGCTGCCTGAGTTAACCCAGAGATTCCAAAGAGGTTGAGAGGGACTTGCCTTCCAACAGGAGCTAGAGGAGGGTTAGCACTGCCCTGAAAGTTGAAGCAGAAAGGGTCAGTTTGCCAAAGCAGAGAGACTGGTAAGAAGACATGGTGCCAGCCACATGCTGCCTCATTTATGTTCCCCCAATTAAAGCAGTCTGTAGGGAAAGTAGCATGCCACTGCACTGGTGTACTGCCCCCTCTGAGTGCTTGTTAGTGCTCACCACACTCAGCATTTCCTCTCACTGATTGATAGGACGATATGTATGTGTATGGCAGAGAGAAGATTCATTACAGCGCATTAGCCAGACAGGCAGACAAATGCCCACAGGGGCAGAAAAGCTGCAAGGAATAAATAAAAACTTTATTATTTTTCTAAAACTTCTTTTCCCCAGGCTACAGTGAGGAACACTGGAGGAACAGGAGAGTGGAGATAACCCAGAAGTGAAAGGGAGTGGTAAGAACTGGAGGAAAGTTTATTAGCAGTCAAAGAATGGTTTAAAATATTCATTGTTGGATTCAGAGTTTAGATAGTAGTTGAATCTCTATTTATATTTTATTTTCAGTCCCACTGTTAAATGGGAAAGAAAGGGTCAGTGCATCAGATACCAAGTTATCAGGACATTCCTGATGTAACGTCTGAAATGTCTGAAACCTGGCTGGTATTTATCATCCCTCAGTTTAAAAAACGAAAAACAAACTAGTACCAGCCTTTATCAACAGCTGCCACCATGTGGTATTTGAAATACCACAGTTACTTCCAAATAGAGAGAAATATGGTGGTGTCATCTGATCTGTTCAGTGATGGGTTTTAAGCATCCATTCTGTAACAGCTTGTAATAGGTGATGTGGCTGGTGTGGGGTAGCTATGCACCCCTGCACACACTCTACTGAGATGAAGGAGTGGGTAGCCTGTGCAATATTGTCCCTTACACCGTCACCACTGTACCAAACCACTTGCCCATCACCTGTCCTTGGACTTTGGAGTCCAGACTACAGCCCAGAACTGCCCTAGGCTGTCAACAACAGTGCAAGAAAAAAATACCCAAATGGCTGATGCCAAAACCACATCTGTCAGACACAGATTTGCCAGGAGGCAGCATCCTCTCTCCCCTTATCATGAGATGCTGCCTGCTCTGCCACAGCGCGTTGAAGCAAACAGGGAGCTGCTGGACCCTGTTCCTGCTGCCCCCCGGCTGGCTCTTAGCTTGTCTGCTGCCTTGAATTATGTTGTGATGTGGAAAGAAAACTCCAGAGACATTCCATTATCCAAAAGGAAGACAGAGTGTAAATTGTCAGCCATGGATCAGTAGAAAGTTGATCCTAAGGTTAATGATTCAAAGAACATGTTTTGAGGCAGCACAGGGACAAGACCTAGGTAGTTAATACCCTGATATTTCCTTGCTTGAGCCCTATGTATTTTTTAGGACATATTAATTTCAACAGCTTCACCCTCACCTTCCTCCTGGATTTCACTTAGGTGCACTCCAAAATGAGCTAATCATGTTACAATTAAGAATAGCTTTCTACAGATAACACAGCATTCCAAAATACGCTTTGTAAATATCTGTTGGTAATATAGGTACCTCTGAAATTGCCGGAGCTTTGTCTGATGAAAAGTGAGTTCCCATCGGAAAAGATCCATTAAATGCAGGATGCTGTGAAACTGGCATGTGACACTGTGAATAATGTGCATGGGTTTCTTCTCGAGGGTGCTTGTCTGGCCACTTTTGATCCTGTAGCTTTCCTCTGAGCTGAAACTGTAGTCCAGTCAGTGCCTGCAGCATTGCTTTATTTCTTCCCTTTCCACTATTAGCAGAGCTGAAAAAATCACTATAAAACACACACAAAATAGAAGCAGCAATTTATTTTTTTGAACTCTACTCTACTATTGAAAGAAAAAATCCTTAAATATAAACCCAAATTAATGTTATGATTATAGGGCACCCATAAGGACACAATCCCTAACATACTACTGAAGAAAAAAAAAAAAAAAAGATGAGAAGAAACAGTTGGCATTCAGTTAACAGTCATGTTTGGAGATTTGTGACTGACTTTGTTATTCCAAGGGAAGCCAGGTACCAGTCTCTTGGGATTAGGTACAAAGGCAAGAAAAAAGTGGACACGTATGAATCTCAAAGGTGACTGCTGGGTTAATAAAACAGTCTGTTTTCTGTTCACCCACTCTTCCTCTCAGTGTGCAAGTACATTAAAATGTGTCAAAAGGAAAGCCATTTGCTGAGGAAAAATAATTCCGCTAAAAGTCAAAATTTCCAGCTGGTGTGTTACCTTGGTGTGCACAAGTGAGCTAACAAAGTGACCCACACATCTCGCTGGATGAAAGTTGGTATCCTCATTAAAGTAGAAACAAACACTTGAAAACAGGAACAACTGCCAGTTAAAAAAAAAAAGGACCACAACAGAAATGAGAAGCCTTCATTTTTCCCCATTCTGCTTTCTACTTGCTCTATAGCAGATACTATATATATTTAAGCAACCACTTGAAAAGTAATGAAGGCAAAATTGATTCTGTATGCAGTAACCATTCCCATTTGCTGGAGGAATTGCGTTGCTAACAACCATCCACATTATCATTCTATGTTTAGAAGAAGAAATATTTTCACAGTCCGGTTTCTAAACTGCCACATATAGACAAGGATTGGTTCCTGGAAAGAGTCACCCTTTCAAAAGTAAATAACTCTGGGGAAAAAAACTTATATCTGAACTACTCACAGTAAAAAGTATCAGCCTCCAACTCCTCAAAATAAAAGCACATTTATACTGGTGTATACTGCCTTTGCCCCCAGGAAAAACAGTGAGGCTTGAACACAATCACTAATTCACTGCAGTGTGAAGTTTTTATGTAATATGAACAGCATGAGACATTAGATCTCTGGTTCCTTGGCCCAAGCCCTGGCAAAAAGCACTATCAGTTAAACAGAAAGCAAAATGAGGGAAGTGGTACACCACAGTGTGAGAAACCCTTTTTTTATTGATGACAAGATTTTTCCTTCAGGTTGAGAAGAAAAAAAAGGAATAAAGAAGCTTTCTAAAATCTCTGATAACCACAGCAGAGTTTATTATGATGTACCACAAAATCCCATCATGGGTGAGATTGGAAAGACCTCTGGGCATCATCTAGTCCAGCTGCCCTGCTCAAAACAGGATCAACCACAGTATGTTTCTCAGGGCCATGTTGAGTTTTAAATATCTCCAAGGACAGAGACTCCACAGCCTGCCCAAGTAACCTATTCCAGTGTATGACCATGCATACACTATTTTTTTTTGTCATGAGGAATTGAAATTCCGCCCATTACAGTTTGTGCCTATTGACTCTTGACCTGTCATTGGGCACCAAGACCCTGGCTCCACATTTTGTCCTCCCAGTCCAGCAGGTATGTATACATATATGAAATTCATCCTGAGCCTTCTGTGCTCCAGACTGAACAATGGTAGCTCTTTCACTCTCTTCTCATAACTCACAAACTCTAAGCTCTTTAATATCTTTGTGGCCCCTTGCTAGACTGACTCCAGTACATCCATGTCCTTCTCATACCACACAGCCCAGAACTGAACCCAGCACTCCAGCTGTAGCCTCCACGGTGCTCAGGAGAGGAAAAGGATCACACCCTTAATGTAGTGATGCAGTGTTGTCCCTGATGCACCCAAGATGAGGCTGCTGGATTTCCTTGCTGAAAGGGTGTGCTGTGGGCTCATGGCCCATCAGAACCCCCAGGGCCTTCTCTGCAAAGCTCCTTCCTAGATGGCCAGTGTCAGCCTGCACTCATTCATGCAGTTACTTCTCCCCAGGTGCATTGGAAATTTGGCATGTTCATTTGTTGAATTTTTTGAGATTCCTGTCAACCCATTTCTCCAGATAGTCCCTCTGAAGAGCAACACAATCATTTCATAGAGCAACCAGTCCTCCTGATTCTCTGTTGTTTGGAAAATTGAACTCTGTCCCATCATCTAGGTTATGAATGTAGATTTTTAGCTATACTGGACTCAGTACTAAGCCCTGAGGAACACTACTAGTTACTGGTGTCCAGATAGTCTTTGCAAAGTTGATCACAACACTTTGAGCTCAGCAGTTCACCCAATTTTCGATTTAATCACCATCTACTGTCTATTTAAAAATTCATCAGTTTGTCTGTGATGACACTGTAGGAGAGAGCTTCAAAGGCCTTATGAAAGTCAAGGTAAACAACACACACTGCTCTAAGGTGGGTCTACCAGGCTAATAGTCTCACTGTAGAAGTCTATCAGGTTGATTGTGCATAATTTTTCTTTTTCTTTAGTCTTCATTTTGCTGTTGATCTACCTGTAGAAACAATTCATGACTCTCTCCAGAGTCAATGCCAAAAAACCCAAACAGCCACTGCCTTCAGGCCTGAAGTGGCCATGCAGTCAGGCTAGATGATCGCTGTAGATCCCTTCCAACTGAACTATTCTATTCTATTCAAATGGAGATTATTAATTTAGCCAATGTTTCAATGTATATCAACAGGGCCTTTTAAAATGTGCGTGATGTTTCTGGCACATAGAATTCCTTCCCTGTTATGCCAATGCCTGCTTAGGGTCCTTTAAAAAAATTTTACAAACCTGTTAAACTATAATAACCACTAAATAACTGTTATGCACTAATACATATTGAAGAACAAAACAAAAATTTTAAAATATTATGTAGAACATCCTTGGTTGTGCCAGCAACAGCAGTGGAGAAGAACAAAGCCTTGGGAGATTTTTACTTTTGACCAAGGCTCTGTCAAGGTATTTTTTACCAGCTAGTATACACTAAAGAGAGAGTAACTGTAACTGCATAAAAATGCAAGTTTCAACACTCCAGTATCCCCTCTTCTTTTTGCTCACAAAATAAACATCACTTCTGAAACTTACTCCACTAATACTGACCCCTGCAATTCTGCATAGAGCAATGTTTGAGTGTCTAGAATAATTGTAAGGACAAGGATCTGGCTTTGCTCTTTCAGAGCACCTTCAACCGAGGCTCTGATATTATTTACATCACAAAAACTACAGCGCAGCTTCCCACAGCATTTCCTTCCAATAGACACAAGCAAGAGGAAAAGCTGGGGAACAATCTAGCTAACATATCTATGCTGATTCAAAAATAAAGTAAATTGTACTATATCTCCTAATTGCTAATGTTGTTCCTTAGCCACAGAGAGTTCTTTCGTACTTTGATCTATTATGCCTGCATTAATTACCTGTTCTACAGGTATGTGCATAGTCAGCTCCTGACTAAAGCCCAGTAAAAACCAAAGTCTTCCCATGTTCCTAGGTCACCTTCATCTTGTGCCTGAGCACCAGGCTGCCTCAGCCAAGGGACTAGCTAGTGTTGCTTCCCAGCTGTTCTGCAGTGTGAACGATTTCTCTTTACCTCACTGGCCCCCTCTCCTTTTTTGACCAAACGAATTCAGCATGAATATCCACAAAGTTCTGAAATATGAAAACTGAGAAGATGGCTGTACCTGACCCTTCCTGGTCACTGCAGTCTTATCATGCCTGTTTGGTGGTCACACTTGCATACTAAGAACCTAATCTTGCAGTCCTTTTGCAAATTAAACTCCCCATTGACTGATATGTCTTTTGTATTAAAAAATTTACTGGCTATGCAGAACAGCAGCTCTGAACAAAGGAATTTAGTATTTTTTCTTTTAGTTTTCCCTTTCGAAAATGCCCTAAGGCAGTCATCTATTTCAATCAATGGAAGTCTGAAATGTTCAATCAAAAAAAAATCTAGTTTTGCACCAGTAGAAACATAAAAGACATCTAAAACCCAAAAATATTATTTTTTGTACACATTGAGGACCAGATGTCTTCACATTTCATTGACTTTTTTGTTAACTCTTTATTCGCCAACTTTTTGCCTGGAGCTACTTCTGACAGTGAAGGAATCTGTGTTTAATAAGGAATGCATACTTATGATCCTTTAGTTATGTTAGTGGGGAAACAGGAGGACAGTCACATATACAAATGTTATGTATAACGGACATACAGACATTTCAAATATACTTCCATTTATAATTTATTCATTTATCTCAGCAATTTTGCAATTAAAATAGAAAAAAGTAAGTTAAATTAGTATTTTGAAACTGAAATCCAACTTAACTTACATGATTTGCACAATATCTTAAAAATAGCTAAAAAAGGAAATCCTACAGTCATTTAAAATATAATTTGCCTCTACCTGATGTGCTTTCTTCTGAAGTGATCAAGTAGTATCACAAAAAAAAATATAATTTTCTTTTATTAATATATAATTTTGGGTTTTCAAAATTTTCTCCTCAGACTATCAAGTCAAAGAATTCCAACGGAAGCCAAAAAGTTTGAAAGCTGCATTAAAATATATGAGTTATTTCAAAGTAAAAAATCTCATAAGAATTTTGCATGAAGGTTAAGTTTAAATGCGAGGTCATTATATACTGGTTTGGAAATATTCAAATGTAATCCAATATAACCATAACTCTGATCTGAAGCAATGGCAAGGAATAAATGTGTATTTATGCTGGTAACAGTTTAGTCCTTACAACTCTGGAAAAGATAAAACTGATTTTTAAAAATTCAATACAGTTTATGTAATTCAAAGTCTGCCTTTTTTGTTTTGTTTTTTTTTAATTTCCAGTTGGAGTAAAATATAAGATACGGAAATTCTGAAAGAGAAAAAAAGTTTTACGTTTTACAAAGGGGCATAGGGAAATGAATAGGATGAGTTTGAATATTAAGTGATGAAGATAATGAGCAAGTGGACTTAACTTGAGAATTGAAAGGATGATTCACTAAAATAGAATTTCAGCAGTATGTAAAAGACAAGAATGAGAACTGGTCAGAAAGCTGCATAAAGCTATAAAGGGGGACACTAAGGAGATTTGGAATTATATATCCAGATACATGACATTATGACTCAGACAAAAGCCCTGCTGTAGAACACTAACACCGAGGAATCACACCTAGAATAGACTAATTAGCAATACATATCTTTTTGAGCAGCCTATACCAGAAAGATTATTGAAGTGGAAGAAAATTAAATGAAGGTAAACAGCAAACATTGATAAGGGACTTAAGAACTGAGTTATGAAGAAAGCTGGAAAGAATTACATGACAAATAAGTGCTTCTAAAATGATATATATGAAAAATATGCATACCAAGAAAAAGAAATATTACAAGAAGAAAATGAGTTAGCCTTGTAATTATGGTAATATTAAGACTATTAAGTAGGATATAATAACAATTTTTCATAAAAAAACATGAAACAACAGGGATATATTGTCCCCCAAAAAGTGATATAATCCCCACCATTTGATTTGTTTAAATTGGGACTTGGCAAAACATTAGTGAAGTTATTGTACAGTAGGTCATGATCCTGTATTGGCAGGGGATGGACAAAATGACCTAGCAGGTCTTTTCCCTCTCAATCCTCTTTGATTCTAAAAGACTCTAAGTCAGATGCTTCCATCATTTGTCTACAAGATCAGCAGAGCTAGAGCTACCACAGGGAGACCCATAAGGGTGAGGGTGAATGTAGACTTGGCTAATAAAATATCAGAAGCCCATAAAAGTCAAGAAATTCTTTCTTTTTTATTGTTATAAATATATATATGTAACTTCTTTTCAGGGTTCAGTGTGAATGACTGTACAGAAAACTAAATTTTAAGACATTGAAAATCAAAATAAGTGTAGAGGTCACTACTGCAGAGGGATCAGGCTGGAGTAGCAGCAAAAGAAAATGTACAGTCCCCTGCCATCAGCTTTTTGAAAATGCAAGTCTCAAAGGGAAGGCAGTAGCAGGATTTCATGCACAAACTTCTTTTTTACCCTGATTACCATTCTCATAGAAACAAGTTTTAGAAGAAAAGCTCCTACCAACATCTTCGTTACTGCCTGTCTGTACTGTTTCTAAACTTTCTTTAACAGTCAGAAGATTTAGAAATTAATGTTTGAAAAACAAACTAGAACCAAAGAAAGCTATTTCATATGAAGGTGCTCAAGGAAATCCAATACCCCCTTGACAATTAGGGTTTCTGTTTATGAAGGCAGGAGGAGGTGACACAAAATAGCAACCACTGATTATAAAGATATGTAATGCCTGGGTCTGTTTTGGCTATAGGGTCTGGCCATCAGCCCTAGATTTCACTGACGGCTTCTATCACCTCTCTAGATCAATTGCATTGGGTGTCAGCCTTACAGCGTGTGAAAGGGACAACTAAATATTACCACCCACATCACCAGTAAGGTTGTGTGTCATGATGACCTTCTGTAGAAGTGACTAGCCTAATGCACAAGTGTAAAAACAGAGAAAAGGCAGCATCAGTAAGTGTCCAGCTGCTGACCTACAGAAGCGGGAGTGCGGATGGCTGTGCCTGTAGCAACCCTCACTTGCTGTCTTCTGAAGCTGAAGAGAAAGCCCTGTGATTTGCTGCCAGCTTCATCTGAGGGAAGGCTTAGCATTAGTTCTTTCTTCAACTGATTGCATGTGTGGATATGGTGTTCAGGCCAGACTAATTGTTAGAATTATAAAAGTTAGAGACTGTTAAACACACACAACTGCGGTGACCAACTCTTGAGGAGAGGAAAGCTTCCTTCCCCTCAAGGGTGGGTCATTGCAACAATAACTACCACAATGCAAGGAGATAGAGCTGATAAGGTTTTTGCTGAAAAAAAACTCCTACATTTCTTCTTCTCCCCTTACCCTCCTCCAGAAGCTGTACAGAGCAATAAGGTCACCCCTCAGCCTCTTTTTCTCCAGACTTGATAAGCCAAAAGTCCCTGACCACTCCTCACAGGACATTCCCTCCAGTCCTTTCACCAGCTTTGTTGTCCTCCTCTGGTCACACTCAAGGACCTTCATATCCTTCTTAGACGTGGAGCCCAAAACTGCACACAGCACTCCAGGTGAGGCTGCTCCAATGCTAAATAGAGCAGGATAATCACCCCTTTTGCCCAGCTGGTGATGCTGTGTTTGATGAACCCTAATATGGGGCTTGTCCTCTTTGGCTGCCCAAGCATGCCGTGCTGACTCATGTTGATCCTGCTGTCAGCCAGCACACCCAGATCCCTCTCTGCAAGGCTGCTTTCAAGCCGCTTCTCTCCCAGTTTATAGTTGTGCCTGGCATTGCTCCATCCTAGACACAGAATCCAGCATTTGGATTGTTTAATTGCATCCCATTAATCATTTCCCAGTGCTCCAATCTATCTAGATTCCTTTTTGTTGCTGCTAGCAAAATCCCACAAGTATCACTGGATGCTCCAAATGTTCAGAAGTTATCTCTAAAAACTATAGTGAGGAAAGTAACGAAATTTTCTGGTTATTGAAAGTAGTATAACTGAAGAGGCTCCTGACATTGACTGAACAGTTAAAAAGTAGCAGATGAAATTCACTGTCAGCAAAAATTATGTGAGGTGCTTGGGGGAACATATTTCTGAGTTTATACACTGTTTATACACTTATGTAACTAGTTGTTACCACTTAGGAAACACTTTTGAAGATAAAAAGCTCTAAGTTCTGAAGTTTTGAAGCTCTAAGATGGCAAATCCAATGGCCAGTGGCAGTCAAATTAGCAGATACAATATTAGAAACAAACTACACAGAAAAACAGGTAATGTCATGAATTAGATGCAGTGTATTCATACCTCAGATACCATTTCCTTCTTGTCTGTCTATGTGAAAAACAACACTGCAGAAATTTAAAGCTGCTAAAAAGAACAGCAAATGTGGTTGAAGTTATGCCATGACTTAATCATGAGGATCAAGTAAACAGGCAAAATTCTCCATCCTGGAGAAAAGACATCTCAGAAAAGATAGGATACAGATATGTTTAAAACTTGCAGGGACTGAAGATGAAAACATGTCATACTTTGCATTAGTCAAGAAGAAAAACCATTATGTCCATGATGAAATGAGCACAGAACAAACAAAAGCAAAACATTTCACCTACATCTAAACTGTATAACTTTTTTTCAGATGGTTACATAGAGAGGCAAAGGTTACTTAGGTTTGAAAAGTCTGTGGGATAACTGATGGAAAAACATGAAGAGCTATAAATCACAGATACCATATCTCTGGCTCAGGAATTACATGAACTGTAGATTGCTTGAACATGGGATTGCTTCCTGAAAGAGTACAATTACTTTCTGGAGATGTCCTTTGACACATTTAGGCTTCTACTACTGACTGCTGAAGACTGGATACTGAGCCAGAAAGATGCCTCATGTGATCCACTATGGTCTATTATCACATTCTTATGAGGAATCACAGAAAAGCATCTTTTGGGAGAAAACATGGAAAAAGGATAAAGTCACAAAGTCTTTTGCAAGGTAACAGCTATTTTTTCTATTTTCCAGTGTATAACAACTAGATACTGTCACCTGTTAGCATTATCTTAATAAGAAACAGCCTACCCAGCCTATCCACTTTGTGTTCTACAATATTTTTGCTTTCGACTTTTGTTTTGCTTTTTGAATGCCTACATGCACACTCATGTAGATACATGCACATTTTCTACTCAAATTAAAATTCCACCACCGGTTTGCAATCTAAATCTGTTAGCTAATATGCTGTTGTGGTGTAATTCTAAGTAGAATGTTTCTGTAACAGAAGCCTTTCAGTAGGGCACGTGCTCCTCAGTCAGCAAGAGGCTTTGAAAATTCCACATCAGAGCCTTTTCCTGCCTTCAGCATCAATGGCAGATTCAGGATTGCAGGACAAAAAAAATCACAATAATCTATTCAAAAGATATTTAATACAATAGCAGACATCAGAGACCATAATATAGTTAATAGAGACCTTTAAATCATTAGCTCTAGATGCCCTCAGCTGTCACAGCACTTTCCGGTGTGGAGGGTGTTCCTTAAAATATTTGTCCCAGGGTCTTTGATACTAATCCATTTGTCAAGACTAGCAAAACAAAAAAAGAGTATTTTCTGGTTTTTTAAATCAAAGACCATCTATTTTCTTGTCCTGGAAAACATGCTAAAATGTCATCATTTCCTCTTTTTAAAAAAAACTTATTTTCCCTATTTTTTCAATTGTATATCAGCATATATGGTGGTTTTGCAGTAATTTTATGGATAACTCCATATTACCCTACAAACTAGCAACAATCCACAGTTCATAACTGAGATACATGTCCTTACAGCACTCCAAATGGAAATTAATACAGCAAATGGCCAATTAGTATATTAAAATGCTGATTAGTACTGTCAATTTTGTTAATGAAAACATTAGGGACTCTGAATATTATGTATAGGCATCTCTTTAAAAATATTACAGCTGCTGTAAATAATCAGTCTGTATATTGACACAGAGCATGGAGTTTGATTTGAAAGATTCCTTTTCAGCTTGGAACAACACTGTTTATACGGTTAGATTTAGGTTTCCAGCTCGCAGAACCAAAATCAGCACAATGGCAACTCTTCTGTGTGAGGGCTGCTTGGGACAGACGATCCCACTGTGATGGGCAGTTCAGTCCTTGGGAAGGGGCTCCTCAGGGATATATGAAGGAAGCAAATTTCACCAGCAATCCAGAGTCCAGATGATGAATGATGTCACTCTTCAATTTAGTTTGGTTTTTTTCCATTTATATAACTTACTAATTAATACAGCTAAATATGTTTAAAAATATAAAAGCATGAACACTTATACAGCCTGTAAGGATACATGCTTAAAGAACTGTGTAACTCCATAAAAGAAATTAATCCTTTTCACCACCAACAATAGTCCTTTGATCAGTACATTGATACTGTCAAGACATGAGAATCCTGTCTGGCCAAAACAGACGGAAGAAGTAACCTCTCCTAGTTACACCACATTTTTGGCACCACACCATGGAGTCCCTATCTCAGTGAAGCAGCAGGATTAGTTTACATTAAATGCCTGGGACTATATATGGACTACTGAAGATGAGGAAGACTCCACACAGCACTCTCCATTCCTAGAGCTTACCTCCCAAGATAGACCACTTTTGCTGACAGTCTGCAGGCATCCTGATCAAAACTAGGTGTATTGCCAGGAACTCTGATTCTGGATCCTTCCAGAGGCAGCTCCACTGCCCAAGCCAACCATGTACAACATTCCCTCCCACAGTCAGACAATGGACACCACCAGACTCCAAGCACAGTGACATGCACAGAGGTATCTCATTAAAATCAAAAGGCATGACATATGGGACCCTCCAGAGTTCCCACTTCCACCCAGAAGCAGTCACCCTTATGTTGGTTGGGATGCCTCAGCACAATGGGGACAGGGACAGACTGCTTCCTGACCCAAACTGTGCCTTCTGCAGTCCTTTGGATGTCCCTTCAGTAAGGGCTTTAGGACTTTCTAGGCAATGCAATAAAATGTTCTCCTTGACCTGTGATAAAATAGGTGTCTTTCAGATGAATGAAGAACGAATTTAATTTCCATAGACCCTGTAATGAAAATATACTATATCCTGTACAGAGTACAAATTCAGATCAGATCCTTGTCCAAAATACACCTAAAGCAGTGTTATGGATCCACTGATTTCAATAATTGTAAAAAAAAGCATGCTATTTAATGAAATAAATTTTTAAAAATCATAGTTTGGGTTTAAGCTTGTTAACTCTTCAAAAGCTTTTTTTTTTTTTTTGGAAGACATAATGCATGAAATAGTATTATATTCATAAAATTTGAGGGAACGGGGCATTAAGAAAAAAAGAGCATAACTAACAAAAATACCTAGGTAGTGTATAAAATCACAATACTTGTTGGGGGATACGTCTGCGAAGAATACATCTGTTTGTATTTTTACACCAAGTATTAAACTTTTTAAGCCAAGTACTAAGGGGGGAGGGAAAGAAGAAGTAACATATTCAATAAATGGGCGCATACAGGTTATAAAACCTGCCTATGGCATGAATAGTTATGCCACGATATCCCAAGGAGGCTTTGAACTCTAATACATTGTGTGACCTTTGTATAGGAAAAAAATACCAGGTTCTCATGCTCTAGGACCATAGGCTAGTCTTGCAGCAGCCACCCACACAAATTGAGAGCAAGGCAGAATCCTGTCAGTCTTATATTTTCTCTGAGAAGTCTGTAACAATGTGTGCAGCAGACCTGTTACCAGAAGCAGAGTTGCTACATATTAAATCAGATCAAGAGCACAAAAATTCCTCCACAGACAGACGGAACACACAGATAATCATGGACAGTGTGAATACCTGCTGGCTGGTTTTAAGTTCTTGATATTTCTCAGTTTTCAATAGCTGACTTTCCTGCTTCTATATTCTTCTCCATCTCCCTGTCTCTGTACCAAGGGTACTCCAGAAAACAAAGCTGAAGTATCGCTTTAATCTCCTTTTTGTGACCTCCAGCAGGTCACAAAAAAGGTCAGTGGTCCAATAATTTTTTCTTAATCTCTGCAAATTTACTCTGGAGAAATGCTCAAAAAGATACAAGAGTTTTGTAGCTATAGTTTAAGTAACCCCAAGAAATTATATGTAATCTACAACTATTGAATGCATTAATATGAGGTGATGATAATGAAGATTTTGTTTTACGTAGATAGGACCTTTCTGATCCCCTATAGCCTGCTGGGCAAAGGTAAAGAACCATTTCCACCTCATGGTACCACAATTGCTTTTCAAATAGGGAACTATAAGAGGTTTTAACATTGGCTTAATTTATTTTGTCCATAACCTTCTCTCAAAAATGATGGTGCTTTTTTATAGAAACATGCACACAGAAATTTGGCTGGGTCCATGTCCAGGAATGAGAATGTTTCAACAAAAACAGTCAATAATTCAGAAACAATCACATGGTTAACAAGTTTAGACAGCCTAAACAATAGATATTTCTGTCATGTTCACTAGAACACACATATATTTTTAAAAAACTTTTAATGAAGCACAAGTATTTCATTCCATAGGTTTCAGGATAACTTTTATTCTAATCTAACAACTTCAGGCATTGAGCATGGCATCACTCTCTAAGGCTGCCCTATCCTGACAAATATATTTACTTGTTATGTCTTTCTTGCTTGCTTCAGATTTCTTTTTCCTTGTGGTAGATGCTGGTGTGACAAGCGGGGTGGATGGCTAATCTCAGTGATGAGTTCTGTTATCAAGTAAATGTTGATATATGTTTCCTGCATTCAGAACTCACTTCTCAGAACACTTGATCTCTCATAATTTTACTTCTATCTATGACGTTGTAAAAATGATATATGCAATCATTCATCTTCCTTGCTAGACAGTTATAACATCTGCAAAAACTGACAACCTTTAACCTGGACAAGATTATAAATATCATTTTGTGACTACAGAAAACTGCTTTAGAGGAACAAAAACCTAATGTTTTTACCCTCTTCTTGTTTCACATGCTTTATTTTTTATTTTCTCAACTCTGAAGGCTCATGGCACATGAAGAGAAAAGCACCTTTTCAAATAGCTGAAAAGACTTGGGGATTGCAGATACCATTCATAGTTTCTTATTACTTATATTCAAACCATGACAAAAGCTTAGAGAGTAAACAAGAGTTTACATGCAGGGCCCAAATTTCAGTTTTAAAAATAGATATGTATCTGCAGATCTGAGAGAATGAGAAACAGAAAAATGTCTGAAACTTTTTTTCTAGAATAAGTAGCACAAGTGTTCTGCAGTAGATTGGAAAGAAATATAAGCAAATGTCACCTGACTTCTCATACTGGGTGGTTGATATGCTATGTGCATGGCACCGGGTAGAACTCTCAGCTCACCAGCAATCATGGAGTGAGATTCAACAAGCTAGACAAGAGGATCAAAGTCTCTGCCTACTCACAGTTATAATAATTAAATAAGTTCTGAGTCCTAAGACCAGGATTTTAAATCTCATTGATGAGGCTTTAATAAATGCCACCACTGATGCATAATTACTACATTTAAGCTACCAGCTTGAGTATGAAATTGGCAGCATCAAGCGAATAGTATCAATTATGAGGATCTTGTACATCCTTTATACCTCTCACTACTTGCCTTCCCTTTGCGACTTTCTCTTCCTGTTTTCTCTCCCTTAATAATATTTTTCTGTACTGCACTGGCAGGGATAACGGGCCAATACTTTTTACTCAGACAGTTCCCTTCTTGTTCTTCTGGGATACAGTTTCTTTTTTCATGACTGCCGCAAGATGGATGTTTGACCTCCTAAATTATTGGGTCATAATGACAGATGATAAGGCCATTTACCTTCACGTTTCGAGGCCCCTTCAAGCCATGTGTTGCCCTTGCCTCACTACACTGTGACTGTCTATTAGGTTCCTTGTGCTAGATTTCAGAAAGATTTTCTCCTCTTGTATTTCACCTTTCAGTCTTTGAGCATGAACCTGCAGGGCCGCATAGAAGGATCCTGAGGACAAGCAGAATCACCCTCAGCAGAAGAGTAAATGCTATCCCAGCTCTTCTCTACGGACAGAAGCAGAGATCAGTGCTCCTGTCTTGGCACTCTAGAAACCTTGGACCTGATTAAGTGTAAGTGATTGCACATACACTGTCGTAATACAAATAGACATCAGGATTTAAATATATATATATATACATATATATACACACACACATCGCTAGAAGAATCATCAGTTACTGAGTTCTTGGGATTTATTCTGTATTAATTAGAGCTGCTGCCTTTTTCATAATGCTATGATTTAGGATCCTCTCTATTCACCTGTCTCACCTGTCACTAATGGGTTCTTTATAGAAACATGTTTTATAAATGGCCTCTCCCATTTATGTACAAGAACTTCCTTCTAAGAAGGTTGCAACCTGCAACACATAATAGCTTTTTAAAAGACATAAGCAGGACTGTGCCATAGGTTATGAAGTGAGAAACCCCATGGATGTATTTTTCTGCAACAGTTGAGTCTAACAAATTCATCTGGAGTTTGGCTGGGTACAGTTCAGCATTCCTCCTCCTGCTAAAACTACCATGTATTCTGTGGTGATTGCAATAAAACTCAGTGTTAACTTTATGTTTCAAACAATAACTCAGCAATGTAAAATATCTCACAGTTCCATATGGTAACACTGGTACTTTCTTGATATAATCAGCTAACCATTTGATTTAATCATTTCCATAGGTATGTACAGCACCTAGACTGTCCTTCTGTATGTCTCACATTCATAAAAAACCTTTCTTAAGTCCTGAAAAGATCACTAAGCATGAGTAGTATGATAATGCAGTTGCTATTTTATGCAGTGCACAATCATATGTAGATGCATACATCTGCTTTCCAAGGACCCATCAGATGTAGCTCACTGGAAGAGTCTGTTTTCACTGAGTTAACATTTTAAGGAACAATCCAACAAGAAGTGAGGTGTAGTGGATTTAATCCAGCAATATTAAAACACAGGTGCATTTACTTTGGTACCAATAGACATTTTTTTTAGTACCAGTAGACATTTAGAGTGGCTTCTTCATAAAAATGCTGTGTCAAAACATCATGCTCTAGAATAGAAAGTTCTTGAGAAACCTGTTCTGTATTACAGCGTTTGACCTCTCTTTTTCAAGATCTATTGTAATACCTTGCCCAAAATAGCACATAAGTCTGTTTCAAAAATTTTACACTTTTGTTTACTGAAACACTGAGAACCAAAACTATATGAAATGAAGTTGCAAAAATAATTTTGATAAAACTACCAATTATTTCTCTGTACAATTGATATTCAATAAAATTTCAGATTTATATAACAATATAAATTTTACAAAATATTTCTAAAACTTTTAAAGAAAATGCCTATGTAAGCAAAACAAATATTTTTGAAGACTCCTAAATCAAATTGCATTTCATACATTTTTAGTCAAAAGATAAAATACATGCAAGAAAACCACAAAATTATTAATCGACAACAAATCACTAATAATAATACAAATAAATACTCAACTAATAATAACATAATTTTATATGCAAATATCATGATGCTTATACAATCTTATGGATATTTTAGCTTATGAATCATTCCATTTTGAGGATATATGTTTGCCATTTAATGAAGAACATCACTTCTAAATAAAAAACCCAAAAAACTAAAATACTGGCTTTGGATATTGTTGTACATCTTGTTTGTTTTCTTTATTCAAAACTAATTTTAACAGAAGAGTGATAGTTTACACTCTGACTGCAGCAAACACATATTTACATTTTTTTCCTCGATTGTACCCACTTATTTAATAACTGTCTACAGTTGTGGGTATTTTTTTCAAAACTTACATTTTTATGTCTCAAGGAGAAGTAAGACATCTATTGCAGTCAATGAAGTTATTAGTTGGATTTAACGGCATTCAATTCAGGAACATTAAGTAGTGTCTTGTTTTATGGCAGTTACATAAAACTTTCCAAGAACTGCCCACATTTGCTATTAAAGGACCCTGTAACACTTTTGCTTTAGTCAGAGAATCATTGATACTCTAATTATGAAAGCATACTTACTAGTCAAACTGCTCCAGGATTTCTACATCACAGCTTATTCACTGAATCAAAGTCTTTTCTCCTACCGTGTTGATTTGCAAAACTTACACATCGTTACTGCCACTAGATGTACTTGGGATAATTGAAAGCAAAATTCAGAATTTCAGAATCTCCTTTTCCTTTCCCTCTCTTTTTTTTTTAACATTTATTTTTCAATGCTTTGCTTACAGTCCTGTAACAAATACTGCTACCATGCTGGCTAAAATCTCTATGCATAACGGCTAATTGGCTTTCTAAGACATCTTCTTTCAGTGAGCAATGGTTATTAAATAGAATACAGTGGTATTCTTGGAAGGGAAAAAAAGAGAAGAATAATGGGCACTAGAATGACAATACAAGAAGAGGAGAAATCTCAGATTAGTCCAAACTCCCAGGCCCTAATCACTGACAGAAGAATCTGGTAAATCAAGGAAAAAGACATCAATCCATTCAAACAGGATTAAAGGTTTAAACGGAAAACCAACAAACTTGTTAGCCTTTGTGGGAAAAATTTGTATCAGGATTTTTTTAGAGGTAAAACAGACAAATAAAATATTCCCAAATGCCTATTTAGTACCTCATGTGGAAGAGAAGGAAACTATACCACAGAAGACAAAATTAGTGTAAATGCTTAAGTCAACTGATTCATGTGAGAATGTTACAGAGTGCAATGACTAGATAAAAATTAATATTTAAAGCTGTAATATTATTGCCATAAAAATAAATATTCATTACTAAATATATTTGTCAACAAGAACACACCTTTGTTAACAAATATGTATATGTTTTTGTTGTAAACTCTTAATATTCGGGTTAGAATTACATACATCAGGTGACAGACAGATATTAGTGCTCTTTGCACCTAAAAAAAATGAGAGAAACTGCTGTGAAAGAGGTTGCCTTTCTGATTACAGAAGAGAGTTACCAAATTCATTTTCTTCCATTATTTAGGGGAAAAAGAAAGACAGGTGTCATACAGTACGGCTTATGTTATCCTTTCTTCTCTTAACATTGTGATTATAATTTAAAAGAACATGCAATGAAATAATTAAAATAGAATTTCTATGGCACATACAATACCATCTACAACAGCTTTGTATTATTGTTGCTGATGCTTTTTCAAATGAAATTTTATTACAACTATTCTAAAAAGAAGGGCTGGTTTGTTGTACAGCTCTATTTTAACGAATAGATAAGTAAGTCAAGTTTTAGCCAAATTATTAACTATTATATCTGATTCATGAAAGTTTTTTGGCATACATTTTTATTCTTTCTTATTGCTAGAAACCTTTGAAAAAGAGGTTTAGAAATCATGATTTTAATACCTATTTCTTTCACAGGAGCAATTGTTTATCAGGAGTAAAACCATTGTCAATTGCTAGTTACTTGGTTTTTATAATTATTGGCAATCCTGAACACATTTCAGTTGTGATATGCCCATAACCAGTATCTTCTCTCTGCTAATTGTCTCTCTAAATATCCTCAAGGAAGCTTTTTTCAAAAACTGCATAGTGGAATACATCTTATTTATTAAATTTACAGTGGACTTCTCCAATCCTAGTCAGCATATACACTATGTCACAAATTTAAATAATGATATTCTGTGTGGAACTTGTTATTGGGCTGGGGATATTTGACCTGGAATACCATTAACTTAACTTATACATTTTAAAATCACGTTTGAAATGCTGCAAAACTAAGATTGTAGTGAATTTAATTTCAAAGTCATTTTGGATGTCCTTTCAAGCTGCATGTGGTAATCCTTGATTTTTGCACTGATGCTAAATGTTAATGAACAGAGCCACAGTGTACCATTTCACCTAGAGCAATGAAAACATTAAAATCTCTTTAGAAGACTGAATAAAACTTTATTTTATAAATATAATCCTTGTTGAAGCTTTACTATTTCACTGTACTTTTGAAATAAGAGCACATGGAAAATATGGAAGAGTTCCTTTGAGATAGCTAACTAAAGCTACAAAATGAGCACGGTACAGTATTTCCAAGGAACATGGTTCAAAAGTTGTACGATTACTACTAAGGTTGTTTTATTCTTTACCACATTTGGAACAGGAAGTCTGTGTTGTTCTTGAAGAATTCTGAAAAGCAATGTCACAGTCTGATGACCTCTTCTCCTCATTAAAACGTTCCCAAAGACAGCTCTCTGCATGATGTTTTGTAGCTTCAGCAGCCATGAACTAATTTGTACCTCTTATTTTGATCATGCACTGGTGAAAGAACCAAACAATATTTTTCTTTAAACACAGAGAGGTCTTTCAACAGCTCAGCATGCACTTCTACCCTCTTTTTAATCTTGGAGCACCTATTTATTTGCTCTTTTCACCACTAAATCTTCTTTGCTCCTTTCTGCCCCCCTGCAAAGCTGCTAGTTAAAATCTTCAGTGTTTTTTCTTCATAGGCTTAAACCATTAGAAGAGTATTACCATAAAAAGGGAGACAAGGACTTAGAGACATGGTGCTCCAGAATTTGCATTTCTAATTTTTAATCCAATTAAACTAAAATAATATTTATTTAGCTACAACCTTTCTATAATGGGTATAAATTCACCAAAGCTAATGGAAAATTTTCTTCCTGCAGGAAATTAGTTATAGGTGTTCACTGTGATAACAGATTGGTTCTGCATACTGAATGTCTCCAGATTTTGCATATAGGTAATTAGTATTCAGCTAGTTGATGTGTTTATTTTGCACACTTTCTTTTTTGTGCATGTGCGATTCATTATGCAAGTCATTTTTTGTCTACATAGTTGATTCAGTGTATGCAAATCTTTAGAAGGTACTCTAAGGGCATTAGCTTTTAATACATAAGGTATATACCTGGAAAGAAAGGCTGTATGGGTTGCCATATTTGCATTACAACAAAGTGTCATTTTTTCAGACAGCTACTTGTATTTCATTTTCGATCAAGACATTTTAATCAGTAATCTATATTTTGGTTACAACGTGTGCATTTTGTAAATCCAAAGCTATCTAAACTCATGGAGAGCTTCATTTTGCTCACATTGATTTTGGTTCAAGTAATGAATTAGCATTGCTTTTAGCCTCTCAGGCTTTTTTAGTAAGGAGAGAACAGGCAGGAATGTCTTAGAGAGAACAGACAGGAGTGTCTTGGAGAGAAAGTACTAAATCTTGCCTTTTAAGAGGAGAGAAGCTTGGTGTTCTGACTCAGGAGCCCAGGGATAGCTGCAAAATGAGAAATTCCCTGCCCATCAGAACTTTCTCCTGCTTTCCTGTGTCTTCTATGGGAACACATCCATCAGGGCCCACTCCATGCCTGAGCAGACATCATGTCCACAGGGACTGCCATCATGCTGCCACTGGAGCTCTGCATAACAGGATCTGAAAAGACACCCACTCTCCTTGAAGAAAGTCTGCTGTAAATCTCCATTCTTGCTCCCCATCCTATCTGGCTATCTGTTTCCAGAACTTTGTGGTCCAAACTACTCAGGGTAGTCACAGGCTCTGAGAATGATGGAGAGGATGATAATAACACAGAAGCAGCATTACCTGTATCACAGCTCCCAGCAATGGCTATTCATCTGCAGAACTAAGAACGAGGAAGTATTTCACCCATTTATTTAATATTGTACTGGATATTTCCCAGAAGTATAAACTATTCCATTATCTGGAGAAAATTAAGCCATAACCAGTTAACCATTCTTGGTTGCTGCTGTGTATTCTACAAAGCAAGGAAATTCATGGTTCTAGAATATGATGTTCCCATCTAAAAGGTTATTTTTGAAGCTTTGTTTTGAATTCTTGGGCTACAGGGAGTTTCTCAATAGAGCAAGCAAAAACAAAAACAAAAAATAAATAAAAAGACCAAACCAAAACCAACAAACCAACCAAGAAAAAAAACAAATTCTCTGCCAACTCTTGCATTACCCTTGGTGTAAATTTTTCAAATCCAAATAATCTTAGCTTTACAGAAGAACTTTCTACCTTGCATTCTACAAGGAACAGCTGTAAATACCAATTGCATTTTTCAGAATCCCAAAGAAGTAGGCAGAGTTATATTCACAACTTCCCTGCTTAGTTGCATGTATCATTTGTACATGTATGGATCAGCGAATCATCATCAAGTACTTTCTTGCTGACATGTGTTATTCTGTATTTCTACAGAATATCTACGTGTTTTATTCAGTCCTATTCAGAATGAAGTTAATGTTCTAGCATATTGCTCAGGAGACAATTCTATATTATATGACTCCTCCTATCTTTATATGAATAAACAAGCTTTGTTAGAAGATAAAATGCATGCATTTTACTTTGACTGGGCTTATGTTTTTCATAAGAAAGAGAAATATCATTGAATAGGATTTTAAGGTGGGGCATTTCTGTTTGATTTTTAAAATTAAGTCTGAAATAAATAATATGGCCTACATTAGAGGGAATTCTAGCCAAAGAAAATTCTGTTTTGTGAACATATCTCCGACAGAAAATGGGCTGTATATCATTAGATAAGTCCCCCATCACACTCTGGCAACTCTTGTTACAACATTTTTCTGGAGCAGCAAGACTTTCCCTTGATGGAGAAGGATCAGATTAGGGAACATTTAAAACACTGGATGTTACCTAAGTGCGTGTGACTTAGAAGCATGTCATTTGTGAGGTCACTCTTGATTATCTTTCCTAGAAGAAAGCAAACATCAGTACTACTTCCAAGATGGGCAAGGAGGAGGATACAGAGAGAAAACGATCAGTCAGCCTCACTTCAATCCCTGTGAAACTGATGAAGCAAATCCTTCTGGAAGCCATTTACAAAGGAGTTAAGCACAGGAAGGTGTCTGGGAGTAGTCATCATGGATTTACAAAGAGGAGTAGTCATCATGGATTTACAAAGAGGAAAAAATTTCTGACCAACCTGATAGCCTTCTACAGTGACATGACTACCTCATGAACGAGGGGAGAACAGTAGATGCCTACCTCCACTTCAGAGGTAGGCAATTTTCTACTTTAACTTCCACAATTGTTTGCCATAGTGTATTCATAGACAAAAGGATGACATTCAGAATAGACAAGCAAAGTGGGTGAAGTAGGCTAAAAACTGTCTGAAATGTTGGACTCAAAGGAGCACAAAGTCTAGCTGAAGGCCAGTCATTAGCAGCGTCCCCCCATGGTTCAACATTGTGTCCAATATTGTTCAGCATCTTCATCAGTGACCTAAATGATGGGACAGGCTGTACTCTTAGTAAAACTGAAGATACAAAACTGGGAGGAGAGGCTGATTTACTAGATGGTTGTGTTGCTTTTTGGAGGGACCACAGCAGCATGGAGAAATGGGCCAGTAAGAATCTCAGGAAGTTCAAATAAAGGTAAATAGCCCTGGGAAGAAAAACATCATCCACTAGTACAGACTGGGGAATGATTGGTGGGAAAGGATCTTTGCAGAGTAGGCCCTGGGGTTTGTGGTAGACAATGAGGTAGCAATGAGCACTTACAACAAGGAAGGCTAGTAGTTCCTCCTGGTCTGCATCAGGAACAGTATCACATCACCTACAAATCAAGGGCATGATCTCCTCAGCTCTTGGAACACCACAGCTGGAGTGCTGGTCCAGTCCTGGGCTCCCCAGTGAGAGATACACAGGCTTACTGGAGGGAGTATGGCAGCAGACCGTGAAGATGATTTAGGACTTGGAGTACATGAGCTACCTGAAGAGGCTGAGAGGGCTGGGACTAGTCAGCCTGAAGAAGTCTAAATGCCAGATGGCAGGGAATAAAGAAATAGATCCAGACTTTCTCAGTAGTGCTCAGGGACAGGCCTAAGAGACAGTGGGCAGAAACTGAGCTAAGAAATTCCAATTAAACATAAGAAAAAAATATTTTTTACTGTTCAAATGCTGGAGCAGGTTGTCTGGGGAGGTTGTGGAGTCACTGTCCTTGGAGATATTCAAAAGTCAGCTGGACATGGCAATGGGCAATGTGCTGTAGCTCACCCTGTTCTGAGTAGGGATGGTGGACTAGGTGATTGCCAAAGATCCTTCAAATTCAACCATTCAGTGATTCTGTGATTTTTCAGTGCAGGTGCATCAGAGACCCAGGAACAACTTCTGACACAATGAAAAATGTTCTGAATTAGTTTCCACAATCATGGAATAATCCCAGGGAAGCTCTGTAACCGTCATCAATTGTTTTTTGGATTAAAACTATTTACCAGACAGGGAGAGGCTGTGTTTTCCATCATAAAAATATAAAAAGCCCTTTCAGTGTTGGAAAGGATGATGTCAGTGGACTGTTGTGTCTTGTTCATAGTCCAGGTAATCCAAATAACCCCTACTGGGTTAAAGAGATACATCAATTGTATGAAGATTTCTGTAGCTTTGTGAATGAAATTGTTTACACCTAAAGAGAGCCTACTGCAGCAGGGATAGGCTGGAATTTTGAAAGGAAAAAAAATCAGTCCCATTTTGCTTGAAGATTATTATGTCTTCCTCCCCTAAAATCTGGTGTTTACAATACTATCTCTGTTTATTACATGATCTTCTGACCAGTTAACACCATTTCGGTCTAGATTTAAGGTAAGAATTTTCGCAAGTGTGTATGTAAATCACTAAAGATATTTTGCTCCATAAACTAATTTTCCAACTTTACTAAGCCTCAAACTTATTGAAACCTTTCATTCTGATGAAAAATCACAGATAAGGATATGACAAAACTGAGAAAGTTTCTGAAGTCTTCTGATTCCCTAGAACTGAGGTAGCTATTGAATGTGACACAGAAACATTCCCAGTTGGACTAAGCAGCTGTCTGTGGCTTCTGTGTAATGGTTATGTTTCCATGCTATTTCCTCTAACTGCTGGGATAAAGGAGTACACTTTGTTTATGAAAGACAGGCTCTGGGGAAAAAGAAGTAGATGCCACACTGTACATCAAAAATGTAGATCCTTGCTCAACTGCCAGAAGAGGTGAGAGGTGCATTGAGCATCTCAGGGAAAATGTAAAAAGGAAAAAAATAAAGGCAATGTCACAATAGGGACATGCTAGAAATAACGTAATCGGAAGGACATATCAGAGTGGGATTTGGTACATTTTTGGGGTAGGTTTTTTTTTCTTTGCAAATAATAGAAGCATCCAAAGGGCGCCCTCTTACTTGTAAAGGAAGACTTGAATTATACACAGATAAGTGCTGGAAAATAATGTCAGGACACACTGAGGACAACTTTATTTTAGGAAGATGGAAGAAGGTACTGAGAAGTTTGCAGGTGTTTTAGAACTGATTCTGACTAATAGGGAGAATCTGGTTGAGAAGTTAGAGGCAAAAAGTAATTTTGGTTAAAATAATTACAAAACTATAAAGTTCATAAATCTAAAGAAAGGGAGGAATGAGAGCAGCAGAATAAGGACAGTGGAGTTCAAAAAAAGCAGACTTCATCAGTTTGAGGGAACTGGAAGGTAGGGTCTCTTGGGAAGTTATTCTAAGGAAAAAAAGACTGCAAGAGAGTTCAGAGTTACTGAAAGGGAGTATATTAAAGATATAATGGCAGACTGTCATGATGCAAAGGAAACATATGGAGCATAGTAAAAGACCAATATGGCTCCAACAAAAGCTCTTTAAGATCCAGGGAAAGAAAAAGGAAAGCAGAAAAATATAAATATAAATATAAATACAAAAGTAGGAACAAGGAGCTACAAATATAGATGTAAAAAGACTATAAAGAAATAACATGCAGTGTAGATCAAAGTGAATGTGAGTTCCATCTAACATAAAATGCAATAAGAAAAGTATTTTAGAAATGGGAGGACAGAGAGAAAAAGAATGCCTATTGCTTAACAAGGTAAGAAAGAGAACAGCAGATAGTAAAGGCTGAAAAGTTAGTATAATCTTTGCTTCAGCACTCACAAAGGGTGAGGTTTGATCAGATATTTGATATACACTGCACTTAGTAAGGCTGCTGACATTGTTTTAAATATCATTTTTGCTAGCAAAATACACAAACAGAGTATATATAGATAAACATTGCAAAATAGGTATGTAACTACCCAGGAAAAAGAAAGCACTCGCAAGGTATTTATTAAAATTTATCCACCCAATTGTGAGAGGAAATCAAGTGACGGGCTGTAGACATACATTGCAGGCTGCATTCAGTAAGTTCCTCAATACTTTGGACGCCTGACAAGGAAACATATTTGTCACATTTGCAGAGGAGTTCAAACTAGAATAGGTCGCAAATGTTAGCAGACTCGGATTTAAATTTTCAGCAGTGTTAATAAACAAAAGGCATGACTTGAAAGCAGCATGATGAAATTCAATAAAGGCTAAGTAGAGTGCCTAGTAAGGAACATTCAAGTGATAAATACAACAGGGAAATAGTTGACTAGTCAGCAATACTGAAGAAAAGGCTTTGGGTTTTCACTAAATAAGATACTTGATTTAAGTAAAGAACGTGATACTATTGTAAAAGGACATTCCAGAACACATTTTGAGGAGCATTATATACAAGACACAAGAGTTCTGTGTAGGAGACATCACCTAGGGTAGAGTGTTCACTTTTGGACACTGCAATGTAATACAGAGATTACTTCTCCTTTGGGAGACAGCCCAGCAGTTACTAACAGCATAAGAAATTTAGAAAATATTATCTCCAAGGTATGTTAAAAGAAATGTTCTCTTTTATTAAAAAAAAATAAAAATTAGAGGAAACATGAATATTCTTTCAATGTATGAAAAGGTTTTACAGGTAGTATGTCACCTACTGTCCCTTATGCCCTCTGTAGATTTGATGAAAACTAAAAGAATTAAGGTTTGCTGCCAATAAGAACCTTTTAAGATTTAAGATGGATAAATATTTGAACAGGCTGCTTGGAAAACATTATTGGAGGTGTTTAGGAGTAGGTTCGATAAAGAGAATGACAAGGCTGAAAAATCCCCAATACGCTACTTGGTCAATCTTCCTAGTATTGTCCTATACTATTTACTCTACCTTGATTTATTATATCAAGATTTCACTAGACTGAATTTATTCTTAAAAAAAACTATTCAGCAACTCCAAAACCAAAAATTATATGAGATATGAGAAACATGAAGAAATTTGCAGTAATGATGGCCAGTTGTTTCAAATCAAGTAGCTAAAATTCTAGAAGTGAGTGTTTTAAACAGAACAAAGGGCAAAAGATTAGTGACTAGACAAAAATATTGCCAGGCTTCCCTTCCACTAAGAATTAAAAATTTCAGGGCCCTCCTTTTCCACAGTTGCAAGTAACCTCCTTGTCAAGCAAAATTTTTCTTATCTTTCCAAGTATACAATTGGTTATCTCCCAGGACTAGCAACATCACAGAGCTTTGAGAAATCTGAGACTGAGAAGTCAAAATCTGAACTTAGAAGACTTGGATTTTTGTGATGTTCTATTCCAAGTGCCATGCAAAGACTTTTCATATTAATGAGTTCAGAAAATGTTGTCTTTTTTATTACCTAAGCCTATCAAAATTCGAAAAGTGCAGAGATCTTCCATACAATTCCACTGTTTTGAAAGGGACCAGGAATGGTCTTGAGATTAGCACCAACCCTCAGTAAATCCCACCTATGCCACACGTAGCTTTATATCACTGTGTGTGCCACTTTGATAAACCAGTCCTAAAAATCTCACTTAATATTTTTCAGTTTTTGCAATTAGCACCTGATTTTGAAGGTGATCCAACCCACCTTTACCCAAGAGAACGTATTTCTCTTTTGCTCAGATAGAAATAAGATGCTGTTGATGTATCATTGGGAAAATACCTTTATTCTCCACAATGAGCTCGTTCACCAGATGTTGAAACTGAGTCTAGAGGGCAATAGCACATAATTAACTTCCTTCCATAAGGAAAAATGCACTGTGTAGCTTGTCTAAAATCTCATCAGTCCTAGAGTGAGAATTTAAGCCTTCCTGTTTTCACAAAGACCTATTAGTCTTGAGTCCCAGTAACACTAGCAGGGGAGTGAACAGCTTGTTTAGCCTCTATCTTCACAATGTCTCCAATTTCATGGGCAGTTTCCCCAGTAACTCATACGAGAGTTAGAAAGTCTGACCTTGGGCATCACCCAGAGACAACCACCTGCTTACAGGACTGACTTTTGTTCCCTTTGATTTAACAGAAGGACAGACTCTCCTTCTATTAAAGAGGTCAACTGATCCAAGAGGGATTCAGCTTACAGCAGGGAAAAAGTCTCTGGTGCAATTTTGTCTAACGGAGTTTAATTTTTTTTTTCTAATCCACTGTTCAGACATCACTATGCCTTAACTATTTCCGGTTCAAATGTCGTTTCATCAAAGCTGTAATTTAAACTGTCTCAGTGTGAAATATCCGAAAAACATCCCAAAAATGTAGTTTGTCTTATTTAGCCACGTAGAGACCCTAGTGGACTGCTTGTCACTGCAGTAAGAGCTGGATTTCTGTACTGTGTGATTTAGCTGTAAGATGCATAATCTTGGCAAATCTTAAATTTCTTTTAAGCTTAAAATTTTATTTAAATAACTATTAGACTTTTGCTACTGATTCTTCCTTCAAAGAGGCTTTTACTATCCCCTCAGTCCTTATAAAATGAAGGATGTAGAAGGGAAGATTTCTGAGGACAATTCCTGTAAACAAATAGCAGATAAAGTAACAATTTATCACAATCCCATAGATTCCAACACCTGAAAATTTGAGTCTCTTCCTCTGCTGATCTTACAGTAGAACTCCATAGCAATAGTGCCTTGTTCTCACCAGTCTCTGGAAAACAGTAGTCAGGACTAGTGAGAACCTGGCTAATGTAACCCAATTTGTGGGAGAAAGGGTTATCATGGCATTTATCTGGAGACAAGAAGACCACTATTCCAGGATTCTAAGGAAGTCAGTTTTACTCACGCTTACAGATAACTGTCCCTCAATCTACCTGCCTTCCTGATTGCTGCTTTTTATAATGACTCCTAATGGGAAAGGCTCAGGGTTCAGGTACATTTATTTGACTTTTCCCCTTTAATAGTAATTGTAAATTTTGCCATTCTGAAGAACTACCGCAAAAGCTCTATGCTCAACTAAAAAGCCATGGCACCATTCCTTTATCCATTACTCAGTTACATTCCCTCTCTGAAACTGCTGCTGCTATTGGCCAAAAATATAGCTGACTTTCACCAAGGAAAATGGAAATCAACATGTACTGGTGGTGTACTACTTCCCTACAGGGCCTTGGTATAGCTCAGTTCAGCTGCACTACCACAATATGTCCCTGTACTTGGCAGGGAAGTTGGAACTAGCTGATCATTAAAGGTTCCCTGCAACCCAGAAGATTCTAGGATTCTAAGATTATATCATAACACCTGCCCTCCCAGGCTTTGGCTCCTGAAATCAGTCTCAGACTGCTTCATAAGTGATTTAGCATATTACAAGCCTACCTATACATACCTGTGTGGATTTCTTTCTAACTGAATTGGGTATGTAAGTGTAATGAGATAGATGGGAGGATGGTTATTGTGTTTATTAAATATTATTTGGCCTGTCTATATTCATAATGGCGTGTCAGTAATTGTTTTTATACTACTCCCAAGTACCTTCTAAGACATGCACAGTCCTTTAATTGACCAATCTCAAGTTATAGCACTCTCATTAGAGCCATTGCAAGTCAATATGACACTTCCTGGAGATTTAAACTTGTCCTGAGAAGGACTCAGGATTCTAAATCTGTGGTGAGGGAAGTCAAAGTAAGCAATTTTCTTCCTAGTATGACAGAACAGTTCCAAAACCAAGTTGAGTTGTATGGTTGTATATAAAATGTCAAAGAAGAAATGCAGTAACATTGGTAGTGTCAGCGGTACAAATCAACTTAATTGACCACTTTAATTCTGACAATTCTGAATTCTATGATTCTATGTTAAGAAAGGAATATTTAAGCTACCTGTACATATTGCTTTTAACATCTTCCATCCAAACATCTCAAAATTAATAAAATAATTGGTAACTATTTTTTGGCAAGTATTACCATTCTTCTAATTCAGGAAAAGAATCTGAAATAAATGTAAGCAATTTACTTGCCAAATAAATGAAACTATGGGGGGGAGGACCCAACATGAAATAAACTCCTACATCTATAATTAAATGAAATTAATCATAATGTGTTACCTAAAGACAACTACAATTTCTATTTCTAGAAATAAAAAACAATTTTATTTTGTCCAGCAACATTTAATTCAGGGTTTAAACAGAGCAGAACTAACCTTTGCTCAGTCATGTAAGTCCTGATTTTGATTTTACAGCGACAGCAGGAAACGTTCCTGGTATTTTTAGTATTTTACTTTTCCTCCACTAGATGTCCCCAGCCAGTCACCGTACTGTTTGCTTTCACTGCTCGTCTCTTCGTAATCTGAAAGGGTAGATACTTCTTTCGAAGTGCATATTATTAAGATATCATGATAAGTGACTTGCACTGCAGAGTTCACTTTATCTGGAAGATTAGCAAGACACAGATCCTCAAGAAGAACACAACAATTTAATTCTCTGCTTAAGATACAGCAGCTTCCCAATTCAGGAAGCAACTAAGAATCATGCATATTTTCTTCTCTGAAAATATGTAAGTAATCAAAGCCTTAAAACAAACAAAAATCCTTGTTGAATAAATCCTTCTATATCAAAAGGGAAGTCTTAACAAGTTTGGTTTTCTCCTGTTACTCAGTTACTTTCAAAGGATGTGTAAGAGTTTTACAGAACCATTCACAGCTGACTGAGCTAACAGCAGGAGTCTTGCTTAATTTGAGTTTTAATGGCTCTTTAAAGTAAGATGAGAGCAAAATCTGGAATGATCACCAATATCATTTTAAGCCTTTCTCACCTCCCCAAAATGGCCTCTGCAACAAAGCGTAGGAGACTGGAAATAAAACTTTCATATTAGACTCTTAAGAGCTGTCTGTTCTTGACCCCATCTTGTTGATATGACTTTGCCACCAGCCTTTTCCCCAGGGGACAGCTGGACACCCAAGGTAGCCTGTGCTTGCCACATCCAGCTACAGAGTGAGCAGCCTGAGGGGTGGCAGGTAGCCCTGGGGAGGAACAGCCATGCTGCTGGACTCCCCCCACATGCCTCACTGGGCACCTGTGGGCTGTGGCATCTCTCTGCCCCTGTGCCATGGGGTGGGCCAGGCTCCAGTCCCTTTGCTGGGCTGGGGACAGAAGCTGGGGGAGTCTGTGCTGGCAGAGGGAAACAGGCATGGGGGAGACAAGAGCAGCAAGACAGCACAGGTATAGTGGGAGCAGAGTCATTCCTACTGTGCTCGCCCTGTCTTACCAAATGAGGTGTTTCTCCCTCCCACAGCAACATGCAGCCCCAGTTCCTTCTTGTTTAGGCAGAGAAATCAAACAGAGAAACATCAATGCCACAAATATCTTAGAAAAAGTAGCCATCCTGGCTAAATATAGGCCAGATTAGATCCCTAGTTCTTTTTTTTTCAACATTTTTAACTAAACCAGCTGGAGCAGTGTATATGCTCTTCTATACAAAACTAGCTGGAGGCAGCACCTTGTGAAAGGGCTAGTTTGGTACTTCTTCACTTAGGCCTCAAGCAAATTAAGCCAAACAAATCGCGATAAGTGGGCAGGGCATTACTCCTAAAGTCACAAGGGCTTACAGCATAGTTTTACTGCTGGCTTCCTGTGTCACCTTCAAGTCCCTGAAGAGCTGCCTATCTGAGCATCCCCAGCTGCAAAGTGGAGATAATATGCAACCATTCTGTGTGAGTCTGTAAGAGTGTAGCAGCTTCTAGGAACTAATCTTTTTTTATATGTTCTGCATGCTCATTGCATCTTATAATGACTAGCAAACTCTCACAGAGTGAGGTAAGTTATAACAGAGTTAAGGTTTCCCTGAATAATGTGAAGGGGTTTACTTTTACCTCCTCTGTACCCTAAAACTTGTAGAAGCACCCCAATATTTCCAAAACTGAGAGCTGAGGAGGACTTTGATTGTCTGGATTTTCTCCAAAACCAGGACAGAGTATCTGAATTAACACAGTGCAAAATTTCTGTGACTTTTTTGTGGTAGAAATAGTGTTCAGAGTGCTCAAAATGTAACTTGCTCACAAGGGATGTTTGACAATGTAAAAGGAGAACATTTCCTCCCTGAAGTTCACGTGGTAGGCTGACTAAAGCTCTCTGGGGGTTCCCCTTCTGCAGACTTCAAGCAGTGGAAATATTGCCAAATATATCAGATCATCTCTTTTTTTTCTACTCTTTCCTGTCTGCAGACAGAACTCCCCTTCAATACCCCCTAGAGTTCATCTAGTGGACAAGGTAAAAACCTCAGCTTTTCTTTCTGTCATATGCTACAATCATAAATTTTTCCTTCAGTGTTCCCAATGCTTTGTCTTCTCCCAATTAGAAAACCAGAAGCTTTCTCAGTGGCTCAAGTGTCCTGATAGCATAAAGCAGGGAAAGTTCATTGACTACATAAGCCCACTCATTATCCTTTTCTACTGAGTTGAGCTCTGCTTTATTTATCCTTCTCATCTTTTTCCAGACTACATTCATCTTGCTGAAAGTTCATGTGTGGTCTAAGCTCGCCATCTAGGCTCCTTAATAGAGACATAGAAAATAATTCATTTCATGTCTGTTTAAATTTTCAGAGGATAAAATTACTCACTTTGGGAGGACTTTTTCTACCTCTTCTCCTCTCTCTCTCTAGAGGAAGTCTAGACAAAAGTTTAGAGTGAATGTTTAACATTTCTTGGATAAAAATTAGGTGGGATGACTTTCAGTCCCACTTAGCAAAAGCTCCCCTTAAGTAGTAGCTCTGCTCCTCCACTCACTAGTAGTTTTGTAAATTGCAGAGGCTTCTCAAGGAGCCTCAAAAGGAAGGAGTCATGCCATGATTTATAAAGCTTGCTATGCAATTGATCCACTGAGCCAAAAAAGGACTAGAAATACTATACAATCTTCTCCCCTTGAAAAGGTTATTGTTGCCTGTCGTGTTTATCTCTGCAAAAGATAGGATGTCCAGAAAAAGGGGATATTTTACTTCCAAGAACTGTCACCTTTGCTTTACTCCTCAAAAATTAAAAGTTAGAAACCAGGAAAACACTAAGTTGCACCCTCAAAAAGAACATTCAGATTACCATAACTCATGATTCCATGCACAGGCCAATTGTCTAATACTGTAATGAGTTTAAAGTCATGAACAGATTGCCTTACATATATAGCTCCAGGATCCTATATGAGGAACTGCCAACACAAGTACTATTTCACATAAATATGTGACACATAGTTTCCCTTGAAAGTCCAATTTTAACAGCTCTGTTAGTTACCTTGCTAGGAATTCCTTCTGAATGTAATTCTCTTTTCTAATATAAAAGCTGGCAAACCATCAGATGTTCTGCTAGACCTCAGGCAGGCCTCAGACCCTGTACTAAATCATTACAGTCTAGGAACAATCCTAAAAGATGCTTGTTTCACACTTCTTTATTTCTTTTTTCTTTTTTTTTTTATGCAGATTAAAATATTCCCAAGAATTAACAGCAGTGAAGAGGAAATTACAGTAATCCTCTGGGAGTCCCTAAAAACAGTCCTCAAAGACAAAACAAATGCTTTATTGAAAGGCATAGCACTGGGCAGAGAAAATCCTTATGATCCTTTGGGATCATAATTGCACAATTGCACATTTTAAGGAATGCAAAAAAATCCCCCAGGAATACTGCTAAAATCTGCAAAGTGCAACAGATTAGAATAATAATAACTGTAATAATAATAATAATAATAATAATAACGACTTAACTGTGAGATGTATAAAATCAAGCTTGGGATGGATGGTGCTGACATTTTATCTGAGGAGCAGCAGCCCTTCAATACAATCTTACGTTTTGTATTTGTCATCGACTAAACCAACGAAGGAGATAGAGCTCCAGATTTTTCTTACTATCAAAGAACAGGAACACGGAATGACAGCAATCCCATATCTAAGTACCGAAATACAGCTCTGCCTGATTACTATCACGTAGCATCCATATTTCTCAGAGAATTGCTGGGAGAGTAGAATAGTAAAATACTCATCATTAAACCTTTTAGCAGGCACAGAATTCTACCCACCACTGAAAAATCTTTACTGAACTCTAAATAGTATAAAGTAGCCATCAGTACAATCATAAAATACAATGTAAAAACCAGCACTCATCTACTTTTATATCAGACCATACAGATTAAAGTGCACTGCTGCAGAAGTACTTCAGGTATCAACTGTTTAAAAACCATCTATATCAAGGGGACTCTTTGGCTGAGGTTCAACTCAAGATTAAGAGATGTCAGTTAGAATGCCTATTCATAAAAATTCTCACTGCCTTAGGTGTCTGAGCTTCCATTACAGTCAGTGATTTTAAGGTAGCAATCCAATAGTAATTTAGTTCACCTTGGAGAAGCTAGTCAGTTGAAACACTCTCCAGGCAGCTCTGACCATATTGACCAGATATCCATTAAGTTTAACAGAGTTTAGACAGTTAGCTCACAGGGAGACACACAGACGTCTGAATCCCAAAGCAAATTCCATCTCTTTAAAGGACTATAGCACGATATTAGGGACCTTCCTGAGTACAGCATAGTTTCATTCTGTTCCAACCTGCTTCCACTAAGATTCAGTGCTGTCCCTAGATTGGAAGAACAAATTAAATGCTGTATGCCAGTGAAGGCATGCAATTGATTTACTTCTGAACTTTTTGTATGAGACAGGATATATTATTTAATTGCAATATCATATGCTGTTATATTTTCTCTCCAGTCCCTGTTTTATTCAGTGTAGAAGTCTGATGGTACATGTGATAAAAGGAGAATTTCAGGCACAGAAGACACTGCACACTTGTTGAGATCTCCTTCCACGGTTTTTATATGATTTACAGAATCTTTCTGGGAGTATTTGTCATGTTCTTTGCCATTATACTCCTCAATGATTGCTTCTTTCTCTCTCCCTTATTATTATTATTTTTTTGCAGGCAAGTGACTTTTATTTTTTCCCCCTCCTTGATTTTAATTCAAATCGTCTGAGAAACAACTTACATGTAGAAGCTGGATACCTCAGTTCAGGTAAAACATTATCAAAAACAGGCAGAAGGGAACTGATCTGTGATGCATTCTCAGACTATATCTAATGTTCTTAGAAATCACTGACTTCAATGAAAAACAACAGTAATCACACTGAGAGAAGAAAAAGTCTCTTGAGTAATTTCTTAGATTAAGAAATTTTTACAGTGCTCCAGCCTGAGCACTGAAACCTACAACCCACTGCCTCCCAGGAGATTGCCCTAACCACGCCACAGCTTTTCATCTCTTGTCTTCAACTAGGCCAGAGCTCAGCCAGGCCCACCAATGAACACCATGAGAAGGAGAGATAGAGGTATTGGACCCTACTCAAAGGCCTATTATGCATCACAGATTAAAACATTAATGGAGAAAATGGGTACTCAACTTGGTTAGTGGGGACTAGGAAAATAAACTGGATCTCCGAAGCCTGGCCCTAGCCCCTGCCATTTCATCATTTATAAACACATTTGGTGCCTACTCTAAAGAACTTCAGTAGCTTCTGCTGTATTAGAATGATTTCATAGAGTATTTTAAATCCCTTTTTCAAGTAAATGAACACAAAGACCTATAAATAAGTTCTAAGTTACTGTGTCTAACACACACTGCTGTGGAGGACATAAAATCTCCTGGGAGTTTGATCTCTGTTAATTAAATCAAAAAAAAATCTCCATAAGGTCTAAAGCATGCTTAATGAATTAACATAGAGGCCCCACTGAGCAAAAGTCTTTTAAACTCCAGTGAAACAAATCAACTCACATTTTATTGTTATCCACTTTACAAATTTAATCTGTTGCTTTATATCATGTGAAACCAGTTTTTCATAAATGCTAATTAAAACCATTAAAAATGGAAATCTTCTTCTAAGGGGCTTATGCAAAGTGTGAATATTGATGAAAAGAGATAGGCCTGTTTGTCCCTAGGAAAGAAAGATAGTGCTTCTGCTATAACAAACTGTACTTGGGAAATCTGTTGGGAGTAAGCATAGACACCTGAATCAATTTGAGGCAGGGAGTGGCTACAAAAGGCACCACTTTAAGGAGGGTGGTATTGCTATTTCACTGACAGGGTACCACCAGTTTTTATGAATGCCATCACACTCGAACCACAAAAAGCTGGAGAAAGGAAAACAAACTAAAACAAAAAATAATGCACCTCCTAATTTGAATCCTTAGAATCCATACATATTGAAGCAAATTTAGTGATACTCTATAACTTGACCCATGATTGTTCAATGTAGGGAATAGTGATGCTTATAGAAAAGGAGTGGAACTGAGTCTGGTAGGATGCTCAGAGCATCTGAGTGAGTAACCCTTCCAGCAAGCAGCAGGAAGTAAGAGAATTCACATATACTACAGCTCTTCTTTAACAACTGGTTTTACTCTGCCAGATTTTTTTTTTCCGAGCATGCAATGAGAAGCACATGCACATGATTCCCACCAGATTTTCCGCTGTTAGAACCTAAACAGGATGGAAGATTAGTAGGAAAAAACATGAAAAGTTTACAGTTTAAAAATCTGCTTAAAGTCCATGTAAGCTGCCTTTAAATCTCGGTTTTTTTATACACACATCTGCTCTTTTCTGTTTGTCATGTACCTACAGAGTAATTTTTCTAATTTTTTCTCAAGCTCTTCAGATTAATTCATTTCCCAATACTTCAGCACGAATCAGAAACATTAGAGCCCCTCCTACAAAATATCATAGAAAAGAACAACTTGAAGGATCATCAGGAAATCATCTCATCCATTCCCCAGATCTACCGTGTGATAAGCTGTACCCACATCCTTCCCAATGGATGTTTCTATAACATGATTTTTAAAAGCTGCAGTAGTTGAAACACCTTCACAGAAAATCAGACACTTCTCAGTAGCAACATGTAGGCCTTAGCATAAGCTCAGTTTTTACTAATATCTGTTTACTATATTTGCTAAATCAGAAGTCACTAACTTTTATTTTATTTTTAAATTTATGCCATGTTTATATTATATATTGAGGTATATGCATAAACAAAATATTTGCATATTATATAACAGTATAGTTATTATTATAAGCTTTATATTTATAGCATGAAAATTCTCCTGGCTCTGTAATTTTATTAGAAAAATATGTCTCACTATTAGAGACAGTAAGCGTTTTTTAGAAGATGCACATCATGATTTTAACACAATGACGATTTTCTTTTAGTCTCAATTACTCTAGTAGCATGCAGACCTCCAAACAATATTATTCATTTATAAATGATGCTTGCTGTCTTACTTTACATTAAGACATGCCACAACATACAATAAATAAACTAAGTTTACTAAAAAGGGGTGGCACATAATACTGGTAAATGTGATGGTATTTTATTGAACTGAGGGAATCTAAGACAGCTCTGAGTCGCTCACACTCACATGATGTTCAAGTGCTCACACACAAAAAATAATATACACAACTTTTTACCCCAGAGACTTTATATCTCAAATGTTTTAGATCTGTGCTTTCACTCTAGTTTCACTTTTTGTTAAGATAACACTCTGAAAATGACATTTTGCCAACGTGGAATCACACCCTCAGCCATATTTCAAGAGGCATTAAATTGGCTCAGCCATTCGAACATATCATTTTTCCTCCCTCAGGGGATTCTTTACACACTTTTAATCCAGAATATTGTCTTCACCCTTTTTCCTAAAACTTAGTTGGAATGGGAAAATCAAAAAATAGAGGAAGGCTACTGTGGTAGCTGCAGTTACAAAAAGATTTTCTAATGAATGGGCCATATCCAGGACACTGAAAAAGTGACAAATTGCCACCTTTGTCACCTCTTTCTGATTCTATGCCATAAACAGTTGAGAAATCTGAGAAGACAAACGCATAGCAGTAAAACTGATGCATTTAGGAGGGGAGAAAACTGAGTCATTTCTGAAAAGCCAGTAGTCATGTTCCCTCATATTCAGTAGGACTGTTCTGAAGAAGGGAAAAAGAGTAAATAACTATAAATCAACATATTGGGTGGTGGTAGTAATAACGTAAGAAGGAAAAAAAGGCCAGATAGTCAAGCTAGACGAAAACAATGGGGCATTTCTAAACTTGGAAATTTAATGATGGCTATATTAATTTCAAAAAAGCCAATGGGAGTATTTAGGCAAGAAGATGACAGTGATTTCTAAACTGGCAGAATGATGTGAAAATGCCAGACTGAAAGACAGCCATAAGCTAGTGCAAACATAGACATCACCCTTAAACTCTAGTGATAAAATAAAACTGTCATAGATAATTTCTGTGTTACAAATTAGAGAGTGGTATCTGATCAATAAGTAGCTATCCTATTGGGCCTAGAGCACTGCACAGCATTGAACAATTACCAGCAATTTCCACATTGAGTAGGAGGCACATGCAACATGCTTGGGACCTAACAAACAGGTTCTCTGGGAATTTCGAGAGCAATTCAACAGAATACATAGAAAGACAAACAATAAAGAAAAGCTTGTATTTAATCAGAAAAGAGAATTATATGCAAATATTAGGCTGTTCTATATAAGGAAATTATTCATTTATTTATTTATATTTATTTATGAAAAATGAGTGTAAAATGAAACCAAAGCAAAATGGTAATGTTAAAATCTATGACATAAGATAAACCTGTCGTGTGTACATGTTCACATTTTACTGTGATACTATTTTATTGTATAAGTCTGACATAAAGTAAACACCCTTTTCTTCCAGCTTCTAGGTTTTTTAATTCTTTCACTTTTCTACCCTTTCCTTATATTACCTTATCACCCAACAGTCTTAGACCTACTGAGGACACAGTACCTTATTTTTTTACATATTCTCACATAGGTAAGATAAATAGAGAAATTTTCTGTGTTAGACTACAAACATTAGAGGTAAAATCACAAAGATCCCAAAACTACATTGAGTCATTTGGTCATAACATAGAGACAATCTTATAGAAAAAGCTACTAATAAAAACATGGGCAAGAAACAAAAACATTAGTCCAAGCAATAATAACAAGGAAAAAGCACCATTTTGGAATTCCAATACATGAAATTAAAAGAGCTACTTAAATCTACAATAAATTACAATTTTAAATTAGCTGTTTAGCATACAGTCCTGCAATAACCTCTTCTCTTATTGACAGCACAGACTTTTTTCAGGTAAATGCATACATAGCTCTTCTTCTTTCTTAGGCCATAAAGATAAAGCTCCGGATCATTGAGGGTAAGCAGAGAGAAAGAGAGGATTCATGATATTTCCCACTCAAAGCTACTTTCAAAGCCACAGAGACCTAGATGTGCTGTACCATATACACACACACGTAGATGTGTACAGGTATTCTGTGCATGTACACCATATATTGCCTGTATCTGTCTACCCAGTTCCAGATACTTGATCTACGTCACAAGCTGGTTGACACCAAACACTTAGACAACATGCACATGCACAAAACAAGTGCATGTAGCATAATGTCAGTGAGGGCTGTGCCTCTGTGGGCACGGTATACACATATAGGGACATCTACTCCCTGGGAAGAGCAAGCCCTTGGATGCAAGACAAGACGTTTCTTTTATGCAGGCCAAGTCCCTGGTCTAGACTCCAGGACTTATTTCCACAGAATGAACTGATGGAGAAGCATAACTACATCTAGGATCAATTTAAAAAGAGCATGTTTAAATATCACATGTTTTGCACTATGTTGAAAGACTATAGATGTCCCTTTCCTTATGTCTAAAAATATGCAGTGACATTTGAAAGAAGGAAGTATGGTCCAAATATAGATGGGGGAGATTTCAGCATTGTCATCCTGTGCTGCTAAAAAATATGATAAAATAACTAAATGCCCATTGTTCCATATACACATAGACATTACCAGAAACTGAGCAATTACAGAACATTGGGTATTTTCCATACATTCAGGGCATGATTTTGATGTCTTTGCTCATGCTTAATGTGTTTTAATCCTTGAGTAGCTCTACTTATGTGAGTAATAGTACTCATGCAATATGATATATTTTAAAATTGTATTATTTTTAATATTCCTCTATTGTTCTTTTAAAGCAGTAGTATATATAAATATATCCTTCCATTTTCACAGGTTTACTTTGGAAGAAATGTTCTTTCAAGAATAAATGAACTGAAACAATCACTGATAAATTTTTAGCAGAGTAAAATAACAGAACCTGAATGCCAATAAAACATTAGGTTTGGGATTAGGTTTGGGGAGGAGGGGTTGGTCTTTTGGTTTGGGTTTTTTTTTTTAATAATGGACTTCAAGTATAAATTGACTAAAGAAGGGACACACTTTCATTCTGTTGTTTTCTCTCTTTCATATAGCTTCATTTTTCTTGGCTTTAGAAACCTCTGACTTTACTACTACCTTGTATCCAGGCCAGCTATACCAATTAATAAATAACAGTCTAGATCTGCCACCGTGCCATTCTAAAACTTCTGACCGACATCAATGATGATGCAACTCTATGTCTCATGCCATTTATACCTACTTCTTGCAGCCAAGAGATAAGAAGTCAATGTATGAGAATCTAACTGAGTATGAAATCATTGTTATATCAGATTCTACATCTTTCAAAATCCCACACCATATTTGCTGCTCTGTCTTTCATGAAAAGCACAACAAAAAGCCAAGAGAAGAGAGATCGAGGTTGGTTAACTATGCACACAATGAGTTTTACATGGCTGGAAATCTTTCCTCCAGAAAACCTCAAATGGAGAATGTGGCTCCCAGGAGGGCACCAGACCTTTCAGAATCATAGAATGGTTTGAGTTGGAAGGCACCCTAAAGGTCATCTAGTTCAGAACTCCCTGCCCTGGGCAGGGACCCCTTCCACTAGACCAGGTAGCTCAAAGCCCATTCCAACCCGGCCTTGAACATTCCAAAGAAGGTACATCCACATCTTCTCAGGACAATCTGTGCAGCATCCCACCACTCTCACAGTAAACAATTTTTTCCTATTATCTAATTTAAACCAACCCTTTTTCAATTCAAAGCTATCCCTCCCTGTTCTATCACTATATGTCCTTGTAAAAATTTTGCACAGGATGGAGCCATCAGCCTTGACCTGGCTGTGGAATGTACCTGGGACACACAGGTGCTGCTGTGGGTAGCACAGGGACAGCCATGCTCTGTTGCCCTTCCCTTTTCCCATCCTCAACACAGATGGGGTTGCACAAGTGAAGCACAGACAAGAAGCTGACTCAGGCCTGGGCATCAGCCAGCACCAACTAGTAACAAGCACTGCACTGCACACATTGCTCTAAGTTTGACTTTTAGCAGCAGACATCTAAAAATGTGATTCAGCCAAGAACACCAGGCCTGGGTCTAGACATCCTAGCATCAACCTTCTGAAACACTACAACAGCCATGTAATAACATCAATGCACCCAGTATACCTCATGAAAAATTTTACACGTAACAATGAACTTCACAACATCTTTATAATACAGATAGACACACCGGTGTAAATGTTACTCTCTCCCTTAATACATTAGTTTTCTCACTTCATCAGCCACTTAAACTATGATACAAAGCATTTTATGGCAATTAATTTTTTTTTTCCTGTTTGTCCAATACAATGACCTCCAGCCTGTTTGGAATATCCCTGGACATCACCATAATACAAACACATAATTAAAAATAATTTTAGTTGTTGGAGCTTGCTGCAGTGATTTTTATAAATAAGTAATATATTTCAGTATTATATATTTTCTTATTTCTATTTCCTGAAGAAATAGTCTGAAAAATATTACCTTCAGTAATGTTGCAGGCATATTATTTGCTGTATGCATTTTCTGTATTGCTTTTTCAGACACAGAACATGCTCTCCTCCAGTTCTAAACGAGTGTTTGTGTCTCCCCTCAGACAAAGTTATGCTATATAAACCAAAGTTGCTTCCTCTTTTTTGCAGAAAACTCATTCCCCGTTTATTAAACAGAAAAGTTAAGCGGTGACTAATATAAAAGCATAACTATTTTGACTACTGTCCCTCTCAGAGAAATGTCAGGTTATTACTCTAAAATTAGAAATGAAAACTATTTATAAAATGCTGTTCCTCTAACACAATTCTGCTAAAGAGGCCACAAAAAATAGTGCAGTATCCTTTAGCAAGTATTCAACAATGCATGTGATAAAAAATCAAATACACATGTAGGTCTAATGAATAGGAACACTATTCAATACCAGAAGCTAAACTAAAAGGAATACACAAAATCCTTACAAGATCTACTGTATGTAGAAAAAAATAAAAAATATCAATATTTTAATATTATTTTAAATTATGGGTATCATTTCTCTCCTTACTCACTTTGACTGTTGCAGCAAATAAATACACAATTTGTGTTACATTTTGCAGAAAATATTTTATAGACTTTTCAGTAAAATCATGAGTATACTTAACAGGCATTGTGATGGTTAGATTTAGAAAATAACGTGCCATTTCATTAATAATGGATGCAAAACACATTTACTGCTCTGCAAATGGCTCCAAATCCAATTTTTCTTCTATTATATTTGGTGTTGAAATGGATTTTTTGTCTAGATGAGTTTTAGATGTTTTTCTAATCATCCAGGAGCTTTCAGAAAATAAACTCTTTACGTCAAATCTCATCTATTTATTAACATTGCATTCACTGTACACAAAAATGGCATCTCTGAAGAGAAAAGGTATTAATCACTTCATGGAGGTTTACAAATCATTTTTCTGAGTTTGATGCAGTCTTTTCAAAAGTTTTCATGCATGTTTTTTTCCTTGGGCATGGTACCTTTTTCCATAGGAAATTTTTTTTCCAGGCAAAATTTTCACAAAATTTTTTTCCTTTGTTCAGAATTTAAGATACACTTCAACATATTCAAAATGTAGTCAGCTCTGGATATATCCGAAGTACATAGACTTCTTAGAAACATCAGATGTAGTATGACCAAGGCTAATTTGTATCTGTGAAATATGTTGCCATGTTAAAAAATTTCTGGATATGAAGATGCACATCTGCCCATACTTCAGTGCTTTTCAGAACCTCTGGTTTATATAAATTCTGAGCTTTTAAGTGCATGCTCATAAGAAGTAATGTATCTGTCCTGGAAATTCTCCACTCAAGTGCTCCTACTCTTCCCCTAAATAAGGATCCACGTGTTTTGACATTCCAACCATTTTGCTGGTTTTGACACCTACCAACAACTTCCAAATCAAAAGGCCAAGACACTATAACTGCAAAGATTAGCAACTCATAACATTTGGATTACAAATCCTTTGCTATAACCAGTTTGCTTGCTGTTTCTGAGTTTTGACATTGAAATGCAAGCAAACAATATACGCGCTGACATTTTGTACTGCTGTCAGTCACACCAAAGCCACAGCCTTTCTGAGTGCCAGAGGGGAGCCAGACTGGGACCCCATGAGTGTACGGGAACTGCCTGCGTTCCTCCCACCCCTGCTGGGAGCCCACTGAAGGCTACATTCCCATCTTAACATTAGACATAACAAAATTTGGTCACATGTGAGTTATAGACCCTCAGGATGTCATTTTAGTTGATTTCCACCCACGCTACCCTTCTCTATACTCCCACGGTTTCATTATATTGCTTCACCTGAAAATTCCCTGTCTAGATACCCAACTCCCACCCACACATACAAATGTTGCATCTCAACATGCCATTTGGCTCATGCACTCTTGTATAGGAACTGTAAGAGAAAATACCCCTCATGCCCCAAATCTCCCTTTTCTATAGTTCAACCTCACTGTAAAGTAAATCCTCGTACCATAACAGTTATTGTAGGAAACTGAAAAGAAGTATCAGCAAATGGTAGAAACTGATGTCACTACTAATACTGCCTAATAATTTTCTTCTTTGTAACATACCTGTTCTTTGTGTCCAATACTTCATAAAGCATAAGCAGCAAAATCTCCTAAATCTTTAGAGATTAACCAGATCTTCTAGCTTGCAGTATTACCTAGAGGCTGCTGTGACAGGTCATTCTAAAGCATTCTCTAAGAGCCAGAGCTTATGAGCACTTTGTCTCTTTTTCCAGAATTTTTAATTGTCTCAACAGTCAAGTTGAAGTAGGAAAAGGAAATATTACTGGCAATTTAGATATAATCTATTTTGTTATAGGAAGTTTTTCTGTTCTTCTCTACTCTACTTACTGGTTACTTCCTCTTCATCCAATATGACTAATTTTTAAACTGATAACAACCTAGTTCTTGTTAGAAACTCCCAGGAGCAGATGCTGAAGTTTAACTGCTGAATCATTGTGTCATCTGATTATGTAAAAAATTACTTCTAAATTTACAGCTTTATATAAAAATCACTAGATGCTTGCAAAATGCTTTGTTCTGGATCTATATTTGTACTATAGGATTTGTACTACATGTACTCAGGAAGAAAATACACTGCAGACTTTTACAGGGGAGTGTTATGTTCAGAAGGACAAGGTGTCTGAATTTTTTATCCACTACTCAGTGGGATTGTGTGTGCCTGTCTCCCTGGAAGAGACATTATGCTAGAAAATAGTGTTTTTAAAACTTAAGAAGAAAGAAAACTCTAGACATATAGCCTCAACTGACATCCTCAATGTAGAGAACCAACATAGGTGATGCAACATTTTTTGACACTGCTTTCATTTAGCAATGTACAGAGGGAGATTTCTTTATTTTTAAAAACTAAATCAAATGCATTATAATGACTGCAAATAAGAAGACAGAAATAAATAGAGGAAAACTAATATGATTACCGAGACAGAGAGGTGACCAAGGTATTGATACCTCTGTCCCTTACAAATTATCTGTAAGAACACAAAAACTCAATACTGATATTACAGGCTGGGTACCACCACAGGCTCTGTTCTCAGGACAGAGACAGGCAGAAGGGGGACACAGGGCACTTCCCTGTGGGAAGGTGGAAGGCACTTCCCCAGCACTTTCTAGTGATTCTCTATCTAGGGAATAAAGAGAGGCAAGAATATAAACTACAATACCTGGACATTTCCAGTACCTACCAGTCCATTCTGATTATACGCCTGCCTTAGTTAAACTAGTTGTCCCACTTTTTTCCTTTGAGGATGAAAACTTAATTTCAGCAATTAAATTCTAAGCCTGATGTCCTTTTCACTTGACTAATATATTCCTACTATGTACCTCTTCTTAAAAGATTGCTATGTACTCTCCAGTGATTGCCAAATTATCCAAGTCTAGGAGAAGAAGAACAAGATATAAGGGAAGAATTAGTCACTTTGTACTCAGGCAATCTTTGATCATGTATTAACAAGAAAATGTTTAATGACAAATAATAAATTACATCACAAATAAGTTTCTCCTTTCTGGTAAATAACTGGGTGTCAAGCTAGAACAGGAACAATAATTATTTCTTTAAAAATTGTTGGAGTGAAAGCTATACAGTGACATACATGTTATCCCGTTTTGGCTTGCAGTGTTATTCATGAGGCTTATCATGTGACATACATACTCCTAAATTCCCTGAAAGAAAAAACCCTGATTTTTGCAATTCATACTGCTGAAGTATAGTTGCATACAAACCACCCTAACACCACTGTCCTCAACAGGCACAAACTGCTGCAACGAAGAAAACAGTAAAAAATGCTGGGTGAAAAGGCTTAAGGTTCTGGCTTCACGCAGGGAATAAAGTGTGAGCAGTGTGCATTGGCCCAAGCACCGCCAGCAGCCCGCCCTACCCCGCAGTCTGCCACTAGAGGGAACATGGACATGCTAGAATTAGGAGCGTAGGAAAATCGGACATTTGAATTTTCTTGTTTATATCCCTTTTAGAAATCTCTTATCAAAATCGTCACTTATATAAAGTTTCTGAAATATGCTCTACTGGGTCATTTCAATTCCGAGAAAGTACAGTATTAAGGTTTAAGTGAAAGTGAAAGGGAAATCTTTTGAAGTGAAAAATACTTACCCACAATTCAGCTTTCTGCAAGCCAATCTGCCCCATTTTCTTTCAGACTTGCAGAAAAACCCAACAATATCACTGAGTTCTTTGTAAGTAAATCTGAGTGAGAACTTTTCAAGGAAAACAGCCCAACAGAAAATACGGACTCACTAAAGAATCCTCTTTTTTTTTTCCCCAGAAATAAAAACAACATTTTAATTCAGGAAGTTCTTAATTTTGCTTTCCATGGAATTTCTGTACAGAGCAAAAGTGTACATTGCAATACCAGGGAAGCCCTCCTTTTCAACTTTCTTGCATCCCAGGTGAGAGACACAACCAAGAAGCTCTTGTATAAAACTGCCTTGATTTATTTTTCAGAAACTGTTTCAGTTTCCATTAACAAATGAGAAAACTTATTGAAACATGAGTTCTTTCTTTAGGCACTAAATATGCACTAACTAGAGGCATATTTACTAAACTGTAATCTCTTCCTCCAAGAAATTTGTAGCTTTTAGTGTAACCTAAGACAGTACAGATAATTTTAAGATCAGAAATTTCTGTATAACAGAAAATCTTTGCCATATTCAGATCAACACCCCTTCGCAGCTGTCACAAACAATGTCACGTTTTGGGGTTGTTTTCTTTAATGGGAAGCATACTTATAGAAATACAAGAATTCGATTCTGCTTGTAGTTGATCTTCCCTTGGATTTAAAAAGTAGGCAGTTTTAAGTCTGAGATTATTTTACTCATGGTTTCAACTGGACCAGCTACTTCTATGTTAAAGAGTATGTAAAAACCTTATTATTTAATACGAGTATTTGTTGATAATATGGAAGAAGTTTTACACAGTCTTGATCTCTGGTGAGAGAGAAGGGCGTTCACTATGTATGGCACTCCAGAGTACAGGGCAAGACCAACATATCTTCAGTAGACATAGAAGCCATCAACAGGTAAGCCTATCAGTGTAAAGCAGTAAGTGAGTAGGAAGTTAAATGTCTGTTATCCAGACTTCTAACTGGGTTTTTAAGTAGTAATTTAAGATCTTAAAATAATTTCCACAAAATAATAAATAGGTTATATAATAGACAAAAATATACATTATTCGCAATTATTAAAATATAAAAATGTGTATTGGGGTGTGAATATCTACTGAGAAGATTGAGCTTTAAAGAACTAAATGAGGCAGTGAAATAGGGAAAAATATGGCAGGTTTTTGATTTATTTTTTTTTTAACTGAAAAGCAATTAGTAGTTAGAATAAAAAATTTAGACTCGAGACAGGACAGGCTCCCCCAAGATCATCTATGGATTAAGGAAAATAATTTTAAGAACTATTCATAATAGTGCTGCATCACTTTTAGGAAAAAAATACTTGTCAAGCCCATAAGATGGCAGCAAACTCCTTTTTTAGTTGAGAGCGGTAACTGTCCACTGTTTTGCACAAAGTTTATATTTTTGATGTGCTTCAATACCGCCCCCCTCATCGTCCAATTAACACCAAAAAATTAGTACACCGTAGTATATGTATTCCTCTAAATTAAAAAGTATTATTTCTCACTGTGAATATCAGATGCTAAAGTAAAACCAAATGCCACTTGGAACATCAGGTTAAAAAAAAAGGAAAGGAAGAATAAAACCTCCCACAATGAAGAGACAGAATGTGCCCCACTGTGAACTGACTGGTAACTTCTTTTCATGACACATCAGTTGACCTCAGTGCTCTGGCTATTGAAAGAGTAGAACTAACAACATGGCTTATGCAACATCTCACTGCAATAAAATCCCCTTCTCTAAGTTTTCGCATTACTGAGCCCCACACCATTTTAATGCTAAGCATCTCCAGAAGGCATACATTTACAAGCAGAGTGGAAAATATATTAATTTTGACAGTCATGTTTACAGCTAAGAAATCTCTCTCTCTGTGGGCTAGAGGTTCACTGTCAGAAATTAGCAAGCTGTATTGTATATGAAATACTGTCCTTGCTTCTACAACTCTATGGCTGAAACATAGTATCTGTAGTGCTAACAACTCTATAAAATCTCATCTACAAGCTTGGTCCTGTTTTTCAAATCTGGTTGATACTGGAAACAAGGTGCCATATGTTTGGGTTTCCACAGCTATTTTTTTTTTTTTTGCACTGAAAATGCATCCAGGCAGAAAGAGTGTTATTGTACATCTGTCAAGGATTGCAAAGCACAGAGTAATGGCTAGACTGCTGACCTCATAGACATCCCAGACACAGATAGTTAGAGAATCATAGAATAATTTAGGTTGGAAAAGACCTTTAACATCACTGAGTCCAACCGTTAATCCAGCACTGCCTAGTCCACCACTAAACCATGTCTCTAAGTAGCACATCCACATGTGTTTTGAACACTTCCAGAGACAGTGATTCCAACACTTCTCTGGGCAGCCTGTTCCAATGCTTGACTACCTTTTCAATGAAGAAATTTTTCCTAATATCCAATCGAAACCTTCCCAGCACAACTTAAGGCCATTTTCTTTTGTCTTGTCACTTGTTACTTGGGAGCAGAGACCAGCCCTAACCTGCCTACAATCTCCTTTCAGGCAGTTGTAGAGAGAAATATGGTTCCCCCAATAAGGTGTTCCCCACTCTGCATATACATTTCTAATCTCAGTACACATATAGTTAGCCTGGTACTTCTGCCAAGTATTTGATTCACTGAATCTATATTGCACAAATAGTTTCATAATTTCATCATACTTTCTGATCCTGTATAAATGCTAGCACATTAACCCACTGCACATAGGCCACACTAACAAACGCACACAAATAACAGTTAAGTGTATATAGCAGACATTTAATTTTGGTCATAGTATACATTAGCTTAACCACATTACTAGGGTCTATATTTAACAATGGGAGCTTGTTTCTTCAATTTCCAAATAAAGATGATTTTTATGCATGTTACTCCTCACAGTCTGGGCCTGGAGTTTTGCAAATCAAGCTGTCTCCTTTTCCTTGCCTGTGAAGGAGTGAGAAGGATTGAATTTGCTGTTTCCTGACATTCTCACAGGTGTTTCCTATTCCTAAGCCTCATCTAACTTAGTTCATTCTCAGTTCAGTAGGCACTGTTTTCCCTGTTTCTGCTTCCATAAGCAATCACTGAAGGTTCCATTTTGTCAGCTGAGACAAAACAGGTCAGTGCACACTAGCTTGATACAGAATTATCCAGTGTCAGAATATTTCTCTGACCTTCAAAAATAACATCCTTTTTATATGCATTTCATGAATTACTGTGAGCCATCTGTTTTTATGAGTGCCTGATTCCATAAGATCACACATTACTTTGTCATAATTAATGCACCAATATTAATGACTATACATTACTTTAAATCAAAATAGAGGAAAAGAATTAAGCAAGTCCCACATCTGCTCATGAAATTAATACAATATCAGCTGTGAGCTAAACTTGTCAGAAGATTGAGCTGGTTTAATCAAGATTTATCAACAGAGCTTCCAGATGGAAGAACACTAACTTTTAGTTAGCACTTTCTTCTTTGGACTTTGTTCAAGAGCTAAACTAACCTTGTCTCTTGGGGCAATGCAAAATAAGCAATAAAATGTCTTCTCTATGTAACTAAGAATAATTCTTCGTGTGACTAAAAGATGCTTGTGCTTTAACACATACATATTTTGGGAATGGTTTAATAAAACCAAAACTACAGTAGTCTAATTCTGAAATGTTTTCTATATTGAATAGACAAATATTTATACTTGTAACAAAATCATGGCATGGGAAAGACATCTTTGTTCAGCACTTATATGAATCAATGACAGGAATAAATTCTCTGATGTCATACAGTTACTCCATTCCTTCAGAGCAAGAAACAGCTCTTCGAATTGCCTTCTTGGGAATGGAAAACATGGACCATTCATACCGCTGCTTCTTGTATCAGTGGCTACTTCTTCCTTTTCTCTATGTGAGGTGTAACAATCTGAAGTTTATTTATGTAAGAAAAACCCTTAGGAAAATTGAGCTTTCTAAGTAAGGTACATCTTGTTTTTATTTGTATGTAATTTCAACCGAAATGGCTAGTACACTATTAGAACAGAGCTGTTCTGCCTTGTAAGAACTTATCAGCCTTACCCTTTTATTCTGTTTTACTTTCTGAGATACCTGCTGAGTTGAACAAATTACATTGTTTTCAGAGTCACATATAGACAAGACTGCTGTGATCCATCCTCACCAGTGTGGGTACAGAAATGGTATATGAGCACAGTTAAGAAGGAAGGGAACTGCTTTGTGAAAGTCAGTGGTAATGTAGATGTATCTACAACTACAATCAGAGGATGTTGTTTTGACAGCTTCAGACTCTCTAAGGCAAAGGTGTCACACTTTCCTGTGGTCCCTCTGGTCACTTGCTTCCTCCCATGCCTTGATGCCAACCCTGGCAGAGTGAACTCATCGTAACAGGTAAACCAGCAGAATATTATCCTTGCCTAGGTTTCCTGCTGGCTTAGACAGTAATATTGCCATCACTAACTGATTCAAGCATTGAGGAAAAACTGTCGGGGGATGGGGTTAAACAGGATGATTTGGAGAAAAAAGAGGCAAAGAAACCAAAGTCATCCATGCAAGATGAAACCCACTGGCAAAAGTTCTTTGCATTATGCCACAGCTCGGTAAATCAAAATACTACTGACTGAGCATCCAGATTGTCTTTGGGTCCTATAAGTAATTTGGTTTAGCTATTTGGTTGGGTTTCTACAACCCAAAGGGGCTTTCAAGGTTACTGTCTTCTGAGGGTCTACAAATAGTCTTGCTTTTGATGAAAAACTCTAAGCGAAAATTGTATACCTAATAACAGCTGAGATAGCCAAAGTGAGCAACATTTCTTGGAACCTTATTTAATGGTTAAACCCAGTGGAGAGGCCCTCCTGCCACCTGTGCTTGGCTCCAACAGATTTCCAGAGACCCTTCCAAGCTCAGCTGTTCTGTGATTCTGTGAAAATGAGTTAAACTATTATGGCCGCAAGGCTGTAAATTCCAAGCTAGAGGTGATCTGCCAAGAAGCGGTGTGATTAACTATGTATCAAAGATAAAAAGAAATTGCTGTCTCTAAAGGATGAATCACATCACCCTAAGACTGGTGTGTAAGCCAGATGAATTTTGCCACTGACCATAAAGGGAGCTCAGAGTGACTAGCTGTGACTCATACATTTAACACCTACGCATCTAAAATTAAATGATGAAAAGCTCTTGCTTAATAATGAGAGACAACTGTATCTGCCTTCAGAGGAAGCACAGGAAGTTGTAGACTACCCTACTATCTCTGTTTATACCTGAGAAATAATGATGACTAGACAGATTTCTACTAAGAATGATCTGTGGTAAAGCAGTATCTGTTACCAGCAGCAGCACTGCTATTACACCACTCACATCTCCCATTGTAGCTCTTTTCTCACCAGTCCTTGTGTTTTGTTCTTTTATTTACCTATTCTATGTTTGGTGTTTGTTCTGTTTATTATTTTTCTTCAAATTGCTGCTGCTTGTCAATTCCAGAAACATCCACAGTCTGTCTGACCGAGGCTTTTTTAGATTGGTTCAGAATTAAAAATTGCCTGCCTCTTTAGTCATTAGCTTCCTACTGATCAGAGAGCAACCTGCTGTTCATCCAAACTGGGGCACATTGACTGCTGAATAGAAATGCAGCAAAGAGATTGGTAGTTAGTAGAGCAGGTAGTTTAGAGAGGCTTAAAAAAGCCTGCTCCAGGTTGTGTGGAACTGTGCAGCAATGTTGGTAATGTGCCATGTGACACAGTCTCTGCCACCAGCTGGAGGAAGCACATAAAAGACCTCAACCCTCATGGCAGTCTGGAGGGCAGGTGGACGCGTCGTGGCCAGGTGACAGGCTGAAGGGCATCTGGGATGGGTTTAATGGTGGCCTCACCTGTGGGAGGTGTGCTCTGTTCAGGCTGACAGGTGAAGGGGTCGTGAGGTGAGGTGACTGACTGCACACCATCATGGAGGAAGAAAATATCACTGACTCTTCCCAAACATCTTACCGAGGCAAGAGCCTGACCCACACAAAGAGTCGGCATGGCATGAGGCTATGCCTGAACCCGTGCTGGATGGAGATTCCCACAGAGGGGAAAACTGGGAGTTTACGCCTTCTGGCACCAATAGAATGGGTCCTCTTTTGCCTTCAGATCTGAGCTTACAGTGCCCTGAGAGTCAACAAAGGGGCACAAGGTCCACTGAGGAGACTCTAGAGCTTAAGATATGCATTAGCACCAAGATGAAGTGGTAGGTGATAATGGTTGGAGACCCGCCTGTGTAGAGGATGGAGTTGCTGTCATAGCAGGTTTCTTGTTTGCTGTGATGATTCAGGACATTGTGGAGAAACTGCTGGGGTTCATAGTGCCCTCAGACTGATATTTCTCATTGCTTATCCAGAGAGGCACCAAGGGAGACCTGGAGCAAATCTAGGGGGTCTAGTTTGCTGAAGTGGCAGAGGTGAAAGACATGGGAATCCAAGGCAAATTTTCCACAATCCCACAGGTGAAAGAGAAAGGCCTAGGGGGATTAAACATACTCTGATTTACCAGGTGGTTGCATGGATGGTGTCATGACCTTTGGTTTTTATGACCATGTTGCAAATTCCTTTTTCTCTCATGGAGGAACAAGTCAGAGGAAAATGCAGGTCACAGTCAATATTTATTACAGCATTTATTAATTAAGCTATTGTTATTAATAGAAGATAACTATTCACACAGTACATTTCCCTCACACAGTTCACTTAAACACAAATGCACAGCTACTAGTCAAAGCCAACCTCGTCTGCTCACTCAGAAGCAGAGGGTTATATTGATGCATCAGTGGCTTGTACATAGATGTTGAGAATGGTCCCTCCAACAGTCCTTTGTTTTACCAGCTGTATGTGCAGTCCTGTAGCACTCATCTGCATACAGTAGCCTCCACTGCTTCTTGATGTCATCTGCGCTACACAACCCATTGTTGATGCTAGCACAAGCTAGTGGCCAAGTACAGATTCAAAAAACTCATGTCCCAGGTTTTTCAGTCATTGTGGATTCAAAAGGATTGCTAGACTGTGGAGATCCTGAAATATCTTCTTCATATGCTACTTCTAGCATGTACTTTTCCTCTCTTCAGATTGCTGTTTCCTGGCTATTATTTCTCCATCCACACTCACAAATACCTATAGAGCCCATCCACACAAATTCATACTGAAAGGGTTTTTATGACAAGCATGGGTTCCTGTATCAGGAATGGGGACTGCTGGCAAAGATCAGGCCCATTTCGAGGTGGTGAACTTGGTGGCACCTCAGTAAAGTGGTATAGGAGTTTGCAGTTAAGTGAGGAAACAGAGGTCAGTAATTGTTAGCCCAAGAGGCAAGGTGGTGGGAACAAGCAAGCCCTTGAGAAGGATTAAAGAGAGCAAGAGTTCCCACCCATACGCAACTGCACACAGCTTGGGGGAATAAGAAGGGCTGTGCATGCAGACACAGAACTATGGCATCACTGGAACAGTTGCTAGCTGCTGGGACAACTCAAATGACAGGACATCACTGATGGATGGACACAAGATCTGTAGAAAAAACAGAAGAAAAGAGGAGAGGGCATTGCTGAATATGTGAAGGAGTAGTTTGAGTGTGTGGAGGTCTTTGGAATAACCAACGAGACTGGGTGAGGACTCATGAGTCAGGGTCAGAGAAGAGACCACTGAGGGTAACACTGTAGTTAGGAAGTGAAGGAACCTTTTTTAAGCAACTCAAATCAGACTCTGGTTCTTATGGGAGACTTTATCTTTTCTGAAGGGGGCAACACAGCAGGATCACAATCTAGGAGGCATCTGGAGGTTGTCAGGGACAACCTCTGACCACATATTTTAGGGGTACCAACCATGAACTTGAACAAGAAAAACTGCTTGGCAATGTGATAATCAATGGCAGCCTTGGCTGTAGGGACTGGGAAACAGTGGAGTTCAAAATCCCAAAGGAGGAGGAGAAAGGTGAATATACAGACCTCATCATCAGGAGAGCAAGTTTTGCCTTCTTCGAGGAACTGATACATGGAATCCTGTGAGAGAAATCTCTGAAAGCAAAAAGAGTTCAAGAGACCTGGCAGGTCATTAAGGGAAACCGCCAAGTGCAAAACTGGTCTATCTTAATACTCAGGAAAATGATCAGATGTTCAACAGACCACTTTTCCTAAACAGGAAACACGGCTATGCTTCAGTGTAAAAAAGGCATTATACAGGAGGTAGAAGCAAGGGCAGGCTACTAAGGAGAATACAGAAACATTGTCCGGTCATGAAAGGATGGTGAGCTATTCAATGCCACCTTTGCCTCAGTCTGCACCTGGCCAGGTGCTTCATGCTGGCCTCTGTGCTTAGAGCAAGGATTTAAGAAGAGAACCATCAACAGTGGAAAGGAATAGAGTCAAGTATCTTTAAGAAATATTTATTCATACAGATCCATGGGATCAGGTGATATGCATTTGATTGCCTGCCATCATCACTGTAAGGCTGCTTCACACTATTTTTGAAAGACTGTAGAAATCAGAAGAGGTCCTGATGACTGAAGAAAGGCTAATGTTGCATTCATCTTAAGATCTTGTTGATTGGAGGAACGGCAATCTGGTCAGACACAATTTGGTCCCTGGGAATATCACAGAACATGTCCTTTTGAAAGCTATTTCTGGGCACAATAAGGTAAAGAAGGTGATTGGGAATAGGCAGCATGGTTATATCAAGAGTATACCATAGTTAACAATTCCAGTGCCAAATGCTTTTTACAACGAAAGAACATCTGTCAATGTGGAGAGGACAGTGGATGTCATCTGCCTTGTCTTAGGCAAGGCCTTGAGAAGATCTCCCACAGTATTCTTGTATCTATGAGATACAGTCTAGCTGTTTGACAGCTGTTTGGCTACCCAATGTTTCTACTCCTCGGCTGGGATAGAGTCAATTTCCTCCACAGTAGCTGGTATGGGGCTGTGTTTTGGATTTGCACTGAAAACAGTGTTGGTAACACAGGGATGTTTTAGTTACTGCTGCGCAGTGCTTACACAAAGTCTTTTCTGCTCCTGACACATTTCCCCTTTCAGTGAGGAGGCTGGGGGTACACAAAAAGCTTGGAGGGAAGGCAGCCAGGACAGATGACCCCTACTGACCACAAAGATATTCCAGATCATATGATGTGCTCAGCAATAAAATTGGTGGGGCCTGGCTGAGCATCAGTCAGTTGGTGGTAACTGTTTTCTTTTACATCATCAAGAAATAATTCTTGGATTTTATTTTCCTTTCTCTTTGTTTGTTTTTTTTCTTACATTTTTTAAATTTGTTTTTAGTTATTACATTGTCTTTATGTCACCCATAGGTTTTCTTCACTTTTACCTTCTGATTCTCTCCCCATAGAACTGATGGGGAGTGAGTCAGTGACTGCTTAGGGATAAGTTGTCACTTCGGGTTAAACCACAGCAATTGGTTAAAAAAAGGTCTGCTTCTTCAAACTAACTCCATACTGGGTTGTGAACATAAAAAAAAAAAAAAAAGACTGCAGCCACTAAGTCAAGGGAAGTGATTCGTGGACCCCCACTGTGTAGGGCCCCACATTCAGTTTGGGACCTCTCAGCACATTAAAGACATTGACCAACCGAAGAGACTTCAGCAAAGAGCCACAAAGATTACAACTGTCGAGAGTATTTGCCTTGTGAAAAGAGGCTGAGGGACCAAAGCTTGCTCACCTTCTTCTGAAGAGGTAGCTTCAGGGCAACTTAGGAACCACCAAGAGGATAGAGCCAGGCTCTTTACTAAGTTGTGATAGGAAAATGACAACCAGTGCCCATAAATTGAAAGATGGGATATCCTCACTCATACAAGGAAAACATTATAATTAAGCACTGGAGTGGGTTGCACACAGGGGTTGCATGAACTCCATCCTTGGAGGTTTCCAAAACCCAAGAGGACAAAGCCTTGAGCAATACAGTCTGATTGTTGACCCTGATCTGACCAGGAGGCTGGAGTAGATGAGCATGAGCACCCTTTCAATCTGAATGATTCTGTGAAATATTCTTTTTCCCCTCCATCATTTGTATGCTGTGACAAATCATGGGTAACTGTGAATGAGAGTGCACATAACTGCGAATGGAGAAGCTCCCACTCCAATCCATGCAGCAGCAGCTCCAGAAATCTTATCTGGCTTTTCAAACTCAATTCTTACTTTCATTTACAGGTGGGAACCTTAAAAATACTTACAAAAAATAAGCATTTTGAGAGAAGTGTCACTTTCCCTTCACTGACACTCAAAGTATGCCAAGATTACAACCTGTGTAATTCTAAGACCTCACTGTAGTGGGATGATCTGCTTCTCACAAGGTTCACCTTCCTTTCAAAAGAGAAAAGAAAATCATTAATTTTCCCACAAAAAAAAATAGTGATGGCAATCATGGTAAAATTTCATCCTTAGTTATACTAGAGTTTCAAAACAGAAGATATATTCCAGCTATACTATGCTTATATGGGGTTTATGGTTTAAATTGTAAATATCTCTGAAACCTAATTTAAAATCACTGGCATTTTATAATGATCATCCAAAGACATGAAAGTCTGCAAAGCAACTGGAGCATTCTTAGGCTTTACAACAAGATTCTTTTAATGTAATTATAGCAATTAAGATCCTACTATTAATAATTTTCTTTTCAGATTAACAAACCACTTAGGTAGTATAATATAAAGAGACTTCTAATTAGTGACAACATTGTGATTTTTGAAAAATGTTTAATAATGTGTGATAAACGACTGCCAACTTGCATTAAGATGTTTTAGGAATCCTGAATAGATCTGATGTTTGATAATCCTATTTTGAAGACATTATTTGAATTGCAAATTGAATTTAAAGAAAAATACAGCATTCTTCTACCAAAAGGAATCTTTATTTGCAGTGCTGGGCAGACCTTTAAAAGCATAGCAGCATCTGATTAAAAAAGTCTGTAATTTGTTGCTATTTGATTTATCTGGCCATGTGATACAAACCACACTGGTGACAGAAAAACTTCTCTTAATAATCTCAGTGTATCAAAATCTTAAGTGAACTATCTGGTTTAAACAAAGCATCCTCTCAATAGGTAAGATAAGCTAAACCAGAAGAAATAAATAAATATAAGTTATTCGACTTAATTAACATCAGAAAATAATAAAATGTTGGAAATTAATCTCTATTTAATTGCTCCAGAGCAATGTATCTATATTTGGTATTTATGAAATTACCCCTTGCTGCATATGAAACTCCTGGATTCTTGATTTTTTTAATTACTTTTTTTTCAAATGTCATATGGGTTTAAGGAAGAGTTATTCTTCAAATTTTAGACATGAATACTGAGATACAGAAAGGTCAGATTTTTCAAAAGAGTAAGGTTTAAAGAATGTTAGCTGACTCTTCTTTGAAATTTTTATCCCCAACGCATTATTCAGAGTCATGTAACCTTTTCAGGTTGCTGAGCCTGGGGTGAATGGTTGCTGAACTACACGGTATAGACAGGCTTCAAACTGAGAAGTTTTTCAGAACACAATTTTTCAGAAGCTTATATTACTATAAAATTATAATTAAATTCACCTCTTCTTTAAAAAATATAAAAAGAGAAACTCCAGACTCACATTCTGCAAAAATTCAAGCATTCATTACACAGATTAGAAATATTAGAAAAAACAAACAAATAAACAAAAACAAAACAAAACAAAAAAAAGACCAGCCATTTTCAGAGGACATTTACAAAACAGAGGAAATTTAAAATATACAAGGGTATATTTTCTTCCAGACCTTATCCACTAGTGAATAATAAAATTGCCAGAAATTATAAAAATTGCCCAGTTTATATATTCGAAGTGTGACTACACTCACAATTATCCCATATTAAATGCAATGGGTAATTATACTTAAGCAGGAGTTACTCCTTCAGAGCAGGGTTTCTGCACAAAAAGGGATATATCAGAAAGAGAACGTTTCTTGTCAAAGCTGTTCTGTTCTATACAAAATATTTTAAGTACATACTTGGTGAGACAGAATGCTTCCTTACCCTAGAGGTTATAGGATTTGTGTGGGAGATTCACTATAAAAACAAAAAATATTAGACAAGGATGTCCTATATTTCACCTACAGTTGAAGACCCTAACCACAAGACTATCCATCAGGAGACTCATACATCCACTTAGGCTGAAACACTTGAATTATCTGGCATTAACAACAAACCCAACTTCTTTCTCTCCCCTACCATTCTACCTCCATTAAAAAAAAAAAAGGCAGTAACAATAAACTACTTTTAAAAGGAGAATTATGCTGCGTAGGATGTGAAGCAGCAAAGTTTTAATCTCAAATGGTTGATGCTTAATAAAGTTATAACAAGGTGAAAATAGACCCTGTACCAGGAATAGCCTTGGCTATTGTACTGTATTTTTGTCACATTTTTGTAGGGGAAAAACAAGCAAAGAAGTGAATGAAAAAAGCATTGAGAGGTAGGCGTGTACATGGGCACACTGAATGCTGGTTCTCTTTTCTTGTGCACCTTCTTGTATATACTCCCTTAGTAACTGACAAATACAAAATGCTATATTAAAATATTTTTTTTGAGAATGGAAGGCAAAACATGGATGGGAAAAGTAAACTAAGACTTCAGTCACTCCATATAAGGGAGTGAGAAGAAGACAGAAACCAAATAACAGAGCAGCAAAGGGTAAGAAAAGGCACACATAGAAAAGAAAAAGGAAAATGTATGAAAATATCTAATCTGATGAACTCTGTTGTTCATACTGTTTCTTTTTATTAATGTCTTATGAAACCTTTAGTCTTTACCAGTAAAGGAGTACAGCTGATGTATATATAAAACAGTTGTAAGAAATTGTGTTGTAATATTTCATACCTAATACACACAGAAGACCTACATCATTCAGACAATGAAGAAGTCAAAAACACAAATGAGATACAACTTCAACAGTTTCTGTTTTCTTCAGCACTCATGTATCGTATTCTATCCAACAGCTTTTGAGACAGCAATATACCCATTGTTCATTAGATGTAGATACTTGACCAGTGAACGACAGGGTTTTCAGTGTTTAGCTTACATACTGTAAAAATTTTACTACTTTCTATTGAACAAGCAGAATCTAGACAGTACTGTATTTCAGGACATGCAAACATGCTGATAATCTTTGGGATTCATAGACTTCTTTCTTGGTCTGTACAACAAACAGCTTCCCAGTTATACAGTATAGAAGACATGAATTCTAGTGTCTTGTGAACAACCAGCCCTCTATGTTTGTCTCTGCCTATCCATCTTCAAGACCCAATCCCTAATCCCTTCTGGCATAATTTTGTTGTAAAGTTGTCTCACAGTTCTATTTAATAATCCTTCCAATTCTGCTTCTACAATGATGTCTCCTGTTATCTGGCTCCCTCATTTTGAAGTGCCATGAAAACTTCTCTGGTCCCAGCTACACCATCGTGCCCTTCTCCTTCTGCTCTCTCTGGTGTTTGATTTCTTTCACAACGAGTTCAGATCACTAAGCTGACAGAAAACTAAATAATCAAAAGATTAATACATTTCTTCTTGTTACAGAGTTGAACTGTCTACTCAAGGAATTGGAGAAGGACCAGAGATGGCACAAGGAAAGTCATAAGACTGGGCAAAGGGCAGAAAGGAAGGAAGGAGCAAAAATCAGAATTGCTGCTTTAACCAAAAACGGCTGATAGTTAGGATCAGATGTCTTCTCTAAATGCTCCTTAGTCACATAACTACTGAATGATTTTTTTAGTCACATGGAAACTGACTATTTCTCCCCAAAACACACTTGTTAATGGTATGCAAGCCATCAAACCACTTGAAGTCAATGGCACTATCGTGGCTGTGTAAAGCTAAACACATAGACAAAGTACTTGTAGGACAAAGCCTAAGACAGACCAAATGCAGTAAGCACATATAAGCATCTGCCTGTGGCTGAACTCATGCCTTTGTAGGCTCTTTGCCCCAGAAAACAAAAGTCAAGTTTTCTGAAAGCTTTTGGAAAATCTTTTTTTATTTGTTTAAAATGCAGTTTGCTTTACTTCTCGAGACAATGTCACCTTTTTTGCAGTGAATACCACTCCTGCAGATCAGATCTGTTGAGCCATGCTTTTCATCTGTTTCAGAGCTAGCAAACCTCTACAACAAAGGCCTCTAAGTCAAACAGCAAAATGCAACAGCCAAAGTGAATTGCATGCCACAGATATAAATTACACCTTTTCATTTCAAATGAAAGCACAAATGTAGGGAAATTCTCTCTGTGGTTGACTTATGAATCTCAACTAGCATTCTCATCTGCTGGATTAGGGCCTAAACTTGTATTTAGAGGCAGCAAGTTCTAGACTCATAGCAAGGCCATATTACTATATGACATTATTATATGAAGAAGGATTAGAGTGCAGTAGAAAATCTTACAGGACTTAAAAAAACAGAAGTGGCAAGCCCAAGCAGGAATTTTACTTATTGTAGTTTAGATAATTGTCCTAATTTTAGTTTTTCTTCCTTAATACCATGCATACCATCAGAAACTATAAAACATTCCCACTGAGACTAATCCTTTGACAAGATGTAAGTTGCTGGGTAAGATCTCAAGTGGGTACCTTTTCAGTTGGGCTAGAGTGGATTTGATCAGTTGCAAAAAAAGGTGTTTGACCTAACAAAGTGACAACTTGGAGACCTATGACCCTAATGACAACCAAAATTCATTTAAGAGAAAAATTTGTGCTTGCAGAGCCAAGCCAGAAGATTTTTTTGATGGCTCTAAAAGGAGCCCGTTATGCAGAAAGGCTGATGATCAGTGTCTGTTTCTTAAGACTTAACAGGCTTGCTTTTCTCAGAAATGGGTGGCAAGTATTGCAAGATACTGTAATTACTAACAGACATATAAAGAATTCAATTACCTATTAATGTTCCTTGGCATTTGTAGTCATAAAAGCATGATCTCATACACTGTAACTACTTTCTTTCAGCAGTGTTAGACATCATCTCTGCAAGCCTCAGCCGAAGTTATTAAATATACATTATAGCAAAAGAGTTGCTATGATTCTGTCCAGATGGTACTTAAGTTATCCCTCTCTAGACATATACAATCTTTATGTAAATTATTACTAATGGAAAATCTGAGAACCACAGAACCTTTGCTGGAGCTTTCTTGCATGGGAAAGAAGCCAAACAAGTGTTCACAACATCATATGGTCAGCAGAGCTCTATAGGAAATTAGTTCCCATCCCTTAATTTTTTGAGAGTATAAATAAAAAATTGTGTTGCTTTGCATTGGAACGAAACCAAGAATGTTCCACGTGAGAAACCTGACAGAAACAGGCTTTGCCCTTTACTGAACTAAGTACTCCCACAGTGAAAGCATTCACCAAGGTTACATTCTTCTAGTCTGAGCCAGGCAGAGCAGGGTCTATGATTTTGTGATCAGATATTGGTCTTCTGCAACTCATGTAAATACCTTAATCCTAAGTGAGATGGAAATTATTTTCCTGTGTTCCCTACTGTGATAAGAAATTCCATTCCTAGTGTTTGAATTCCTGTAGAAAGTTTTGATTTCAAAGAACTGGTCTGTTCTCATGACAAAATAAAAAACTGTTTGTCATAAAATTTCTAAATAATTCTAGTTTAAAAATTTTACCTCTGGACATTGAGAGACCTCTGACATAATTCACAACAATAAAAAACTGTTAAACTCATTGACTTAGATACCATGCTAATAGATAAACATCAAATTTTTGATCTCTCTCCAGATGGAAAACACAAGTATGTAGATAGCTGTTCCAAATCAAAGTGAAATATTCAAATCCAACTGAAATTATAATAAGGAAGAATGGCGGCAACAAAATTCCCTAAAATAAACCTGTATTTGCATTTTGCTATTTTTTCATATCTTTAGATGTCAAAAATCAAATCACAGAATATACAAAATCATTGAGGTTGGCAATGACTTCTGGAGGTCATTGTCCAAACCCCTGCTCAAGCAGGGCCACCTACAGCACATTGCACAGGACCATGTCCAGCCAGCTTAAGAATATCTTTGGAGACTCCACAATCTCCCTGGACAACCTGTGCCAGTGCTCAGTCTCCTTAACAGAAAAAAAAGTGTTTTCTGATCTTCAGATGGAGCCTTCTGTGTCTCATTTTGTGCCCATTGCCTCTGGTCCTGCCTTTGGGCACCACTGAAAAGGGCTTGGCTCCATCCTCGTTTCACTCTCCCTTCAGATATTTACAAACATTGAAGACTCCCCTGAATCTTCTCTAGGTTAAACAGTCACAGCTCTCTCAGCCTTTCCTCATGTAAGAGATGCTCTAGTTTCTCAATCACACATGCTGTCCATTACTGGGCTCTTTCCAGTATACCTGTTGCTCTTTTGTACCAGGGACCCCAGAACTGGACATAATGCTTCAGATATGGTGCTGGATAGAGGGGAAGGATCACCTCCCTCAACCTGCTGGAAACACTCCTAATGCAGCTCAGGAGATCATATGCCTTCTTTGCTGCATGGGCACATTGCTAGTCCATGATCAACCCGGTGTTCACCAAGACCCCCAGGTCCTTTTCTGCAAAGCCGCTTTTCAGCTGTTCAGCCCCAGGAGGTACTGGTGCCTGGGGTTGTTCCTCTCTAGCTGCAGAGCTCTGCAATTCCTATTGTATGTCCTGAGGTTCCTGTCAGCCCATTTCTCCAGCCTGTCCAAATCGCTCTAGATGCCAGTATGACCCTCTGGTGTGTCTGTTACACTATTTTGCATCATCAGCAAACTTACTGTGGATACACTCTGACCCAGCACCCACTGATGAAGATGCTTCTCTCATCTACCAAGCCAGTCATCTTATCATAAAAGGCTATCAAGTTGGTCAAGTATGACTTGGTAAATCCATGCTAACCACCTTTTTGTTCTTTACATGCCTGAAAACAGTTTCTGGGATTAGCTGCTCCATCATCATCACAGGGATAAAGTTGAGGTTGACTGGCCTGTAGTTCTCTTGGTCCTCCTTCTCCTGCTTGTTTTTGAAGATAGGAGTGAAATTTCCTTTCCTCCAATCTCCAGGCATCTCTCCCTGTCACCACGATAGATCCAAAACTATCAACTGGTCTCACAGTGGCATCATCCAGCTTCCTTGGCAGTCATGGGGACCTCCCATTAGGACCCACAGACTTACATACGTCCAGTTTGCTTGTGTATGCCCTGACCTGATCCTTTTCCACCAAAGGTATGTCTTCCTTGTTCCAGTCTTTCCCCTTGGTCTCTGGGATTTCTGAAGGCCAGTCTTATTAGTAAAGACCGAGGTGAAGATGTCAATGCCTTTTCCATGTTCCATGTCATAAGGGCCCCTTTGCCATTTAGCAGCAGGTCCACATTTCCCCTACTCTTCCTTTTGCTACTTGTGTGCTCAAGAACTCCATCCTGTTGCTTTTGACATCACTTCTCAGGTTCAACTACAGGTGGGCTTTGGCTTTCATGAACGTATCTTTGCACGCTCGGACAGTGCCTCAGTATTCCTCCCAGGTTACCCATCCCTGCTTTCACCTTCTGTAAACTCCCTTTATATGTTTGAGTTTTGCCAGGAATTCCTTGTTCATCCATGAATGAAATATTTATGGAAACTTACTACACAATAAGCTTTTCAAAGAACAAGAAGTGTATCTCTGGATTTACTTAGTATTTTTCTGATACCATAGTTCTAATTTTTTATAATATAATTTGTTATTAATTTTCAGTAGGTGTTGAGGGTTTGGGTTGCTTTTTGGTTTGTTTGTTGTTTTTTTTTTTGTCTAAGTAAATTTACCTCAGCTAGAGATTTAATAATTCAGGAACCTTTTTCAGGGTGGCATGGTTGTAACTATTGATTTTGTGACTGGGACTGAAAAGCAGAGAGGAAATAAAGAATTAGCTCCATTCTCTAGTACATAATTTCTGAGTTATATCCAATAAATTACTTAAAAGCCTAAAAGTTACACATTATAATGCTTAGTTTCTATGCCAGGGGACCTAAGGTACATAGAGTTCATGGAGCAGTCCCATAATTCAGAACAGACTCCAAGCCATGAAGCACACTGAGCAAAAAAGAAATTATAGTCAGCAAACAGCTGTCTCCCAACTTAGTGGAATCTCTTATACTTGATAGAAAATATCTCTGCCTGTTGGGAAACACAACCTCTTCCTATCTCAGGTTTTTCAAAGAACAAAGAACAGGTTATTTTTTACTTTTAGAAGAAGTCTTCTTTTTATTGCTTTCTCCCATTTTCTTTATCCCCTAGTACTCTCCACAAGGTGGAAGATACAGGTTCAGGTTCCTCTTCTGATCGGAGGAAGCTTTGATTGTCCCAGCAAGTGCCATAATCATGAAGCTACAGCCCATTTTCCCACCATTTTGCTTTCCCACTATTTCAAGAATCAAAACGTCACAGGGACAGTCAGGGAGAACAAGGAAGAGTATGACTGCAGCCTGTACTTTGGATAACAAGTCTCAGCTGTAAAACTGTAAGTTTATCCAAAATCTGGCCAATGTCAGTCTTGGGACTGCATAGCCAGCTGGAAGACCTACACTGACACTACTTCGGTGGAGCCTTTTTTCTCTTCTGTACAGTGGCACTACTTCAAAAGCATAGTTAACACATCTCATTTGACTATGTAGCCAAAGTCTAGTAGCTAGGTCACAGTCCTAACAGATGGAAGCTGTAGTTTGATTCCCCATCAGGCTGAGGAAAGTTTGCATCCTTTTAACTCAACTTGGGGGAAAGTTCACTATATACTTGGGCTTTATAGAAAAGCAGGGCAGCCTCTTCTTGCTATATTCTTTTTAAAAAGCAATAGCTGTTACCAAACTTCACAAGGTTCTTAAATCAGCCTTTATTTCATGCATGGTCTGAAACTTGCTAATACATTAAGCCTCTTTGAAGAGTGAAATACAATGAAGTTTAGTCTCTAGATCTTGAATAGGCCAAGCATGAAACAACTATCAAATTACTCTGTCAAAATTCACAGAATCTCAAATCTGAGACAGTAAAAATGGAGAACTAAGTATACACTTACCTGGGAAGCAGATAGTCAGCAATGCCCCAAAACTTACAACTTTTGATTTCTGGACCCAAGTACCCTTCTGTTTTTTTATTGGACCCGCCACAAGGCATTCCACGTAACTTTCCCTTGGTTTATTCAAATAGATATAAAAAGGCAAATGTTATTGCTTTCTCAAACTGAAATGTTTTTTGAACACTAGATTAGTGTATTAGGTCACTTTGAGGCAAGACAGACTCATATTTATATTACATTTCAGATTATACTTACAAAAAAATCTTAAAAGCACTTCTAACATATGAAGCACTAAGTAAACAGCACAACTAGAAGAATTTAACTGGAAGCTAGTCTGAAATACTTGCTTCAAAAGTTTAAACAGAAGAACTGTTTGTTAAATAACAGCTTTTCTAGAAACAAATTTTCAGCACTGCTAAGTCATTATGATACTATCTCTCATTCAAGGATGGACTTATCCTACATAACTAATGCTTGGAGAAATATAGTTACTCTAAATACATTTATCATAGTGGTATCTGAGTGCAAAGGAAATTGTAAAACCAGGAAAATGATCCGATAAATCATCCACTCCCAATGTTCCCCGAAGTGTGCATCGTAGAAGTATTAGCCTTTTCCCATCTTCTGCCTGTTGTGTTCATTAACACTGTTGTGGAAAGTTAAGGCTGGGATGCATCTTGCTCTTTCTTTAGAAAACACTAATATTTAAATCGGGTATTCAACAGTTCCTACACAGTTATGAGAAATCCCAGCTCTGTGCCCTGGCACATGTCAATACTGCGCTCCTGGAAACTTCTGAATCCTTAAGGAGAAGAGCCATACAGGATCACATTCACAGGACAGGAACTTATTTCTGTCAGACTAATTAAAACCATAGAAAACACAAAAAACAGAATCTTAAAATGCACTCTTTATTGATCCAGGTCTCAGAGGAAGTGTGTTCCAACAGCAATCTGCTCGTTTGCAAAACAGAAGTCTTATATTACTGCCTGCATTTTCCATTATATATACGAATTTGTAGGTCTCATACAAATTCATAGATAGGAAGGCTGTTAAAATTCACTGTATTTCAGTACTAAATGACACAACTGAAAAATGAACAAATCACAACCAGAGCATCTCCAGCTAAGGAGGTTTAGGAAAAACAGTAGCAAAATTATTATTAACTAAGCAGTGTTATATTTTACTAGAAAAAAAAAAAAAAAAAAGAAAAATCTCAGATCATTTTTATGCTCTTATACTCAGGGAGATAAGAATAAGCAAAATACACTTAAATCATATAAGATTTTCTTTCACTTTTTAGCTTCCTAAAATGAAAATATGCACCGACATCCATTCCCACATGAAAAACATATAATGAGGACTATGATAGTTTCAATTCTCTGCTTACCACCGTCAAAGGTGCATAGCTAGTCTTTGTAATTGCTGGTGTTTTTCACTATTATATCATCTGACAGCACATTCACTGAACAGGAATAATGTCCTGCTTAGTCCTTTGATCTTAGCCTGAGAAAGTTAGGAGCATTGTTGATATTCAAACTAAATGGTCCCAGGTACACCAACATTTCAGGCCTTCTAACTTCCCCCGTCTTTTACCCCCAAAACCAGCAGGAAGTGACCACTAAACCAGATAAAACAGAATGAGAACAAGAAAAGAAAAACAAAATTTCAAAATCAACCAAACAAAATACATGCAACAGCTCTTGTTATTCTCCTCTGTTCAGAACAGACCTATGCACTAAGCACAGCTGCATTACTTGATGGTCTATGTTCTCTCATTTTTTCCAATGTTACAGCTTGAGCCCACCCTCTCTTAGTTGCAAACTGAACTTCTTGGCCAAGGTCTGCTACATAGACTCATCTGTAGGAGCAGTTGGCCCACAACATACACCTGGTCCTAGCAAAAAGTCAGAGCTTTGCTTTTATCAGTTAACAGACAACAAACAGACCTAGTCTCATTTTTGCTTTGTTGCCAACATCTTTCAAAAAGTCATGTCAGAAAAAAAAATTAAACACTGAAAGATAAGCATATTTGGCCTCTGGGGAAGAAACAAGATGACCTAAGATCTACTTGAGAAAAGTTGGTATGTGTGGAGAGAATAGATTAGCTTCTGCAGATGAATGACCAAATAATCTACCAGATTAATCACCACCAATGCCCAGGGTAGCTCTAAAATCTATATGAAGGTTTATTACTTTTTCCAAAAATCAAAAGAAATATGAAGCATTAAAATATTTATGGAAGTATTCAGTCTTGCAAATACTTTATTTTTCTGTCATTTTACATTACATATACATTATAGGTAAAAAATATATTATCAGTGACATTCCAGGACTGAACACATGCATATGAGTTTGAAAACGGGGATCAGAGCCTAAAATTTTTTCATAATGGTCTCCCAGTGCCAACAGGAGAAAAAAACCCTGCTGTTCAGTTCAATGAAAAGAAAAAAAAATCTGTTATAAAATGTGTGGTAACGTATGATGAGATCAGGTTTTGGAGTATCAAAACCTCTTGACTGGATTCAGGTGGAAGAAAATCCACTTTGGCAAAACCACTTAATTTCCTGCAGATGTAAGGGGGGTGAGAGGGAGCAGAATTAGGCCACAGAACCTGCATCAAAGAGCAGTTCTATGTAGTCTCAGGTGACTGGGCCGGGCAGAAGGTTGGCAGGGTGGTCCTGTCCCAGTCACCACGTGCCCCAGCTGCCATACCTCTACCAGGGCCACCACCTGCACAGAGCCCCTCTGCAAATGGGCACAACCACTGCTCCTCCACGGCCTCAATGTCACCCCTGCAGGGTGACATTTTAACTGTGTTTCCAAAGATGTGCACAGCCTGTCCCCAATATAGCCCAAGCACCTGGCAGCCTCCTGGGCCGCTGGCAGGCAGGTGGAGCCAGCCCTTGTGGACACGGCACTGCCCAGGAAGTCACCGTGATATTAGGAGCAGTCTCAGCCAGGCGAGGCAAGGGAGTACCAGATGCTGCCTCCCACTTCTCCTCATGTCAATAAACCACAGAGTAACAGAATCGTTAGGGTTGGAAGGGATCCCTGGATCCTACTCCAACCCCCCCCTGCCAAGGCTGGGTCACCTAGAGCAGGTTACACAGGAACACATCCAGTAGAACTTTTTGTATTTTAGTTTATGGCCATTGCTCCTCACTCTGTCACTCAGCAGCACCAAAAGAGTCTGGCACCATCTTCTTGGCATCCACCTTTCAAATATTCATATGCATTAACGAGATCCTCTCTCAGTCTTCTCCAGACTAAACAAGCCCAGTTCCCGCAGTCTCTCCTCACAGGAGAGATGCTCCAGACTCTTAATCACCTTTGTGGCCTCTGCTGTATCCCCTCCTGTAGCTCCTTGTCCTTCTTGTTCTGAGGAGCCCAGAACCGGGCACAGCACTCCAGATATGGCCTCACTAGGGCCGAGTAGAGGGGCAGGATCACCTCCCTCGACCTGCTGGCCACATTCTTCCCGGTACACCCCAGGATACCACTGGCCCTCCTGATGGCAAGGGCACACTCTCATTACAGCCCGAGATTTCCTCTCTTCTCATCCTTCGGGAGGCTTCGCGTTTCCAAGCGCCTGTACTCCAAGGCAAGCGGCTGCAGCAGCGCTCACCGCACCGTGCCCCGCTCTGCCCGTCCCGCCGGCAATGACTCACGGCCGTGCCCGGGGGCGGGGCGTGGCGGGACCGGCCGGCGCGGATTGGCTGCGGAGCCGGCGCGGCCGGGCGCGGATTGGCTGCCGCGCGGCCTTTGTTCGGCTGCAGCCACTGCCCCGGGGCAGCGGAAGTTTGAGCGCCGCGGAGCGCGCGAGCCGCCTCACGGCAGGACCGGCCGGCCCCGACATGGACCTGGAGAGCAAAGTGAAGAAGGTAAGGGAGGCTGCCCGCCGGGTCACCTGCCGCGCCGGCCGGCGTCTGCTCCGCGGCGAGCGGCGGACCCGCCTCGTTTCTGCCGCCCCCCGCGGGCTCTGCGCTGGGGTCGCTCCTCGGCCTCCGGGTCAGCCCTTCCCATTGCCTTCTGCCCGGGCTCCGCCGCCCCGACTCAGAGGTGGGAGGAAGGGGAGCTGCCTTCTAGGTGACCTCCTGGTGCGGAGACGGCTGAGCTGCCCCGCTGCTCCGACCGTAGGTAATCGCCGCAGTTTGTGTCCGAGGTGGTCATGTGGGGACGTACCATTATATGCAAGTAAAAACATGTATTCTCCCCTCCCGCCCCAGTAAACCTCTCAGAGCTGATAGTTGTCTTCAGGTTTTGCTCATTGTATGTAAGTATGAAACTTAAATTGCAAGCAGCCAAAGCGCTGTTTATGGACGGGCTGAAGGTTAGTTTCTGACCGATGATGTGACTGGCTCCTTACAAGTGCATTGTCAGCGTTCCTGTGGATTACCTACCTGAGACAGAAACCTGGGATTGATTTCTCTCTCTTTTTAAAGGCATATTGACTAGTTAGTTTGGAGTCAAACTGGCAAGAAATATAAGGTTAGTAACAAACACCAATAGGTAATCCAGTTGTATTATAATCTCTCTCTAAAACTTGCTATTTAAAGCTTCCTATATAAAACTGACTTCATGTGGGATGCACATATAAATCTTTGCTTCTGGTACTTTTGCAAATTAAATGCAGTGCTAAATCACTGACATTTTTCTTTATAGTAGCCGTTCCAACACTATTTGATAATGGCAGAAGGAGTTTTACATATTAACATGGGTTAAATCTGTACATAATAATATCACTGATGTATGAAAACTAGTCTTTTGAAATGCATGTTGTATGAACACTTGTAGATTTTATTCCTGGATTTCTATATTTAAAGGTAGCAACTTGTTTTAAAATACACATATGCACTTTTGTACACCTCTATGCTTTTCCAGCTTGCAGGTCAGAAACTGACAGGGGTATGGAAGTAGTTGTGCAGCATGGAAAGCTACTTGTCATGGCTGAATCCTAGTGAAAAAGTTAGAGCTTGCTTCAAGTGATAATATCACCTGGATGAGGATCATGGTTTGGAGAAACTACATATATCAACCCCTTGTTAACAGTGCATTGATGGGTGTAGCTAAGTATTATCGCTGTCTTTAGAACATAGTTGTGTGCACAGGGTTGTTCCCCTCATATGACTCCTTGTATGTAATGAAAACAACCTTACTGAGTAGATTTGCTTATATTATCAAAGCACTATTTAAAACTTAAAATTGATGGTGTCACAAGGCTTGTTAACTGATAGTTTTTTGAACTCAGGGAGGTGAGAGATGCATATTTGTGGAAGATAGAGCATTCCTACTCAGAATTTCTCCATCTAAAGAGAAAGTGAAATGCTGTGAAATGACTGATAAAATTCTGCTGAATGCTGGTTTGAGTGAACTTGTAGTTGCTGAACATCTGCTTTAAATTTCACTGTAATTATTGGGCAGTTGTGTGTGTTGTAAGTTTATTTGACTATTTTTGCCATCTTTTTCTTTAGTCATCTTTTACTCTTCTTCATCATCTTCAAAGTTTCCTGAAGACTTTTCTGAACCTGCTCAGACAGAGACAGAAGCTAGCAAAGCTCAGTTTGTAGAAAGTAATTTGTCTTTTTGTTCTGTTCAGCTTTAGTGTTAATACACAGAGATGTCTATGCTGGGAAAAACTTTACATTTTCTTTGTGTCTACTATATGTATGTTCAGAAGACTACTTCTGTTCTTCCCCTATGTCCCCTCGCTTGTTCACATCTCCTCCTCATCTTCTTTCTCCTTAAAACTTGGGTGAAGCTCATTTCCAAGAGAACAGACAAGGATCAGTGACAAGTCACTGCAGGGAGAACTGGGAAGCTTTGTTATGTACCAGTGCGTTTGGTACCAAATCCTTTCCTTCTTTTCTATCTACCAATATTTACTTAATCAAGACTTCCTAGATTTTGTGCACTGGAAAGAAAGAGTGACGGCTCGCATCAGCTCTGAAATAACTGTGTCTTCAATTCCCATCCTTTAATTCCAATTCTCAACAAACCTGTTTATCATCTTTTTGCTTCTCTCTTTTTTTTTTTTTGTCAACTTCCCTCTTTCTTGAAAGATGGAAGAACATTCTGAGAAGTTTCCAGTCAAGTTCATCAAAACCAGTAAACTATTTGGCTTGAAACTTGTCCTGAGCTGGAGATGTCCGTGTCAGATGTTTTTAGTCCATCAGCAGCAATGAGTTACTTTACCATGTGTTGTAGTTCTCACATATCTTTTGCACCCTTGGGCAAAATAACTGAGTCCTTTTACAAAATGTGCTTGCAACCTCATGTAACATTTTATTTTGTAGCAACTTGTGCCTATTTACTGCCTGGCAAATAGAGGTAAACATTAGGTAGTGGCTGACCTGCCTGTTGGGTAGGAAGTTCCTAGAACACTGGGCAGAAGAAAGCAGGAATTGTCACACTGTCCAGAAATAAGCTGTCATTCCCTTGCTTTTCTGAACTCAAAGTCTGAATTTAGAAGTTGACTATTGGTTAGCCCCAGTGTTCAATGGAGCAGAGGGAAATTAATGCCTGGTGGAGCAGTGTCCAGTGTAGACCCTCAGACACTCAGCTGATACTGTAGAAAAATTTGTTTCCCTGCCCACAACTGCTAATATATAACTGCACAGGATAATATACTGGGGTGTTTTCTGTTTCTGGAAAACTCAATAGATGAAGTTTCCAAGGTGACATTTCTAAGGTTTCTCTAAGTGTCAGTAACCCATGAATCCATTCTTTAGTTGTAAACTGCTTCATTGTCTCTTTGGAAAACTGCTACATACATTTATATCTACAAGTCTAGGTTTGTACAAAGGAAAAAAGCACTCGGTAAAAGTCTGTTTTCATTGTTGATATCAGGTTTGGAGGTTTTTCCCCCAAAATTTAACAGTTCTAGCACAGTTCCTCTGACTGGAATTGCCTCCCTCTAGTACGAGACCCCTAGGGCTCAAGCAACATACCTGTCTTTCAGCAGGAAGAGTTGCTGCCCCACCTGACACTATTTCTAACCCATCTTTTAGCAGTGGATACCTTATATATTTGCTCTTACACAGTAGTCCTGTGTAACATACCCTTCTGTAGTGTTTATCTGTGAGGAATCTGAGGACACAATTACTTCAGCTCAGACTTTTAATTCAACTTCTTTTTGGTTTCTTTTATGTGCTGTAAAACTCATCTTACTGTCTTAATAAGTGGCTAGAGGAACCAATACTACCATGTAGCCAGATGTCTCTCCCAGTCTGAATCCTGGGCTCTGGACAACCACAGTCTGCCAGAAACAGAAATTTCAGCATGAACTTTATGCACTGAGGAATATATATGCAGAACGTATGCAAATATTTGGAATAACATTTAATTTTTTTGTAATTAGTTCACCAATCTTCTTAGACACATGAGATGACTGGCAAATGTCTAGGCAGTGAATACTGTCTTTTTGGCTGCTTTGTGAATAGTAAGCCTGATACCTTACTGTCTCTTATAATTTCCATTTAAAGGAGAAGGAGCATTTAAGGATTACTGTACACTTTTCTCCTTTTTCTCACAAGGAATTGGATTTGCTCTTGCATTTGAGGATCATGAAGATAGTGTTTTGTACAAAAAGAGATTGCACAGCAGAGCTGAAGGGTAAAAACAGTAGCTCCAGCTTGAGAAGTACTTGTGCAACAAACAGACCACTGTTTCTCCCAAACACAATATATGCTGTGTTCTCAGACCTTGCTTTGAGGGTATAGGGAAAACGAAGACTTAATGCTTTGTGTTGAAGACTCTAGCAGAACTTTGTTCTAACAGTCTGGATTCCTGCCCTGTCTGTCACCTCTGTGAACTTGGTAAAATGAATCAGCAGGTCACAGTCATGCTTTGCAGTCCTGCTGGTAGCATGGTCTCATGCTTCATTAGAGAAAATAAGAATCTGGCAGTGAGTCTGTTCTGTATAAGCTTTCACAGTATAATACTTGCTTTATAAAAAGAACTTTGATTGTGATGGAGAAGGGGTGGGGGAACTTGGGGGGAAGAGGTGCAACTTGTCTAATGTGAAATTTCTGTGTGGTTCTTTTTTTATGGTGTGAGACTTAATTTGTTCTATTACAGGTGGAAAAGCAAACATGGAATGCTTTAGACGTTAAGTCAACAACTGTAATGATCTTTGATAAATGAATGGTGAATAAAGTATGTATAGGAGCAAAGTCAACTTTTTTGTGTTTTGCAAAGCATGATTTAGTAACCTGCTGGACTGCACTTCCTGTTGAGGTCACTGTTTGTTTTGGTGTTACTGCCATGGAAACCCTTTATAGTAGAGCTTTTTTTTTTCTGTTTCTTATATGTAGTAAGATCAAAGAAATGTAGTTTTATTCATGGGTTATTTTTGCCTGCAAGTAGAAGTATGAAAGTGTTGGTGGAGATATAACAGGAACTACTTCAGTTTTGTTAACAAGGAAACTGAGTAACTGCTTCTTGCATATGCTGTGGTGTTTGGCTTGTTTGGTTTTTTTTCCCATCAAAATTTGAAAAAAATATATCATGTGAATAGTTTTTCTGAAACACCTATCTGAATCCACATCTGTAGTTGGTCTTTTTTGTCCAACATCCCTCGATATCAGCTTGGCAAATATGGCAAGGCTAAATTAAACTTTTTGAGTTTTTCTTTTTCATCCTGTGGCAGAAGTACTCCCCAGGTGTCTGACCATAAAATATCATTAAATGCCTGAATAGCAAGTCAAAAAAACCTCTTTGAATGCAGGACTATGTGGCTTCTAAGATCAAGTGAAACTTTCTTTGATATGGCGTAATTATAAGCCAAGTACCTAACAGTGAGATGGAAAATTAACTTACTTTGAGTTACAGTATTCTGCCATTAAAATAACAAAGATCTACTTCTGAAATTGTTCCTGGAAAAAAAAGAAATGTGTTTATTTCCCTCTAAGTAAGTAATAGTGAGTAGTGATTGTCAATGAAATTTTATTGGTAAAAGTTGCTTAAAACCACATTTAATTTTTTTACCTCAAAAATTATACTCAACATGTTATGCAAATTAATGGCTTCTTCTGAGCAGATACAGAGTTTACAGGTGTAAAGGCATTGATGTAAATATCTATAATGTGTATTTTAAAATTGTTTTACAATCTAATCTAAATAGATATGCATGTTTCATTTATATATATAACTAATATGTATGTGTATGGGATGTATGCATATGTATATATGTTTTATACAGGGGTATATGAACAAAACTCCCTAATACATACTTTTTGCTAATGTGCAGAGTTGGTCAAGTTCTTTTAGGTGCTGGAGACCTGCAAGAAGAGGAGGGCTGTGAAGATGAAAGCTTGTCACACCTGTTTTCTAGAGTCTTAAACTTGGTTAAATGAACAGGGCGAGTGTCAAGGGATGCTTCTGTCATGGCATTTCCAGATTGCACAAGATCTAACTGTAGTCATGTACTGCTCTGTGTGTGTTTGTTTTTTTTCATTTTTAAAGTCTTGTTTAACACTTTTTCTTTATGCCTGGTTTTTAGTTTGAGAGCATGCACTCTTCTGCATGACTAAAGATCATAAAAAGTGAGTATGTAGGTTTCCAGGTCCAGTTCTGAAAACCTAATGGTAAAAGGTGCAACTGGGTAAGAGTGCTGATGTCAAAACAAATACACAGAATATTGTGAAAATGCCTCTGCAGCATTGGGTGATGGATAGAGTTGTATTGGAGATTTATAGATAGTGTTATATAGTGTGTATAGATAGTATGTCAGCTGCATTCAAACATAGCTAGTGTGATGCTGGACTTTGTGAATAAACATTTGTTTTCTATACAACTGAGGTATTTTTATTACCTGTTAGTCTCTTGATGATACACTGTGTAGCAGTGTCTTAAATATTTAGATCCTGAGCTATATGATATTTTGTTCAAGACTTCATAATGAAGTAAATTCTTAGTACTTGTGTACTATCATAGGTTACTGCAGCTCCTCAATTTATTCTTCTGCTTGTCCTGCCCGGATCATCTTTCAAATATTTTTCTCGGATGCAATCACTTTTTGGCATCCTTCTTTCTGTGCAAAAGGGGCTTTCATACCCAGTCTTCTTAATTCTGGTCAACTTTTCCCTAATTCAAAATGTGTATGTAAAAAAAAAAACCAGGATCAAACTTACCATCGATTTTAATAGACATGTTAAATAGTAACAAATATAGAGTGGTTCATGGGATGCTACTCTTTGCTACAGATCTGAAATTTTTTCTTTCTTCTCAGTGTCTGTCACAGTTTTATAAGAGCATTATCCAGATATGAACACGCCTTTTGTAGTGGTGTAGTTTTGGGGTTTTTTTTCATTCTGGAATCGTAAGAAATATTATTTTTCTTTTGTTTCTATTAGCAAGATGAGATTTGTACCAGAAATTGTCAGCTTTAGCTCAGTTTCCATTTGCGGTAAAAGCTAAACTGTAGGTGAGGTGTGTCCTTCACAATGACCATCCCTCACACAGTGTCTACCCAGAAAGCTGGGAGCACTCCTCATGCTGCTGGAGCGGTGCGTGGGGGTGTGGGGATGGGTTCCTCTCTGCGTGTTGGGCATGAGCCTGCATACCCTGCTGTGGCCACAATTCTGTGGTCCTTCATCTGTCTGATTTAAGAGCAATGTTTCCTAAAGGTTTAAAGAGCTGGAATGATACATTTTAAATTTACTGTGTTATATGAATGCATAAGTTATGGTGCTTCATGTCTGTTTTTCACCTCAAACTTCAAGTGGCTGTTAGTTAAATTTGCTGATGTGTTGATATATTATGTGAATACCTGGTCTTCACTCTGCACTGGGTTTTTTTTATGTTCTCTCGTATTTCTTCTGCGTTAAGAATTGGTCATCTGTCCTTTTAATTTTTTCACTATGAAACCCTTTACTTATCACTTATGGTCATTGCTTTTGCTAACTGTGCTGTTTCCATTTCCCCCCAAAAATAAGCTGGTGTGAGTCCACTATCAGAGTGCAGTCTCAAATATACTGAGAAATATTAGACTAAATGCTTAGTTGTTACCTTTATTCCTAAATAAATGTAAATGTGGCGTTTGTTTATTTCTTGATCTCCTGTATTTTGCCAAGTCATATACTTCAAATCACTTGGTCCTGACAACTGGATTAAATGTCCTTTGACTTAAAGTCTTCTGGCTTCACTCACTATGGTTTCAGAGCTTCAAACCTAAGGAAGGGCTGCAAAGAATCTGCTTCTTCCCTTGTCTGATGCTTGTAGAGCAAGCTGGGCTGGGGAGACAAGTCACCAGAAAAATACTTGCTTTTGGCTAAAGCTAGCTCTGCCTGCCAGCTCAACTCTGTGAACAGGCTGGTGTGAACACTGTTAGTTATGTAGATACAATAAGAAGGGGAGTGGACCCCAAAATGCTGTCCTGATGTCAGCTTACTCAGGTGCCTAATCTTTTGCTTTAACTGTAGATTGCAGATTATAAAGGCAGCAGTAAGATCACACATGCAGTATTATTCTTGAAGCTGACTGTAGTTATCTTGCTCTGTACACAGATGGGCTTGGGCCACGAGGAAGGGTTTGGTGCCCCCTGCTTAAAATGCAAGGATAAGTGTGAAGGATTTGAGCTTCATTACTGGAGGTAAGTGACACCAGATGTATCCTATACTGTGACTCAGCACTGTAGACCTAAGTACATGTATGCAAATGTCTGACTGCTTTTGTTCTCTCTTTTGATTAAACTATTCAGATGCTTTTAAAAAGCTGACAAGGTTTAGGGCCAAAGCTTCTCAGATGCATTACAACAGTGTTTAAGTATCTAATCTTGTGAACATACATTTCATCTACACTGAAAAAAAAAAAGATAGTACTTCTACTGAAGCATTTGCTTTAGCTGACTAAACGTGAAGTAGGTTTGTAAAAACATGGCTATCCTTACTGTAAGAGAATTGACAGGGAAGAAGTGTGTTTTATCTCAGTGATAAAATGCATTCTCAACTCCTGACCAAATAGATAAGCTTTGATCTGAGACTCAAGGTAAAATTATTTTGAAAATATGTTGAAACTTTGTATACAGGTGCAAATGACTTAAAGGGGGAAGAGGTGGCACAATTCAAGTAACTTGGATAGTACTCAACCTTGGATAATGCACTGTTACTGTACCAGTAATTTGATGATAGCAGTAAATAGTCTGTGTTATGGTCTGTGCCATTTGGGCAGAAACTTTGTATGCCATTAAGACTTTTCTTGTTTTATTGGAACAACATCTATATATGTATATTAATGCATATATATATGTAGCTGACCCAGTTCACTTGTACTGGGTATGCTCTAAGATGTAGCTTAGTGATTCTGATTTTTAAAAAAAATCCTTCTGAAAGGGAAAACACCTGAAAAGGACATAAAACCAGATAATTGTTAGTAGCACTAGTACATGCTAACAGTAAAAATTATTACATATTGTCAATGCTGTTTAGCTAGAGTCATAACTGTATCTGCAGTAGATTTTTATTTTGTGGGGTTTTTTGAAGGTAGGCTTTGTATCCCAGTCATGGTGGCATCAGGTGCTAATAAGACCTAGGAGACTTTGTCTTTGCCCAAATATTTGACTGCAGATGAGACTGTTTAGAAAATAACCAGGCAAACAAAAACAAAACACAGCAAAAGCTTGCTATAAGTTGATAAGAATATAGCTTGTTGATTGTGTATCTGTAATATGTAGCTATAGAAATAACTTACAAATAATGATATGGAGCAAGAAGTGGTAATGCACTAATAAGTAAATGTGGTCATCTAAAGATAAAAGACACAATTTATGGAATGACTTCTTCAATATGCACTGAGTCACTGAAGGAACTTGTGTAGAAGTACTAGTAAAATAGAACACAATGTGTGGAGGTAATGCAATAAAAGAGAATTAAAAAATGCAAGAGTAAATAGTGTTTATCTATGGTTAGATGAGAAATGTATTGTTTTCTACTTGAAAGCTCTTTGTTCATAGTCACCATGATAGATGGGGAAATCACAAGTGTGGGAGGAAAAAGATTAGTCCAGTGAACTTTTTTTTCTCCCTTTTTTTTTTTTTCTTCTTTTGCTTAGCTCTCAGTGTTAGACTTTGTAATTGCTAGCTTATTCTTTAAAAGGGAAGAATTTGGTGTAAAAAGAAATAAAATGGCTGAAGTGATTTAGTCACATATTAGTATGATTGCCAAGTTAGGAAGCGTCTGCTTTTCTTTATATGTGTTTCACTGTCTTCCTGTGGTTAGGCCTCATTGTGCCAGGTCCTAAATTCATAGCTCATCAGAACACTGCCTCTCCTAGAAAGGAAGAGCTTATAGACAGCAGTGGACTAAAGAGCAGGTAAGGAAAAAGATGTAAAAACAGCAACAATTTAAGTAAGATTTCATTTGGAAATTGAATCTATATGGGATAGACCAGATAAATAAGGTGGCTGGAAGCATTCTGAGAAGCTTCATCTATGAGTCAGACAAATGTGGCACATATCTCTGAAACAGCTGAAAAGTTAGCAATTGGGACAATTCAAGAATGGGTTAGAAAACAGCTGTTTCTCCAGCAGAGCTGCTACTGGGGACTGTAAGGGTATGAATTGGAAGTCTTAATTCAGTTTTGTGTAAACAGTTTTCAAAGAAAAAAATATTAATATACTTTGCATGATGCAGGTATTTTGGGAGTCTACCACTTGAACAGAAAGATTCTTTTCACTTAGTCATTAGCCTTAAAATTTGAAACTCTGAAGTAGAACCAAACTGTAGCACAAGTGAACAGAATATTGTCTTTGTAGCATGAATGATCAAAATCAGTTCAAGTTTAATCACTTATTTTACTGTTACTCATCTGTAAAAGACAAGTGTTGAAGTAAGAATTGTAGTTAGAGAATCTGTCACTGATTGGGGGAATAACTGGGGGTGGGGATCGAGGCCAGCCAGCAGCCAAGCACCCACACAGCTGCTTGCTCCCTGTCCTGCATACACAGTGTGGGACCAAAAAGCAAGAACAAAAATGAGAACTCATGTGTTGAAATCAAGTCAGTTTAATAGGTGAAATGGGGGGTGAGCAAGTGATGCAAAGGCAATCACCGGCCACCTCCCATCAGCAGACTGATGCCCAGCCAGTCTCCAAGCAGTGTCTACTCTAGAAGTCAGAAACCCTGCCTTCTTGACCCTTTACCTCTGTCATACTGCTGATCACGATATTATATAGAATTCAGCATTTCTCTGGCTAATTTGAGTCAGCTGTGCCCCTTCCCAGGATCTTCACTTGCTGAGGTAGGGACAGAGTGCAAAAACAAAGGAGCCTTCTATTGCCAGAAGTGCTTAGCAATAGCAAGTGCTATCAAGGCTCTTTTAGCTACAAACACAAATCACAGCCCTACAGGCATTAGGAAGACGGTGACCTCCGTACGAGCCTGACGCAGCACGGTGAGGCAGAGCGGCTGCGGGCGGTGTAAGGGTGACACTGCCCTCTCCTGGGGGGAGCCGCATCACACAGCCCTTGGCCTGATCCGCTGAAACGGTGTTTCTCAAACAGCTACCAAGTAATTTCTTTCTGTATTTCCATACAAAAGAGTCTCAGCTCTTCCTCTGGGGGGTCAGATGGGAAAGAGCACAAAAAAATCCAAGTACCTATCTAGTGGCAGAGTTTTACACAGAGTTGCTACACCCTTCTTCTCTGTACTGGGAGTGTTTGGAAAATATCTCTTCTGGGATGGCAAGTTTGTGCTGTAAATTTTGAGACACTATTGTGTGAAGGTTTTATAGGTGCAGAACTGTAAATTGAGGGTAGTATAAAAATGGTGGTAAACAAAGCCTTTAGTAATTTTTTTTCCTGAATTTTGAAATTCTGATAGCCTCAGTGTTGTGAGCTGAACACAAAATGAATAAAATGAAAGACAGGGTCTACAATTTAACTGAATGATTAAAAATTATCTGCTTTATCTTAGTCAGCTCATAGCTTTTGCTTTCAAAGTTGTCCTCAGAATCATACTTCTGTCCAAGTGTAGAAGCAGCATCAGGAAGGGTTTTCTTAATTTTGGTGTTATACTTAGTTCAGTCTGCAAAACAGCCTCCACACACATGTAGCAGGGCAGGCTGGATGCAAGACTGCTACTCAGTTACATGTTGCTCTTTGGGAACATATTTCCAATTAGAGGGAAATATGAGACAAGAGTTAAAAGTTGTTAGAAGTGGCAGGGAAGGTTCTGATTTATCTTGGTCGTGTATATACCAGACAGTGATAATGGTCTCTGCTGTAGCTTGCCAAGATATGAAAAAGCTTCTGGAGACAAGAATCTTAAGCTTGGGAATGACCTTTTTCAGCATCTGGCTTCTCTGCACAGATATCCCTGGAAGGCAGGGAGAGCTTTAAGATGACTTTAAGATTCTCTGATACTACCACTGACAGGCAAGTATGAAATGCAGTTCAAAGCATTTGCAATTACTATAGCTTCATAGATGACAAGGAAACATAACAGAAGGAATCATAGAATTATAGACCTGAATGAAGGGACAGACACTTTCTCAACAGGTTCACTGGCGACACAAAGCTGGAGGAGTGGATGATAACGAGAGTTCTGTGCAGTTCTGTGCTTCAAAAGCACCTTGACACGTTGGAGAGATGGGCACAGAAGAACTGTCTGAAATTCAACAAAGACAAATGCAGGGTCCTGTACCTGGGGAAGAATAACCTCAGGTACCAATACTGGCTGGGGCCAACCTACTGAAAAGCAGCTCTGCGGGGAAGGACCTGTGGGTCCTCATGGACAACAAGCTGTCCATGAGCCAGCAGTGTGCCCTGGTGGCCAAGAAGGCCAATGGCATCCTGGGGTACATCAGGAAGAACATTGCCAGCAGGTTGAGGGAGGTGATCCTACCCAGCCCTGGTGAGGCCACATCAGGAATGCTGTGTCCAACTCTGGGTTCCTCAGTACAGGAGACATGGAGCTCCTGGAGTGGGTCCAGTGGAGGGCAACAAACATGATTAAAGGGACTGGAGCATCTCTCTTATGAGGAAAGACTGAGGGAACTGTGACTGTTTAGCCTCGAGAAGAGACAACTGAGAGGGGACCTCATCAATGTCTGTAAGTATCTGAAAGGAGGGTGACGAGAATGGAGTCAGGCTCTTCTTGGTGGTGCCAACAATGGGACAAGAGGCAACAGACAGAAACTGATGCACAGGAAGTTCCACCTGAATATGAGGAAGAATTTCTTTACTGTGCAGGTGATCACACACTGGAATAGATTGCCCGGAGAGGTTGTGGAGTTTCCCTTGCTGGAGATACTCAAGAACCACCTGGATGCAGTCCTGTGCCATGTGCTCTACAATGGCCCTGCTTGAGCAGGGAGGTTGAACCAGATAACTCACTGTGGTCCCTTCCAACTGTACCCATTCTGTGATAGGAGGAGGTTAGGCTTTCCATGTGTAGGGCACAAGCCTCAGGACTTGCCAGGTTTTTGTTGAGGGTTTCTCTGTGCTTGCATCTGCTGCCTCCTGTCACTAGGAGCTAGCATAGGAAGGATCATGGTCAGAATGATTTTTCCTCTCCATGCACCAAAACATAGGAAAACAGGAGGATGCAACCTTTGGTTGGATGCAACATTTGGTCCTGGAGAAGGGACTGGAATTGTTTGATCCTTGCAGTCAGTAGACTTCCAGGACACAGGAATTTACCACTTGAGAGAGAGGATGGAATCTGTATACCTTTCTTGCTTCTCTCTAGTGACTCAAGACCTGGAGGCAAGGCGCTATCTACTAGATCTCTGTTTTACAGATATACAACTTTTAATTCCACAGATAGGGAGGAAACTTCACAGTTTTCCATGTTTTGAATGCGAAGACCTTCCCAAATTGTTGAGAATTGTGTGGAGGAACGTTTCTACTCTGAAGTCCAGAGAACTGTGAACACATAACTACGAGTCCCTAACATCTCCTTCAGTAGGGATCTTGCCCAATGTCCTCAAGTGGAGGGGAAACGTTTTCAACAGTACAGGTGGAGAGAACAAGAAATTTTCACTGCCTGTTGTGATAGAGTCAAAGGAGATAAAGTTGCCTATACATACATATGTGTTTATATATGTATATGTCTGTGTGTGTATATAACTGCAATTGGGGTTTTTTTCTGGCACATTTGAGGTGCTAACATGTTAACGCCAAAGATTAAGCACCTAATATCAGACAGACTTGTGAAGTATAAGTTTGAGGTAATGGCATGGGGTTGCTTCAGTGAGATAGCTATATCATAGTCAAAGAAATGACCAGTCTGTCTGTTCTAAAAAAAAGTAATTGGCCATATTCCTTCTGCAGAGGGGACTGTGAGTGACAATGAGCATGATTCTGATGTAGCCCTAATTGTCCACAAGTTCTAGTGCCAAGGCCACTACACTTGTAATTTTGTAACATAGCCCCTGTACCAGCTTCTTCCAGACTCTATGTAGGCAAAGAGTCATTCACTTAACCATGAAAGAGGAAGGAGGTGGCATTATAGTGAAATGTACACACTCAGATTCTTAATTTCGGTAGGTGCAGGGGCGGGGAAGATTAGTATCTCGTTATTTTCAGTGCAAGTACAAAGCACAGTAGTTCTATGCCAGTTTCACAGTGGGTCCCCGGAAGGATCTGAGGACAAATTGTATGCTTTCACTTCTTCAAGTCCAGTTGCATGTATGTGGTGAGGCACAAAGCTGCATTATGATCATGAGATAATAATCACTAAATTTTTGAAAAACAAGGTCTGATTCTGTCACCTTGTATTAGATCTCAAAGAAGATATGATGAAGAGTTGGTAATAAAGTATAATCACATGCATGCCTTAAAAGATGAGTGAAGTGACTATGAATTTCTTTATTAGTTTATTAAACAATCTCTAGGTATTAGCTATGTAAAGGGCTCATGTTGACTGATGCTGAAGATCTTGCAAAACTTTGTTTTGATTGCTTGAAATGCTCAGTACAGCTCTTATGCTTAATGGGCAGTGCTAGTTCATGTTTGAACATTTTGGTAAGCTGGGAGATTGCAAAGTACTTAGTGTTTAGTAGCTATTCAGATAAGTATCAGCTTTGACATTGTGCGTCTTTCCTGTTGTGGAAATGAGTTGGAAGCTGTTGGACAGCCAATTATTGATTTCTTTAGATATTTCTGTTGCAAAGTGAAGTCCCTTCTGCTTAACAACCTTATTTTGCATTTTATTAGAGTGGAGTGGTTCATTTTTATTGCAGTTAGCTATTATTTTTATTTGTAGTTGGCTTTATAACTTGTTACTGTAATTTGTGGTTGCTGTATAACCACATGACCAGGGCAGCATCCACTGAACTGATAGTACCCCACATCATAAACTGGTGAACATACGGAGGGCATATGTTTGGGGCTGGCTGTGCATCACTTTACGTGACCAGTTAAACTCAGGTCCTCCTTCTTCCTTCCTTTCTTATCCCCTTGGAGGCCTGCTGTGGTCAGTGGCATGTTCTTGTCTTGTACCTGTGACATACCTTATCTTAAGGCACCTAACTTGCTTTCAAGACTGTAGAAAGCAAGATGTAGAACAAGGTTAGAGTTCAATGGGGTTTGGCATGCAGGGTTGAGAAGCAATTTATAGGTAGTAGTTTATGCTGTTTGAAGGATAACTAATGGGGTAAAGGATAGATAATGGGGTAAAATATTGCTCATTCTTCTTCAGACTCCAGGGATCCAGAAGGTTGATCTGTTTTCTTAGTCTGTAATAAGAACCTTTAGTTAACATCCAGCTTCACTAGTTTCTGTATACAGTGACTGACTACTTTGAACTGAAGTTCTGGGGAAGCTATTAATAAATAATAAACTAGCTTGTTTAATCCAAGGTTCTGCTCATTATATGTGAATTGTTTAATTGTGCTTAAGGTAATAAATTGCTTTCTCATATCCATTAGCCAAAGCAGTTGAAGCATCTTGTATATAAAAGAATACCATTTATATCTAAGTAAGTAGATATGCTTCTACCTTTTAAGGCTGTTATCCGTGAAAATTCTCTCTACAGCATGTGCCAGAGTATTTCTGACTTGGTTCAGAGCTGTTTGAAAGGCTTTGTCCATATAAGCCTTACACTTTTCTTTCATCTTCTCTTTAAATGCTATGCTTTGAACAGAACTTGGTGCAGTTACACTGTATATATGAATGTATGCACTTTTTTTCCTTTCTAAGAAATACTTGTTTCCACATGATGGCAACTCTGTGATAACCGAATATCATGCATACAGTGAAATGCATATGAACAAAATAGTATGGTGTATGTAACTGGGTGTATAAAGAGCAACTGAAAAACTAAAAGCCCAAATAAGTGATTGCTGAGGGAGTCATGTAGATGCATCAAGTCAAAATAAATCCGGTAGGTGGCTGATAATGGACATGTATGTGTGTGACCAGTGTTGAGATGTAACTGAAGGAATGATATGGCATCATATTCAAAATGCGTTAGTGTAGTGGACTGATATCTATCTGATAACAATATCTGTAAACAATGTAAATAATACAACAGGAGAAATGAAGAGGTGTTTAACATGTTATGGAATAACTTGTAAAAAGCTTCCTAATTTTTTAGGAAACTATATTTCCTAATCAAAACACTGGAAACAAGAGGTTAGGTGATGTTACTACACACACAGCTGGTGTGAGATGTCATTTTGATTGAGACGATAATTTTGTTGCTGTTTCCATGAATTTCAGAAAAATATGCCGCAACTGCAAATGTGGCCAGGAAGAACATGATATCCTGTCAAGCAATGAGGAAGATCGAAAAGTGGGGAAACTCTTTGAAGATACAAAGTACACGACCCTTATTGCAAAGCTGAAGAACGATGGCAATCCCGTGTATAAACGCAATGTAATGATACTGACCAATCCAGTGCCAGCCAAGAAGAACATATCCATCAATACTGTGACTTATGAGTGGGCTCCTCCTGTTCAGAATCAGACACTTGTAAGTCCAGCTCGCTTTTTTTCACGTTCAAGGCAGGAGTTAATGGGAAATAAAGTAGTAGAGCTTACTGGAAGGATAACTTTACCACTTGTAGCCCTCTCTTCCTCTTCAAAACTGAAAATATGGTGCCTTTTTAATGAGTCTTGCCTCTGTCATCTTGCTTCATGGATGCTTGTATGTGGAAGTTCTTAAAATCTGGGGAGATGAGATGGTTTTTAATAGCAGATAACTCTTAACTGTAAGTCCCTGGAGTCCTGATTTCTCTAACCTGCCTTTTTTTTAATAAACTTGAAAAATTTTCATGGAGTGTGGGCTTAAAGGAAAAAAACAAACCAAAACAAAAAACAAACAAACGGAAAAAAAGAAAAAAAAACCACACCAAAACCAAACCCCCATCAATTTATGTCATTGTTTAAAGTTAAGGGGAACACAGTCTTGCTTATAGCTTTTACTGTATATGGTAAGAATAAGGTCAGTGTTGACATCTAAAAGAGCAGCTCTCTTCCAGTACATTTTCAGCTGAAGTAGATGAGATGGTAGATAGCCTTCTGAGGATTTTGCTTCACTTCTCAAACTCTGATTGTTAATTTATTGTACTGCAGGATTGTGTGATCCATGCCAGAATCACGTTATCTCTGACCTACCCCTTTTCAGTGAATTAATCAAACCTTGTGCATCTAAATTGACTGTTACTTAATGTTCAGTTACTACTTTGATTTTTTTTTTTTAGGCTTGTCATTGCTTTATTAAAACTAGAGGGTTGGAGGTTTTTTACCTTTATTTAGCAAGAGTTATTTTTTCGATGGTCTATATCCCCCAGGCAGACTATTTCAGATTCTATTTTTCTAAGACTATGCTGATGATCAGTAGTTATAGATAGAGACAAGGTGCTGTGTAAATGTTACTTACTCTGAGAACTAATAACTCATTTCTGTATGTTATAAAAGGTTTAAAAGCAAGGCTTTGTCTTACTCTGGGAAGTAGTGAATTAATGCATCTGCGTTACAGTGTTTCTGGAGTTTAATGTTTATGGAAAGAACTTTGTTTTTGACAAATTCAACTGTCGCTAACAACAGTAAAGATTATTTTAGTTGTGTGTTTGCTTAAGAGAATGGGTCAGTAGTTGAAGTGCTATCTGATTCCTTCTTTACTCAGGCTAGACAGTACATGCAGATGCTACCAAAGGAGAAGCAGCCTGTTGCTGGCTCAGAAGGCGCGCAGTACAGGAAGAAGCAGTTGGCTAAGCAGCTGCCTGCTCACGATCAAGATCCTTCAAAATGCCACGAGCTCTCCCCCAACGAAGTTAAGCAGATGGAACAATTTGTGAAGAAGTACAAAAACGAGGCACTTGGCGTAGGAGATGTCAAGCTCCCTGGTGATGTGGAAGCAAGAGCTGCTGACGAGAATAACCTGAAGGATGGCGACAGGGGCACCTCATCTGCTGTAGGAGCAATGGAGGACAAGTCCTCAGATCAGAAAGCATCTCAGTATGTAAGTATAAGAAGGGAAAGATAAAGCAAGAAGGTATATTATCACCAGAGTGCTCTATTTGGTCATTTTAGCCAATTAAATTTGTTAACTTAGAATAGTGAAAATCTGGGGAGGGAAAGAAAGAAGGGGAACTGGAAAATGCTGTGAGTGTCTGCAGAGAGCCCTGGTTTCTGACAGTATTTAATGCGTTGCAGCACATAACTTCCTAGGTGTCATTTTCATCCTTGATGCAAAAACATGTTAGCTTGGAGATAGCATAGCAGTGTGGCTTTTACAGAATAATAATCAAAAAAACTGGTGTAGTTTTAACAGACTAAGTCCTACATTATTCTCCTGTTAAAGAGTTTAGTTTAATTTTAGAAGCCTGTTTTCTCTTCTTTCTTGGAAGAGCACCAAAATTACCCACTTGACAAATTGTGTTTAAAATTAAATGAAACTAAGAAATAATAAAGTAACACCTCTCCATCTCATATATAACAAGTCAAGCCATATAATGGCTGTTTTCACTAGCCCACTTTTCATATTCAGATCCATTTTCTTATCTATTCTTTGGCATCTGATTTCTACCTGGTAATAGTTCAGCAAAAATCAGTTACCCAGTTTTCATTGATATTTTGAAAACTACAGCCTTAATCAAGTATTTCTGTCATAACTTGCTGACTTCTGCTGTGCGTGTCACAGCTACCAATTACAAATACAAAATAAGGGGTAATGTTACTGAAGTAACATTAAATTAGTTTAATGGAGGTAGACATTGATTTAAGAATGTCAAAAGCTACTGTAACTTGATTTCTAGAAATGTTGCTATTATATGTATGAATCCCCAAAGTTATTTGTCTGCAGGTTACTTACAGAAAATGAATATACAACTTCTAGGTAAAGAAGAAGGTTTGCTTGTTAACATGGGTTTTGATGTTATTGGGGAGTGTGGTATGCTTTTTTTGGTGGTTTTTTTTGTTGTTGTTGTTTGTTTTTAAACTGACACAGTATATGACTTGTGGTGTGAAATACAAAATCAACACTTAAGTTTTAACTTTGAACATGTACACTTACCCTAATCAGTTCTGTGCCACTTGGCTACCTGTAGCTATTTTCTAAATTTTTTTTGCCATTATCTTGTCCTGGGAAATCTAAGATACTACGAAGTTATTTTGTCATGGTTTTATTAGGTTACTGTCATTTTGGTTTAAATCAGACTTTCCTACTGGCTTACTTTAGCTTCACCACAGCAATTCTTCACTCCTCGAGGAAGAACATTAAGTTAATGGCAGGAGGCACTCCGTCCTCTTGAGTAATTGTATCAAAAAGTGCTTTGTTTTTACATTACACCTATTTATCACTTCCAAACTTTCCTTACTCCAGCACCTGAGTATTCTTCCTACAGTTTAAGCCAGGCATGTCTTATCACTGTGGGCAATGGTTTAGAATAAGGCTTAGAAGTGTTAAATAGTGTAAGTGAATATTTGAGTTGCTTATCTGTTGTTAGGTACTGAGTTTATGCTGAGCTAAATAATCAGGATTCAGATGTGTTATTTTTAAGTACTTGGGGGAGGGGTCTGATTTCTGCAGTGATACTTCATTTCAGCTGTATAATTTATCATTATCTTAACTTCTTTTTAACAATTCAAAATTATACACAGAAGAGCTCTTAAATCCTTAACAGAAGAAATGCCATTTTGTCTATACTTTTTTCGATTGGTTCTACATCTTTGGTCATCAAATTTTCTTCTGTGTTGTCTTTCAGACTGAGTCTGAAAGCATGCGTTCCTGTAGCTGTGGAAAATTTATTTTCACTACAGGAATAGATTGCAGTTCTTTCAAACCTAATAAAAAGCAAAAAAATAACACTAAACCACTAACAACCAGGTCTCCACTATTAATGTAAATATACCTATAGTAATTGTCTCTGTGTTTAAAAAAAAAAATAAATCTTTCACCATGCCTGAAAGCTGAGTAAAAGGAAAGTAGATATTTAGCATATTTTCATGTTGTAAAGAAGCAAATCTTTATGTACCTTTTAACCACCTAGGCTGGAGATGTTGTAAATGGTAGGTTAATGAATCATGTTACCTTCCTCTGGGTCTGTGCAGCTACTTAACCTTCCAATTGACTTCTCTTGGAGTATGAGGTCTAAAGTAGAAAGAAAAGTTGCAAAGCTTTATATACATATATTTACACTTTCCCTTTCATTAGTTTCCCTACATATTCTGTTCCAAGTTGTTCTTCCTCCCCTTCTGGTGTCTTTCTGTGTATATTTTGAAACTGCCCCAGATCTGATCAATATGCCTTACAACCAAGGCACTTTATATGTATTTTATTTTTATATGCACACACAAAGCCTTTTGTGGCTGGGCTTGTCGTGATGTGGATCACAGAGGAAAAACCTTCCCAGGATGTTCAGCCCAGTCCGCAGACCAGCTGGAGTGCAGGAAATGCCAAACTGGTGATTAAACTGTAGATAAAAAAAAATTGGGGTTCAGTAACATAAATTGCCTGCCTTTTTTGACTTGATGACAAAACCCTCTCTGTAACCAGGTGTAGAGCAGAAGACTGACTACAAACTCTTTGGAACTATTTGTAGTGTAGATGTGTTCATGTGCTTTGTAGTCCCTTTTCCACAGTCACTCTTCCTGTCCTAAGATCATTAATCACAGACTGTTGGACAACAGCCATGAGTGACTAGCATCCCTAGAACACAGCTTTGTTTGAAATATTCACAGGTTTTTTTCTTCACCAGTGATGCAGGTAGGGCTTGATCTGCTCATGATGTATAAGTACAACAATTTTCCTGTCATGTGTGCTAGTCATGGTCTAGTTGGTTAACTTTGATGGAAGCTCATTATTCTCTCCTTCTTCTTGAGTATGTAAGACTAATAGAGCATAACATGAATTTTAATTGCCTGTTGGTTTTTTTTAAACACCGGACAGTAATTGCAGAATATGAATATGGCAAAATACAATATCCTTTTAAGCAACGCTAATGCCATGCCAGTATGTAGTGGTAGAATGTGCATCACCTTGAATTGCTTAGTTAAACCTGGAATATGGCATCCTGTACCACTACTGTCTGATCATGGGAGTAAACTAATACTTTAATTTCAGTCTGGGAAGGTGGAGTTTATTAAATATATTGATAATATGTAATTTCTATAAATGTACATCTCAAAGACATAATTAACTTGGTAATAACCTCTTTCCAGTCCTGCTATCGCTGCAAACTGAGCATGAAAGAAGGTGACCCAGCTGTCTATGCAGAACGTGCTGGATATGACAAATTGTGGCACCCAGCTTGTTTTGTCTGTTGCACCTGCAGTGAACTTCTAGTAGACATGATCTATTTCTGGAAGAATGGTAACCTGTACTGTGGAAGACATTATTGTGATAGTGAGAAACCCCGCTGTGCTGGATGTGATGAGGTAGGAAATATTCTAGTCTTTTCTTGTAGGGCACAAGTTTGTTTCCCTGGGAAGTGATTAATGTTTGTAGTAAAACATTTCAGTGCAGGGAGAGGATATGCCTTCACTAGCCTTGGCTGATAGTAGTTGCAAACAACCGAAACTGATACGGATACTGCACATTTAGGAAGATCCATAGTTTGCTTTGGATTTGGTGGGAATTTTGCAGGGTCTGCAGGGACTAGGATGTGGAAATGTGAGGGGAAATGCTTCCAGCAAGCCCTATTGTGCAGTTCTTTGCTCATGAGGGGCACTAGGGGGCGAACTGACTCTGGGCAGCACACAGAAACAGTCCTCCTGGGCCCGCTGGCAGCTGCGGGCTCTTAGTGAACGGCATGGAGGCTTTTGGGAAACAAACAATGCTGGAACCACGGGGAGTTCCTTGAAAATTACACAACATCCTGAGGCTAGATATAGTAAAAGAGATCCTGTTCAAATGAATGTATCTGTTTATATCTTCCTCATAGCTAATATTCAGCAATGAATATACTCAGGCAGAAGGTCAAAGCTGGCATCTGAAACACTTCTGCTGTTTTGATTGTGATTGTGTTTTGGCTGGGGAGATCTACGTAGTGGTGAATGACAAGCCAGTCTGCAAATCCTGCTACGTGAAGAACCACGCTGAGGTAAGGTCCTTACTGACATCTTAGTGCTGAGAAGGAAGGGAACATATGTCTATGGAGCTTGAAATTCTTACTTTTTCCCAGTGTGAGAATATCTGAAGAGTATAAATTGAATGTATGTTTAGGCTTGAGTCAGTGATCTTTCTCAAAACCCTTTGTTTAAAAACAAACAAACAAACAAAACCCAAACAAAAAAACAAAAACAAACAAAAAACACAACTTAAAATCAGGCAAGTATTTTGTCAACTTATAAACTTAAATAAAAGCCACTGCCAAGGGAAGAAGGTTGATGGAAAAATACCTTGATCTTAGCCAGTGGTGAAGCAGGACTTCGTAACAGAAGGGGCAAGGTAGGTAAAGATAAGTGATGCTGCTAAATGTTTAGTTCTTGTCAACTGTAGTTTATTGAGACTGGTGGGAGTCAACTTCAGCTGATCTGGTAAAAGCCTGTAGTGGCAACTGCAATCTTGGTACTTTGTTTCTTTGTATTTCTGGCAACATGAGAGATAAAGGAGAGTAAATGACAGGATAAAGCCAGAAGTTTGGAACAAAATGGTGGTTCTTGATTCATGGTTATGATGGAAACTAATCTGAGATGAGGGTCCATTCGTATTGTATCAGTTAACTAGGTGCTAGTTGAGAGTTCAACCTAATGTGCATTAGACTGTTTATATAGTGAATGGAGAGAAGAACTGTTATCTCTAGCTGGCAGTTAATAATCACCTGAGGTAGGTATGAGAATTGTCTTTTGGAGAGGTTTCTTTTTTTTCTTCTTAAAACATTAACTTCCTTAATCTGAGTGATAATTTGTGACCAACCAGATTTTAAGATGAATAACATCCAAGACTTTCTAATAGCATTTAATTATTGGGCATTGCTGTACAGCTGTCAATGCATAGGAAGATTTGTAACTAATCTCTTCAGATGTATAGGTTAATATATAAAGATCTATGCTGTTTGACATAACAAGTTTTTATGAATATTTGGATATTGGGAAATCCTAACCATCCTAACTATCTAAGTTTAGTCTCAACAGCAAATAATTTCTTATGTCCATTTTATTATTTTGTGTCCTCAACTGAATTCTAATCAGAATGCTGCTTTAAAAATAAGGAAAAAATCAAAAACTGGTTTAAAACTTTAAAAGGCTTCTTTCAACACCTCTCTTTTCCAAAATCAGCCTTTATTGGACTTGAAGAGACCATGTGTATGCTTCATTTAAGTGTTGTTTTATTTCTAAGCAGATCTGCCAAGGCTGTCATAATGCTATAGATCCAGAAGTTCAGCGTGTGACATACAACAACTTCAGCTGGCATGCTACTCAGGAATGCTTCCTGTGTTCCTGTTGCAGCAAGTGTCTAATTGACCAGAAGTTCATACCTGTGGAAGGGATGGTTTTTTGCTCAGTGGAATGTAAGAAAAAGATGATGTCATAAGACATGCACAGAACCAACCAAGCATTGCTGTGTTCCAAAGGATCTTGTATTTCTACTGTAAAATATATAGTATCAGGGCATTTGAAATTACTGAAAGTATTAAATAGCAATTCCCAAAGATTTTTTTTTTTTTTAAAATGACTAAAACTTCCTATGTAATCTTCATTTCTCAGCTATAATAATACTTTCTTTTTTGGAATACTGTTCCTGAGTCTTATTTCAAATTACTTCACATCCCAGAAATATAAGAAAAAATGCATTAGGAACTACATACACTTTAAAGGAGCTCTTCACTGTGAAGGATCTTTTTGCTGCATTTTGTCTGATGGAATAAGAAGATGTGAAAATGCTCCGGTTTATCTTGGTTTGTATGATAAATGTAACTCTTACACCTCTGGTTTCACTAATTCATCATTTTTATAGTTTCCCTGCTTTCATCAAGCACTTTAGACAAAATGATCAGTTTTACTGACACGTACAGCTTTGTTCACCTGACCTCAAGTATGCAGGGAGAATGACACTTAAAAAGAAGTTTGCCTGTAATCATTTGCTTGTTTTTGTCACATGGGTTCTTGAGGGGTAGTGACTACTCTTACATCCAGTTTTGAAAGCAGCTGGTTTTGAAAGCAACTGCACCAGTAGAAAACTCTGTTGGTTCATATTTCTCTCTTACAACTGTTCGTGCTTGGAAAAGTTTTAATTTTATGAATACTGACGTTAGGTTATGGACTGGGGGGAGAGTGTTGGTGTTAGAAAATAAGAGCAGGTCTTGCCTAGATTTAAAAAAAAAATCCACCAGGAGTAGTGTGTCACTCTTAGCCTTTCTGAACTGGCTTCTGTTTTATTTCATGAATGTTCTTTTCCTAAATTGTGCCTTCTATCAGAGGGATGTGGCACACAATACTGTATGCATTTCCAAGAATGTATTTCTGCAAAAGGATACTGCTTAGCCTTTTGATTTTTAAGTTCTTAACCAAAGCACAAAGAAGCCTTTCCCAAAAGACTTCAGTATTTGAGTGAAAAAATTCACAGCTGTGTATTACCTTTGCTTACTAGATAAACCAAATGTGGGCTATTTCTTTTTTTAAGAATTACAGATCTACAGTGAAGCGTTTTAGTAATCTTTGTGCCAAACACTGAATGGGGAGTCTTTGGCCTAAAACCATAATAAAATAGCTAATTTTTAAAAAAAGCCGTGCAAGTCTTATGTTCAGCTCTTTTAAGTTTTACGGTGGCTGTATTGTAACATTTACAAATAAAATTAGTGTTGTTCACTTGAGTTGTCTCCTAATTCTGTTCTTGTTGAATCCCCTTCAGGAGAAGCAAAGAGGAGGGGAAATGTTTCCATTCTTTTCTTTGATTTGGATGTTATTTTCAAATAACTTAAGGCCTGTGTACAGTGCTTACTGTCTTGTGTAACACTGTTAATGTGCTTATAGGTGCAAAACAGTGGTCTTGTTCCAACAAATACACAACTCAGAACTCAGTGTTAATTTATTTGTTCACATAAACTATTTTAAGACATTGTATGGGAAATTTTTAATTCACACAGGTGAGTTACTGTGCTGAGAAAGTAAAGTGCATTGTGATCCTTTGGGTACTGCAAAAATGAGAAAGTGGTGTGAGATACATACTTAATATGTTGCCTAAGTTAAGAATCAAGTTTTGTGTCCATGTTCTGGAAGCCTATACAACTTTTCTCAGGGTTCCTCAGAGTGTACAAAAAAAGTATATGTATTTCAGCTTATACCAACAGGGCTGTATTCTTGCCAGTTTTGCAGTTTTAAACCAAGGAAAACCAGGAAGTCTCAGTAAGAGAAGGTTTTTCCATTTAAGTGCTACTTAACCTGTAGCAGGTTGTGTACCTTAACCTGTACAGGATATGCTGTTACAATGCTATTTTGGGGGTTAGATAAGGTCTTATTTAATTATTATATATAAGGATGGATTAATAGTGACTGGGGTTTATGTGTCTTGAGTACATCTGTCCTCACCCACTCACTAACATCTATTCTTGAAGATGAAGGTGACCTTTATAAAGAACTCCAAAAAGCTGTTGTGCACCTTTCCCCACCCTTCCCTCACCACCTCATGTAACAGCTTTCTCCTTAATGTGATTGCTTGCACTGATGGCAGTCTTTTCAATTTAAATCTTGTTTCCTTTGTTAAACGTTATTATTGTGTAACCTTTATTTAGAAGGGTGAGCAGGAGCTACCTCAGGGCTCACTCATTCCATCAAGATAGAATTGCTAACGAATTATGTCAAACCAAACATGTCAGTAGTCCATCAGCTTCTGGGACTGACTTTTTCCATGCCCCTCCTGAAGCATGTTGGCTTGCTAGCTTTATCTGACTCTCTCCTTGAGAATCATGCTTGCTTAATCCCTTCTGGCTCTCGTCCCTGGAACCTGATGGATGTAGGTGTTTCTGCTGTGGGGTAGCCAAAGTTTAATTTCTCTTCGTGCAGTAATTGGAAAGGATCATGTCATAGGAAGGTCAAGTGTAATGTGCAGGTGATATGGAGAGGAGACAAAGATACTGCTGTGTGACTACACAATAGATCAGGAGATGATTAGGAGTGCAAAACTGTTTTTATAATGATCTTGGAAGGAATTTATGTTCCTGCAGATAACACTTTTTGTGTTAGCTGAAAGATCTGTCAACGTACTGGAGCTTGAAAACAAGCATTAAGGAGATTTCGTTCTGTCACTGTCATAATAAAAAAAATGGCAGTTAAGTGTTGAGTTTGTTTCTCTTGTATTTTTTGGCTATTTCATTAGAGGTCCCTTTGGATCTATTTATCTTAGTGAGCTAAGAATAGAAGCTGGAAGCTTTTACATAGTTCAGTAATAAAAATATATACTTTGCAGATGAAATTTTGAACTCTATGAACATTGAAGTTATTTACTTAAGAGTAGAATTTTGTTGGTAAGAAAATCTTATCAGAACTCATTTTAACAACAAAATCTCTTTATTTAAAGAATAGTTATCCTGTGGGTCTGAAAAAATGAGACTGGTAAAAGCTTTGCAAAAACTTGGAAAAAAAACAAAGCTAAATCAATGCATCTTTGAATTAGTAACAAATATTTGTATATGGTGGGCATAACCTGTAACACTTACTGAGTTTTGAATTGCATCTCAGGTTACACATATGCTAGAAATAAATATATGTTTTATACCTCTGGAAGTCTGAGGTTTGTCTCTTAAAATACTTGCTAAAGAGGAATGAGCTGAGCAACTTATCCTTTGCTTGCAGAATCCTAGGTTTTGAGTTTTATAGAACACAGTTAATGGTATCAAGCAAAATTATCTGGCTTTGAAGTAATGGCCATTAGCATACTTGAGGCGCTTGGACAATCTAGACCATCTGTTCCCAGAAGAACTGGTGAGGTGGAAGTGGCAGAATGTTACCATTTTGCTCAACAGCCTCTGCCAAATTTAGCATGGGTTTGGAATATTAGAGCTAGAAATGGGTGGCAAAGAGGAGGTTGGCAGTCCAGGAAAGGGTCAACATTTCAACAAGCAGCAAGCTCTCTAAGGGAACAGGGACATAATGGCTGTACTAAGAGGACAGGAGGAAGGGAGCTTATATGAGCATGAAGCAGTTCAAAGGCAGAAATTCATAATTTTTGCAGGGTGTCCTCAACTCTTGGCCATGCTATGCCACCAAAGTAGCCTCCCATACCTTGTGGCTTCTCAGTGGAAAGCCATCTTAAAAATCACCTCTACAAGAGCAGACCTGTGAGCCAGTGTGGTCTCCTTTCCCAGCCCAAGGAAAACACTGTCAGGGAAGATTACATATTCACGTCAATATGTAGGAATCCTTTTGTGAGGTGAAAAAGCGTGTGAGAGGCCAATAGAAAATATTTTGCTAGGTCTCCACAGTTCTTCATGTGTCAGGATTGTGGAGTGCCCTGTTTTATCCTACAACAGACAGGAACCCAGTCCAACTGCTCCCCAAATACGCTCCGAGCTCCACTGAGCATAAATGTTATTTTCATTATAGTTTTTGGTGTGAAACACAGGGCGTTTATTCACCTTCTTTTGTGTCTCTGGATGAGTGAAGTATTGGCTTCCTGAAGTGGGAAGTCTGGATTCAGGGCTCTTCTCAAGCGTTTCAGCTCTAAATTCTGCCTCACACCTTCAGGGAGAATGTCCCAGCCATCAAGCTATGGTGTCAACTCCAGGTAAGCACCCTTCATACCATATGTTGTATGTAGACTGTAGCTAAACATATGCAACTAATGATTTTTAATGTTGGCTGAAATGCGCCATTAAAATTGTATTCCTGTGCCATTAGCAGTCAGCAGCAAGTAGGATCACACAGAAGTAGATTTGGTGATTTTTGTCTTGCAAGTTGCTGCTTGCTAATGGTATAAAGTTGGAGCATCTCTACACTTAAAAAGGTTGTAACTGATCACCCACGTTCATGTATTGCATCTACTACTCTGTTGCTTCAAAGTGCTAAGGCTCTAAAAAGTCTATAGCCCAGGGCCTTCTGACTGTGCCTTTACTCAATCCTTCAGTAAATAACTAAATTGAGTTTGTTAATTAAGCATAAGGCCAAAGCATAGTACTTAATAAAGGTGAGTGCACTACTAGAAATAGGTGTTAAATAGAGAGCATATCATCTATATATCATCAAGTACTGAAAATAACATGTTCATTTTTTCCATGTCTTTATTAACAAAATGATGGGTCAAGGAGCTTTAGGGAATAACAGTCCAAAACCATATGAACCAGGCTAGGCTCAGATTGTAGATGTGTTCACTGTTCACTCAGATGTGTTCACTGCCTAACTCACAAAAACTGACCCAGGTAGGTTTTACCTCTAGTAAACACCCAGGGAGTACCTGACTGTGCCACCACCAGAGCAGCAGAGTTAGGTATTTGCTATGAACAATCACAACAAAATGTAACTGATCAGTTTGCCCCATTGCCTTCCCCATGAACAAGTGAAAAAAGAACCAAATGAGAGGATGTTTCTGCTACAAATTAAGCCCAGCATTGTTGTAAAAAACCTTTGCACCCAGTTTATGAGAAACTAGTCAAGCTTCATATATTTGTTAACTTTTCATTTGTTAAAAGAAAACTAATGTGACAGTAAAGCATCGAGAGTATTTATTGGTTGCCCTGGATGAGTTGTTTACATGAATAAAGACTTGGGTTTTTATGTTGGTAGTAATTGTACTACTGGAAGCAGTCACATGATGTTCCTCGGTTCCCCAGCAGATGCCGTCTGTGCTGCACTCAGCACATGGGCTGCTCAATCCACAGGACAGGGCCCGGAGAAACAGCAGGAAAATAAGTTTTGGACTGAAAGAGAAAGGATGTTCTGAAGGCTTTAGGAAAGCAACAAGCTGAGGATGGGGCCATAAGTTCAGGTCACAGTGCAGAAGTGGAAAACAGCGTGATCAGGAATTTGGATAGGAGGAGGAGGCACAAGAGAAGTATTTTAGAATGAACATGAGTAGAGTAAGAAAATAGAGGGGAGAAAAAGTGCAATAATCCAGGTGGGATAATGCTGAATCATGGAGACACTCTGAAATAATTTTGACTTACTATAAAAGGTAGAAAACATAGAGTTCAATTACTCTAAAAAAGAAAAGGTTGGTTGCTATGGTTAGAAATCAGAACATGAGGTAGGAAACAGGCTGCAATAACCAAGGTTGTGAGATAAGGAGAAGAGGATGTCCAGGGGACAGATGGTGAGGAAAAGTTGTTCTTGAGCCCTTGTGAGGCCACATCAGGAGTTCTGTGTCCAGTGCTGGGCTCCTTGATACAAGAGACGTGGAGCTCCTGGAGTGGGTCCAGTGGAGGGCAACAAACGTAATTAGGAGACTGGAGCATTTCTCTTACAAGGAAAGGCTGAGTGAGCTGGGACTATTCAGCCTCAAGAAGAGATGACTGAGAACGGACCTCATAATTGTCTATCTGAAGGAAGGGTGACAATAGGATGAAGCCAGGCTCTTTTGGGTGGTGCCAACAATGGGACTGGAGACAACAGACAGAAACTGATGCACAGGAAGTTCCACCTGAATATGAGGAAGAATTTCTTTACTGTGCAGGTGACCACGCACTGGAATAGATTGCCCGGAGAGGTTGTGGAGTCTGCCTTGCTGGAGATACTCAAGAACCACCTGGATGCAGTCCTATACCATGTGCTCTACAATGGCCCTGCTTGAGCAGGGAGGTTGGACCAGATAACTCACTGTGGTCCCTTCCAACCTTATCAATTCTGTGATTCAGCAGTAATCCATGCTCCTAACGCTGTATGCTTATGATATATCTAAAATGTCTTCAGTTACACTTGTATGGTGATTAATAGATGTGCCTCACTTAAATAGAAAAAGCAAAATGTTTTTTGTGTGATAATGTCTTATGCACTGTGCTGAAGTCTGCTGTCTGAGGTTAACTTTGTGATACTTCCTAATAAGCAGATCTGATTTGGAAGAGTTTCACTTCTGATTCTGAGAAATTAAATCAGAAATGAAACGCAGGGATAGATCCAGGCCAGATGTTCATGCCCTGGTAACAGTTAAGCAACACAAAAGCAAAATCAATTACCCATCTTTTAACTATGAAATCAGTATTTGAGGGCTCATAGCATCACAGATTTAAACTGAAGAGACCTCTAGGGGTCATCTAGTTTGATCCTCTGCTGAAAGCAGGATAAAATTTGTGGGTACATTAGGTTACTCAGAACCTTGTCCAGCCAAGTAGTTATCACCAACCTGCTTATTCCAACACCGGATATAATTTAGTTCTTTGTACCCCATAGCCTGCTCTGGTTTTCACTGTCACACATCACTGAAAAAGTACCCACCAGGTGCCCTTTCTCCCTCTACCTGAGATCATTGCTCCATAGTGTCTTCTTTGCTTAGGTCTAAAGCCCCCAGTACAGAGATGCAGCTGGATCCTGGGACTTGAGCCAAAGCAGCTTAGCTCCCAGAGATTTTATGATTAATTGACAATCTAATTGTATTATATTAAGCTGCAGCAGTTTATCCATTACAGACTTCAGAGAATCTAAGTGGGAAACTATATTCAAAAATGTATTTATGGCTTCTATCATCATCTAGATTTGCTCAGCAGCAGAGACTCCATACAGGCAAAAACTGCAGTCTGAGATTTTTCTGCTGCTTAATCCATAAACTCTGACTAAAGCATTTCCCATGGTTAGAGAATTCATTAGATCTCATTTGCCCATGTGAAATTTCTCTTGCCTTTTAGAGGCTGAGGCTCAGCAGAGGTTCAGCATTAATAGACAAAACTTGTTTTGCAAGTTTTTCAGACCTTTTAGGAACTTAATATTAGATCTTCATCCCTCTGCCAAGTTTGGCTGTGGTTCCAGGAGAAGAGACTGCTCTGTCTCTCTCGCACACACAGGCCGCCTACACGGAAAACACATCCACACATGACTCACTCTGAAGAGTCTTTCCAAAAGTACCTTGACTAGCATTTCAGTGTGGTCTGCACCCATTTCTGTGACACTAGTAAACTTCAGAACAGGCAGAAAAATCCATGTTCAGCATTTGGAGCATTTCCTACTGGTGTGTTTTGGTGGGGTGACTGTTCAGCATGTTGGTATTTTGGCACTAATCTTTACCACATTTCAAATTCTGGACCCAAAAGTTACAGATTCTGACAGCTAAGTTTTAGGTACTGGCATAATTTTGTTAGATTGTGTAGAAATTTGACTCAATGGAAGCTATCGAGGCTTGTCTTGTCTCAGTTGGACACATATTCATCAAAAAAAAAAAAATGGAAAAAAACCAATATCATAGCTTAAATTTCCAGCTGAAACAAGCTGGGAGGCATTTTTATTGAATAAATTTGGTAGTGTATTTAGGAGAGAAATCAGGAATAATCAGTAAGAACAAAATCAGTAAACAGTTCGTCAGTTCTTAGAAAACATTTTAATGACCTTCCAGAATAGGAAGCCAGAACATTGTGGGCAGAATACAAACAGCATCTCTCTCATTCCATGAATTCAATGTACTTTTTTTGCTCTCTGTATGATGGGCATTCAGAAGCTTTTCAGCTGCTTTTGTGGAATTTCATCTATTTCATTGCTTCTTTTTTTTTTTATTTTTTTTAATATGTTGGGGAGATTATCTCTAAAATGAATATTCCTCTACAAATTTCTTAATAGTACCAAACAAACAGACTCTTAGCCCCCTCTAATTTAATCATAATGCATGGAGAGTATCAATATAAGTTGTTTAGAATCCTTTTTATGTAATACTTTCTTCCTGTCTAAAAGCATAAGGAATCAGCATAGTTTAGGGTACTGCAGACTGACTGCAAAGCAGAAACATCTGATGTCTAATTCCAGTCTTCTGCTGAATGCAATGGGACATTGTCTAAATTCCTTGGTAAGTCTGTTCCTCAGCTAACATCCTATGTGAGATGAGTGTAATAGCAACATCACAGTGATATTTTGAGCTTTAGTTCGCAGTGCAGTTTATACAAATGGTCTTAATGGTCTTTTCTGAAATAATTTTTATCTTCATTTTGACATTCCCATATGAAACTGCCAAGCAGAATCTGGGCTTTATATTTATCAAGCCCGTAATTGTTCCATGAAGTTTAAGAAATCTGGCAGTGATCTGGAAAACTTAGGAGGCAATAAAAGGTTACTAGGAGGAATGCAGAGCTGCCTTGTATGGTAATGGAGAGTAGAACCAGTACATATTTTGATAATACAGCACAGCTCTTGTCTTTGGGGTGGGCCTTGGTTGTATAGCTCTGCCTGCATCTGAAATGCATGTCAGTGTAAACATTCTTCTAATAACACAGAGGTTCTCTTAAACATTTGTAAATAGTCCAGCAATTTTGAGAAACTGGGTAGGGCCTGGAGATGGCTAAAGAAAGAAACATTATTCTAGTGCTTCTTGATCTTACTGCCCCAAGCCCAGTTCTGATCCTAATGTAAACCACTGCCACTTGCCTTCGGGCACAGTTGTACAACGTGCATCTGAACAGACTTGGAAAGCACACACTGTTCCAGAGAGGGATGGCTCTGTGCTGCATCCAAACCTGACCCAAATGTGATACCCTAAGCTGAGGATTTGTTTCTACATAGCAAGAAAAGGTGCATTATTTGGTATATGGTAGGTGATTTGGAGGAAATACAACTTTTTTTACTAGGAACTAGTTATAGTGGAAAATGTAGAGGGAAAAAGAAAATTGTAGGATCAAATTCAGTAACATTTTTGCCAGCTTTGATTATGTACAAAAGCAATTTTGTAATATAACATGTAAACTCTATAGAGGATAGGAAAGTCTTAATTTCAACCATGCTTAGGTTAGTTAACCAGTTCATTAATTAATTAGTTTCATTAGAATTACAGTAATGCACTTCTGGGGAAAGATAACAATACCACCCTGACTTCCAGTAATAGTTTCAAAATCAGTAGTGTTCATGCAGGACCAGCACTCCTCTTCATTTTGAGGCTGATTTTTCTTCTTTTCATTGCTACTAGCTCATAGAAAGCCAGTACCTTTTCTGATTCTGTACTCTCATTTTTTAAATGAGGATGGCAGGAAATTGTCTTTGGGATCTTCTGGAGCCAATTAATAACTTTAAAACAATTTGAAGATGAAAGGTGATAAATGTTTACTCCAGGTGACTATGTTTTCAGCATTGCAGTTTCACTGAACTCAGTATAGAAGTTTTCTTGGCCAGCAATACCTGGCCATTACACGTGGGCCTTGAGGCCATCGTATGCTGCCACTCAGCTCCTCTGCTCTGAATCTTGGCTCAAGGTGCGGTATCTTGTATTTCAGAAATACTCTCATGCTGTTACTGCGGGTAACTTCTGCTGCTTAGTTCAGCCAATTGAACTCGTATACTGAGTTAACTGCAGCTATTTATTTACTTGCCAGAAGACAACATTTTAAAGAAATAAAAAATCAAATAAAATCAAATTTTAACGTCCTTTAATCCGAAATAATCCCAAATGATCTCATTAAGCTTGCCTGATTCTAAGAATTGTTTGCTATAGCAACACTAATACTATTATTCTCATTAGTGCAGGAAAAAGTTGCATCTTTCAAATTGATAAGAACAGGTTCCTACTGACAGAACTCTGTGGGAAGGGGATAGGATGTGGAATTTTAGACTCCCACCTCAAAGGAACCTGCCAGCATTCATCATTCATAGTGGTATACAGGTCTCAGTCCCATTAGCAGACGTAATAGGAAGACAGAACTCTTTGGGAGTGGTCTCTAGGGACTTCTGAAACAGGACAGGAATTAGAAGCCTCTGAGGAATGTCAAAGTCCCACCCAATTAGCTGGCCCTTATCCTTCACTTTACTTCGCAGTGATAGGCTGACATCCACAAATGAAGCAACAGTAGATCTGCGTCATCTAATCTAACAAATTATTTTCAGAGGATTTTCCACTTCACATAAAATGGACAAGAAATATGAAGATATAAGTTTTGTTCAAGCACAGTTCTTTTACACCAAGGCAGTGCCATCACCTCTTCTATTGCTAATAGTGAATAATTGCTAATAGACCCTTACAAGAAAACTAGAGAGGTACAGAAGTGAGACTGGCCAGCTGCATGCACTGTGCCCTCGTGGGAGATGAGGAGTCTCAGAGCACAGAGACGAGAAGGACAACTCTAAACTCAGGCAGATGGAACTCGCTTAGCCCTGTAAGGCCATCCATCTAAGAGAAGGTCACTCTAATTAAACCTACGTCCTGAGGACCTCACTACCACCGTCCAAGCTCGCTCGGCCCTGGCAGATGAACCTTAGGATTAAAGGATGGGTTCACTTCCACGCTTACTGTGTCTCACCTAAAAAAATCCACTGCGCAGGCTTGAAGGCCTTACCCACATTTGCAAAGCTGGGTGAGGGTCGAAACGGCCATCTTCTACAAATGCAGTCACACAAAGATCAAAAGACAAAGGCGTATACACCTGCCTCCAAAGGTGCACCCAAATTAACTCTAGCATGCTGGAACATCAGAACCATGCTCAATTCAGTGGATAGTGGACGTCCTGAACGTCGTTCTGCCCTAATTGCCCATGAACTGTCACATCTCAACATCGACATTGCTGCTCTCAGTGAAGTTCACCTTCACAAGGAAGGCAGCCTTAGAGAACATGGTGCCGGTTACACACTCTTTTGGTCAGGTAAGCCCAGAACCGAAAAGCATCTCTCAGGAGTTGGCTTCATGATCAAAACTCTATTGTTCCTAAGCTTGAAAATCTGCTGACAGTCATTCTGACCGCATTGTCTCCCTACGCCTTCCATTTTTTCCCATATCTTCGTTCGCGAAGCCTAGCCATGAATGAATGTGTAAGTATAGAAATTGGTCCATCCCTCATTAAATTTCTATTTTGCTGGAGCACATCTCCAGCACACTGACCAGTCAACATTTGCCAGCTTAAGCAGATATTTCACTACCCACCATGAGTGGGAGAGTGAAGATTTAGGCCACTGTCTTAGACAAGACCTTTCTCAGAATGAAGCTATTTGCAGTTGAACCTCACAAAAAATGTGAGTCATCTTGATTGAGCAGCACTGACAAACACCTATTTTGCGGCTGGAGTCAGAGAAGCAAATACAGAGTCCTGTTTTATATAAGGTGCAAATAAGTCAGTATGTAAGTCTTCAAAATCTGAAATGTTCTTTCCTTTGTTTTGACTAGATTTGCAATAAGTCAAACAGTATAATGAAAGTCAGAGCAGAGCTCCTAAAGCAAATCTCCTCTTTGGCCTAAAAAAACAGTAACGTAGGCAAGAGAAGTATTTTACTCTTTCAGGTCATTTTGGAAACTAAATTGGGTGGCTAAGTGAGTCAAAATTTAATTTTCTGAATATTTGTCACAAAATCAACATATTTGTTTTTGCAGGATGATAACCTGCTATATTCACCCTGTTCAAAGTCAATGTATAACACTGTTTAGACACTTCTGTTTTATCATTGTGATATGTACACCAATAGAGTTTAGCCTTCCACACTTAAACTGCAGCACAGTTTATGCAGGTCACTTATCTAGATTGCTGTGAAATAGTACTGTAAAATATGGTAAATACTGTGTGAAAAACATTTTTGTGTTGCTTCGACACTGGACATCAGTGAAAGCAGGGTTTTCTTGCTAATTTAGAGGGAAGTTAAACGGGCTCAAAAAGATGCTCTGTGTTCCTGCAATATCTTATTTTTCCATGTGTACTTTATACCTTGCCAGGAAACAACCAGGCACTAATGTTGCAATTAAATAGCAAAATGAGTAACACTGAAGATTGCAGGAGCTAATGCTGATGTTCCCGTCGGCACTTTGAGTGTCTCTCCCATGGGTTTTAAAGGAAATCTGGATTCCTAAACTTGCATTTTCTAAGATAGATGCCTAAAGTAAGCTTAGTATATCACTAAGTAAATTTAATAATATTATGTTAAATCTATTCCCACTTCAGTGTCTGTGCTTCTCCTTTTTCCTGACTGTTCAAGATCACGAAAGAAAATAACTTTCAGATGCACGGTATTCAGATGTGAGATGTGCAAGCTCTTTTTTCTACACCTTCACTTCCCTTCGGTAAAGTTGGATTCATGGACAAGTGATAAACAAATCCTTTCAAATCTGGCCCTCACATTTTGAAGCTGTAACTGCACATTAGAGCAATGGTATTGATAGGAATTTCAAGTGCTAAACACCACTAGACATACAGTATTTAATCCTGCAAACTAATGAGCACTCTTGACCTGATCCAGCAATACACTTAGAAAGATTTATGGCACTTATCTTACATTTAAGTATAGCGTTGCTATTAAATACTTTGCTGTATTAGATGAAAATGCATAATGGCAAGATGAGGTTTGTGCCACCTAATTTTAGCCGTTTAACAGTAAGATGTCAAACTGAAGCTAATCGTTAAAGCTCAGCCCGTTACTTAAGAGAGGAGGTAAAAGCATCTCCAGAGGGTGATGCTATTTTAGACATTTATTTCTGGTCACAGCCATCACTGCTTCATGAAAAGAAAGTCCTGCTTATCAAACCTGATTTCCTTTTATGACAAGGTAACCCACCTAGCTGATCAAGGGAAGCCAGTTGATGTGATCTTTTGGATTTCAGTAAAGCTTTTGATACTTTCTCTCACAGGATCCTATTGGACACAGATGGATAAACAAATCATGCCGTGGGTGAGCAATTGGGTTCACAGGTCAAGCACAGAGGATAATAGTGAATGGGTTAGCATCAGACTGGTGACCTGTCACTAGTGGGGTTCCACAGGGCTCTATCTTGGGCCTTGTGCTCTTCAACATCTTCATAAATGACTTGGACATAGGACTGGAAGACATACTAAGCAAGTTTGCAGACAACACAAAACTGGGAGAAGCTGTTGACTCCCTTGAAGGAAGGGAGACCCTGCAGAGAGACCTGGACAAATTAGAGGACTGGGCAATCACCAACCATACGAAATTCAACAAGGGAAAATGCTGGATTGTGCATCCATGACAAGGCAACCCCAGATGTATGTAAAGGCTGGGGAATGAGATCCTGGAAAGCAGTGCCTCAGAAAGGGCCCTGGGAGTCCTGGTTGATGGCAAGTTGAAGATGAGTCAGCAGTACCCTGGCAGCCAGGAGGACCAACCATGTCCTGGGGGGCATCAGGCAAATCCTCACCAGCCAGTCGAGGAAGGGGATTGTCCTGCTCTGCTCTGCACTGGTGAGGCCTCACCTTGAATATTGTGAGCAGTTTTGGGCACCACAATATAAGAAAGACAATAAGCTAGTGGAGAGTGTCCAAAGGAGGGCAAAGAAGATGGTGAAAGGCCTTGAGGGGAAGCTGTATGAGGAGTGGCTCAGGTCACTTGGTCTGTTCAGCCTGGAGAAGAGGAAACTGAGAGGAGACCTCATTGCAGTCTACAACTCCCTTGTGCGAGGAAGAAGGGGGGTAGACACTGATCTCTTCTCTGTGATGATCAGTGACACAACCAAGGGAATGGCCTGAAGTTGTGTCAGGGGAGCTTTAGGTTAGATATTAGAAGGACGTTCTTCACCAGAGTGTGTTTGCGCACTGGAACAGGCTCCCTAGGGAAGTGGTCACAGCACCAAGCCTGACAGAGTTTAAGAAGCATTTCAATGATACTCTCAGGCACATGGTGTGACTCTTGCGGATGGTACTGTGCAGCTAAGAGTTGGATTCGATGATACTTGTGGGTCCTTTCCAACTCAACATATTCTGTGATTCTGTGATTCTCTCAGTTGTACTTGCTCATTCCTCTCTCATTTTCTCTTGATGGTAGCCTTTTATCTTAGATTACATGTCTGACTTTCAGAGAGTCAAAGTAATTCAGGTTAATTACCTATTCATTTCTTCAGAATTTGCACCAATTTCACATTTAAGCTATGTATTTTACAGACCATATTTAAAACAGTAAGTCTTATCAGCTCAAAATGTTGATATAATTTAAGTGAAAAATTAAGGCCTGCATCCCTCAGTTATCACAAGTAAGCAAAAAGAGAAAATAAAAGCAATCAGCCTCTTGAACTCTTTTTTTTTTTTTTAATATTATACAAGAGGTGAAATCACTTGGCCACAAAATTGTCAGAAAGGAATAATTTCTTCTCTTCTTATCTGTTACTGGATCTGAAGTTTGCTGTCACACCCATGGTGATAAATTTATACCTAGTTCTCTTATGGAAAGAATTCAGGGAGTGAGAGATAGGTGAATGTTAGGAGTGGATCTCTTATCTAGATGTGGAGTATCAGCTAAAAATGAATTAATAACTTGTTGAAACAGAAAAGCACAGCACTTCAGTTCTTATATATCAAAGCATTTTCTGGAGCAGTGAGTCACAACTGAAGCTGAAGATTCTCAAAAAAAGCACACACAGAGCATTGTGGAACACTGTAGTTGACCTCTGAGATTAGCTCAGTTGGTCGGAGCCTGGTGCTGGTAACACCAAGGTTGTGGGTTTGATCCCTCGGGGGGCCATTCACTTAAGGGTGGGACTTTATGATCTTTGTGGGTCCCTTCCAACTCAGAATATTCTGTGGTTTGCCAAAGACCCTCTTGTGTGGTCTTGAGATCCTCTGAATACAAAATGAAAAAATGTGATAATATGTAACATCTTTTTCTCTGGAAGTACACTTGGTGCTGAAAGGAAGATGTGGAAATTTTGATTATAAAAAGCAAGGTTGAGTGGATAAAAGTAAAATTTTGCATGGTACCTGGCCATATTTTTAATATACACGTAGTATCAATAAAATAAAACTTTTATCACAACCTCGACACAATATATGTTTTAGTGTGGTGAAGTACTGCTTCACCACAAGCTCAAGTTAGCACATCTTAATTGCCTGTCAGTCAAATGGCAGTGACTGGTTGTCGGCATGGCCCTAGCCCATTGCAAACAGGCAGCTTAGCCAATCTTCATGAGTGACTACTTACAGACCCATTTTACTTAGCATTTGCAAGCAGTCAGTCACTACCAGGTCATTGAAAGCCAGTGATGTCTTGCAGTCAAGAGAGCAAACGGAATTAGAAATGGGAACCTGAAGAACTACTGATTCTCTCACCAGTGGATTTTGGGGGGAAGTGGTAAGATTTTCCAGTTTACTACATTTCTCTTTTTTTAGCTGGCAAATAATTATATTACAGTGTAAGTCTGAGTTGCTGTTTGATTAAATTTTTTAAGTCCACAAGACAGCCTGCTGGAGGAATAATGGTTAGTCACTAGGAAGAGTAACTCTTACCTGAGTAAAAGGCTTCAGGAAAGCAATTTATTTGCATCTTCCAGCTGTATTTTTTTAACCATAGACTCCCCTCTGTTGAATCAAGGTGGAAAATTAAAGTGTCACCTACCTTTTCTTTCTTCTGTTTCCCCCAAACATGGCAATATTTGAAATAACATTTTAATTTTTTTCATTTAAAATGCTTTGAATGTTTCAACATTCCTGGATGCTAAATTTAAATTAAATTTTCTCATTAGGAGAAGTAACAAAATTGAAGTATACCCATCAAAAAAACAATGTATACTAATTCTGAAAGGTAATGCACTACCCTGTAGTGTGGCTAGCCTGTATGGATGCAGAGAGGCCACTAGGGTTCCTTGTGAATGCAGGAGTCAGTGTGGGATGTAGGGCTGGGGCGGAAGTATCTGTTTGCTTTACCTAGGAGATGGATTTGAAATATTCCTGGGAGGGCATTCAGGCTCTACCCAGATGAATGTGTTCCATCTTCAAGATGGATTATACTGATAACACACAGATGTTATTTATTTGTAGAAACCCATTTCTTAGATTTTAGAAATGTCAGGGGTATACTGGGGAAAAAAAGATTTCCAGTGTGGTGCAGCCTACCCCTATTAACAAAGCATTTGACCTCTTCCATACGCTGCAATTCAAACAAGTGACTCACAGAGAGTCTAAAGCAGCTAAAACCATGCAGAATTGCTTTATTTGTAGGGCCAAGAGATTCTGGGAAAAGGCATCTCTGGAAACTACTTAATAGCCACAAAACCCGCATAGCATCTAAGAAAACTTCCAACAGCTGATGGGTTAGATCTTCAGCTGCTGTCAGTACATGTCATTCACAACATTGTAGCCTTAGGACGGTTGTAGGTAGGTCATAACAAAACCCCATTTACACCAACATCCTGTCTCCAGCAGCAACCACAAGTCAATGTCTAAGGAAGAGTGTGAGAACAAGAAAAACAGAAGAAACATCACTGAAATGTATTCTCCCCCTTGAGTCATTTTCAAATGAAAGTAAATTAGCTTTCCCAAGATCAATATGGGTGTTTGGTTCAGTTTGGTTTTATTTGGCTTTTATTTGGTAATTTTTACTGATTTCTTACCCATGGCCTTGCCCAATTTTGCTGTAATGCTGTGCAAACTTTTAGAATTCACAGCATCCTGTGTCAAGCAGTTCCCAAAGTGAACTATTTCATGAAGAGTAATAATTGTGCTCTTTTGTTTCACATCCATGTCCTTTAACCTAGACAAGAGCAGTACAGTTTGGCAGTCCATTGAGATTTTTCACAATGACACTCATTAAGAAAGCACTAAGCTTTGCAGCTGTTGAGCACTTGTTCATTTACACCTGATGCCACTTGTGTCTCCTCCTAAGGAGTAGCTGAGGTCAGTTCCATCCCTCCTGCAGGCTGCCTCTGCAATCTCTTGGACACTGACCTTTTCTGTATAATCAAGTGTTGAAAATGTTGGAAGTTTAATCTCCTTATGCTTAATTTCCACATTCTTAACAATAGTTTGCTTCCCCCACCCTTTGCTTATCTTATATATGTAGACAGAATGATTTGTCTGAAAGTGAGTTTGCTTTTTTCTTAGTATACGTAGCCCCCAAGTCCAGAGGAAGGGCAAATAAACTTTTACATTGACTTTAAAATTGTAAGACTTAACTGAAAAAGAAAAAAAAAATCTGTCTTCTTCCTTCTATTCTGCGTCTGGTCATGAACTTTTAAGGTTCTCCTGCAGAGTTATGTGGATTAAAATCTTTTTTTTATTAAGCTATAGTTGAGACTTTTGCATGGCATGAGAAAATGGGGAAAAAAAGATTGAAGAAGAACACTAAAAGTCTTGAAAGCCATAATTGAATCATGAATATTGTTAACTTCAGTCACTGTAACTTTACACAGTGCCTAGCACAACTAATACTGAGTATTATTTTTACTGTTTTATTTTTGACAGATGCTGGTCTCAGGAGTTTTATACTTCTGAGGAAAAGAAAGTGGAAAAACAAAGTCAACTTGCGTGTCTGTCCCTGGTCTAGTTGTATTCATGATCATTTTACTTGTAACAGGTTATCTCATAGCTCACCCTGTCAAATTCAAGAACATTTGCTTAGGGAGTATTTCAGGTAAAGCCACACTAAAATTGTGATCACAGTGGTGTGTCAAGTTATCAGGTCAGAGTAAAGAATCTGTGAATGTGTCCTAACTAAGTTCTTCAAGATAAACACTTCTGTAGGTCTTCTCTAAAGTCATAAACACTATAGCTTTGAGAATGAATAGGGGTATATTTAGAGACTCACTGACTTCCAATAGAAATCAAATTAATCTTCTTTCAGGTCAAATTGTACATCTCTGAATTCAGATCAACAAACATGGTTTCCATCATTTTATCTTTCCTTTAATAGATAAAAACAGAGGGTTGAAAGAGATCTCAAGATATCATTGACTCACCTTCCACTGAAACTGTTCCACACAGATGACTGTGTATCTGGTCTTCACAAATCCCAGTGAGGAGTAACCTGCAGTATCCCTTGATCATCTGATGTTACTCATTGACCATACAGTGCTAAGCAAAGCGTACTATTAACTGAAAAACACTCTCAGTTTAGTAATTTGGTAAGTGAAATCTTCTTAATAAAGAAGCAGATATTTCTTAATATAGAAGCAGATCTTTCTTAATAAAGACATTGTTTGTAGAAGTTCTTATTGTAATGCCTCCATCCCTGCTAAAGCAATTGGGCAGTCATGCTTTTCTTATACCTAACAGATGTTTCCTCATCTCAGAGCTAAAGACTTTTAATATCCTAGAAAGTACTGATTTAAAAGAACTGTAGATTACTCTGCAATGTACTTTTTCAAGTACGTAGCTTGAGGAACTAGAGATTTTGTAACTTTTCTTCCTAACATACTCTTCCTCAACTGAGACTCTTAGTAAAACAGCGCATTTATCACCTTCACAGTATGGCAGTACAGAAATGCAGTGAGGACAAGAAGCCACCACCTCATGGGTGCAATGTTCAGAGCCTCACCAACACCAGGGAGGCCAGTGTTCCCTTTATGGTCGGTGCATCCCAAATGCTGCCAGCCCATGCTGCAGAGCCCACGCTGCAGAGCCCCACTGCACCGTCTCTCAGCACCATGTTTTTCATGGCATTTGTAACCTTTTGCTAGCTAAACAGAGAAGGGAAAAACATTTAGAAATAGCCGGCTTAGAAAACTATGTAACAAATGCAGCTGCAGTGAGGAATAATGTTTGTTGGCATTCCCTGAACATATTGCAGATCATTTACAGGTCTCAGCAAAATTCCTACGGAGCGCCAGGCCTAGGGAGTGAATTAGTGTGCTTCATGCTAGTGAAGCCTTTTTCTTTAAACAAAATGCAAAGTTTAGGAACTGCATGAACTTTCCAAACGGCATTTTCTCCTTATCTGGATAAAAAGCAGTAATCAATCATTTCTGATTAGGTATTCTTAGCTTTTTCTAATTTCTTTCAGCTCCACTGTCATTGAACAATCTCTAAATGTATTTTACGTCTGTTACCCAGTTTGCTGTCCTTGAGTTGTGTACCACAGGCCCTGCCTGCCATCTGATTTTTTTTTTCTTGTAATTTGCATGAGATATGTCTGTAGTCTGGCAGGAGGATGTTCTCTGTCCAATAGTCAAGCATGTTGCAAAAGCCTCTTATTATTTTTTTCCAGCTTAGCAAAGTTATTCGAGGAACTTTCAATGCCTTAATGTTAAATGGTTATCTAGGTATCTGTTGAAAGGGAACAATGTTTCCTGACTGACTCTAAAGCATATGGATTCTACTTTATTTGTCATAAATAGCTTATTTCTGCTAATGTAGAAGAGTTCCTCAGACCAACTGGAATAATAATGTGGCATGCAGCTACAGTCCAAGCAGCCAGCCAACCACAGTATGATCCTTTATCACAGCTTTGCATTGTTCTGCTAACTACATGATGCCAAAAAATAATAATAATAAAGAGAAATCCTTTGTTCCCTTCCACTAACCTAGAAGGTCACAAAACAGACAGTTCCTTCTTGATTACACTAAATAAATAAAAGTCTGATTCACAGAGGGGAAACAATCATCTGCCAACTGCCAAACCCTATAAAGGGTAAATCTGTTTTCACTTTGTGAGCCAGATTGATGAGTCACCGAGGCTATGACTAATACCAGCAAGAATTAAAATGTACCCAACAATATAACCTCCCTTTGTACTACACAACAGTGCCTCAACAGCAGTTCCCGCTCCAACAGGTTCTAGTGAGGAGCAGCAACCACCCCAGCATCTCCTCCCCAGAACCACTGGCCCTCTCTGTCACAGCTACTGACATACATTTGCTGTATTCATAGGCATAAACTCAGTATGGGAGATAAATAATTAGGTTCTTCATCTGGGAAATTAGCCACTATGGAAATAAACACCCACCTCTTCTCCCTCCCCCCCTTCCCTGGGTAAGCCACCTTCAGAATATGCCATAACCAGAGGTTTCGCCCAGAGCGCCAGTGCCGTGCACTTGAATGGAGACAGCAGGGTTTCCAACAGGAAAACCCAAGCAGGCAGGTTCAGAGAAAGACAGGTTTTTGAGGTAAAGATCAGGGTTTAATTGGGGTCTTCTTGGTAAACATAAAGTCCAAGAGGCTCAAGAAAACTGGATGAAATGAACCGGTCACTTACTATTTTGAAAATTATGTAAGAAAAATGTTACAATAATGGTAACAACAACAACAAAAAGGGTTTGTTCATTCATTTCATTTCTTTACATTGGTGAATTTGCAAGTCCAATGCAGTGACTAACAAAATTCCTGTTAATTGTAACTGAGCCAGGATTTCACCAAATCGACTTATGCCCCCAGTGCATGTCTTAGTAGCTCATCAGAACTATCTAATGCTGTAAGCTCTTACCACTGAGACACATCAAAACCCAACAAAAACTGTCTTCAAAGCAATAAGAAAATCTTTACTTAATACAACAATACTACTTCTGATTTGAGAATTAACTCTCCTGCATACTCAGCCATGCTCAGGGTCCATGGATAACATGTAGAAATTGCACAGAAGAGTTACCTAAAGTGAACTAAAATGAAATGAGGAAAAAAAACAGTTGCCTATGGATGAAAGTATTTGTCAATCTGTAGATAAGCATCTATACTGACAGCCTGGCATTTGTGACTCTCTGCAGGAAGACCTAGCATGGAGCTGAGCCCCTAAATTTGGGAGTTGTTGATTAAAAATAGAAACTAAAATATCATCATCTATTAACTCTCCAGTCACCTGGTTAGAAATAATTTTGGCGAGGATGTGTCAATGAGAATAAGAGAGAGAATGACACTGTACTCAAACACTCATGAACAGGAAATAATGTGAATACCTGCACACTTTTTTAGGCCCTACATGAATCTAAAAAGCAGAAGAGCTTCAACCTATTCCAGACTGAAACAGCTGCAATTAATACTTACTGCTGGTTAGAGAAGGTACTTTTATGTTCTCTATTGCACTGTAATTGAAAAGTTACCAGTGGTGAACTGGAAAACAGTACCTTATTTTTTACTGAATTTTATTTGGTTTTATTTAAAATGCTATAAACTATTCATTTTTCCAATCCAGCAAAGTGCTTACTTTTATTCAAATATTTAGAATTAGTTTTCTTTTTATTACCATTTAATACATGAATATGCTAAAGATAATGGGGTTTTGTCATTAAATTTTGTGAGTCAGCCTCTGAACAAAAGAAAGAACTATTTGCACAGCTCCATACATTTGCTAAGTTTGAGTTGAGTCACTTTTCTAGAGAACTCAGAAACTCCCTATTAAAACTACTTTATTTTTTTTAATGCTTTGTTCTTCAGTGGAATGGAGTTAAAAAGTAGGCTATTCCACTTTTTTACTACAATTGCAACCTTTCATATTCAGTTATTGTAGCAATGATGACAGTTGGATATGTAATGAAATAAAAAGTAATATGCAAAGGACAGTCAGATATTTGACCTGTGCTGTCACAAAAAGGTAGAGGAAGCTCAGATACCAAAAACACCTGTCTTCCCATCATTAGTTTGGATATAAATACCTACTTTTTTTTCCTGGTGGTTCCATCAGAACAAATTAGTGTATGTCCCGTAGGAGAGAAGAGTTATAAACTGCAGTCATAATCCTGTCTATGAAACTTCTGAATAATACATATAATTTGTTATTCATATGCCAAAAATCCCAATTCAGTGTATCTATCAGCAGTATTAAATGTTCTAACATTTTTTAATAAATTAATGAAATGCTAATAATCATATACATTTAACAGTTATAAAACTCTCAGAAGCACAAAAGCACATACATACATACATACATATATATAAACCTGTACAAATGGAGAAGTCATTGAACTGGAGCTGGGTCTGTTTAAAAATCCTTCTTTGACCTTGTGCAAGTGGCTGATTTCTCTGCACCTCAGTTTTCCAGTCACAGTAAGCTCATATAATTCTCTGCCTTGGAGAAGTGTTGTGATGACAAAACATAATTATTTGAGAGGTTTACATATACAATTGTGAAGGGAGCCATAAAAATAAGTAGGCAGATAGAAGTGATTCACTGGCTGAAATAAAATGTTGCTCATTAAATTCATTTCAAATTTCATCTTCTTGGCTGTATATAGAGACCTATGGCACAGGAAATAAACCATAGGTTTACTGCTGAGGACCTGACCTGAAGAGAAATTGAAAGTCTTGAAACTGAAAAGTTGAAGTCTTTTTCTGGTTTCTAGTATTTTTTTCTTCTTTGTTTCTAGATCTCAACCGCTTGACTTAATTTTTCCATATCTCTGGAAATTTCAAAATTTTTTCCACCCCATCTCCTCCTCCCAGTCTAAATATCTGGACAGATGTGTGGGCACGGGCTGCTCATGAGAGCTGGTTGACAGAGCAGGATGGAGCACAACAAGGCCATGAGTCTTTGAAGAAACAGGGCCATGCCCCAATCTGTTTGAAGAGGCAAGATGACAGACATATTGAGGAATCTGACTTGAATTTAGAGAATATCTAGGAGTGTGAAGAGATAGAACCCAAAATACCAGTAACAGAGAATGTTGTGTCCAGTCTTAGAACTTTGTGTGAATGGTGACATACTTCTACATTATCTAGAGTGAAATAAAGTGTGTGTGTGTGTGTATAATCAAGTGTAGAGTTTAGAATTTTTTAGGCTACTATTCGTTTCATCTATCGTAGGCCTCTAAAGACCTGCACTGTAAATCCATATAACACACAAGGATGGAAGGCTTCACGCTGTATGCATGAATTTGGCCCCTGAATACTGCTGGGTTTCTGAGCATCCACCAAGAAGCAAGCAGAAAGCATTGCATACAACTGGTGTCTAACTGAGAAGAGCATGACAGTAGGATCCAGGGAAGCTGAGGAATGAGCTCTCTATATAAGGCTGACTAAAGGCTAATACAAGCAGCCTAATGGTTTCTTTCCAGCAAGCTTAAGAAGGTTACTGCAATAGCTAGAAAAGAAAAAAGAAAACCAAATAAACAGAAACAAACAAAACAAACAAAACCCCAATCAAAACAAACAAAACAAAAAACCCCTCTCTGAAATTATGCCAAACAAAAATTTAGCTAGAATAGAACCTTCTCTCTGGAGAACTGTAAACTGCACCTCTGTGCATGTGATGTAGCAAGAAACCTTAATAAAACCCAGTGATGAAAGAGGAGAGTTTGTAGTAACATTCACAAGTGGTAACAATATAAAATCTACTAGCAGTGAACTGATTGACTGCTTGATAGCACATGGTTTTCTCCAAGACAAGAGTGGTTTTAAAGGGGACAAGCTTTTAAGATCTTTAACCTTTGTGCAGTAGTGGTATAGCGACTTTGAGAACTGTCTACAGGACATGCCTTTTAAGAGAGAACAAGGTGCAGGGAGGCAGCAACAGTACTGCTGTTGTGGATATAACAGCCTAAGTTGATGAGTAAAATGCTATGTTAGCATTCTGTGATTATCTACCATGAAGTTACCAGCTCTTCCTACAGTCTGGCATCACTTAGGAGAAGGATAAAGCCTTGAAGTTTCTTTCTCTTGGTGCTTTTGTTTCTCCCTTGCCTTTGAGCAGTATGTCATGACAAGATGGTTCTTTTGGGATACTTGACAAATGAAAATGGGGCAGAGAGGGGAAAATACATTGCAGTATATAAAATTCCTGGCTTTAGCAAATGAAATGGAAACAGGGTAACATTAGCTTTCTGAATTGCTCTATATCACGAAGTTGTGAAACTACAATGGAAATGAAAAGAAAGGTAACACATCTTAGCTGCAGCCTCTAACAGGAGGGAAAAGCACATCCTTAATGTGTTCTTAAAAAAATAAACTGCAAAGACTTTTATCAAAAAAGCAGGTTCCTACAAATGTGATAAAGAACCTTGACATCAGCATGATGGCAAACTGAACCAAACTACTGATATATGCAACCATTACATGTGATCAATTTTTTTTGTAACATAACAATAGTGGAATGAAAGTTGAAGGACATTTGGAGTAACAATAGAGCTGTAGATGTAGGTGAAGCCTGTGAAAAAGAATATGAATACTCAAAGCAAAGTCTATTTGTGAGAAAATATAAAAACTGGAATTTGAAAGAACACTACAAAACACCTCATGCTAAAAAACCAGAGACAACTGACCACAACCAAAAAAGATGGCAGCAGAGCTGAAATTTCCAAGTCCAATACTGTTGTATTGTATGGCAAGAAAAAAGACTGATTAATAAGGTTCAGATTAGGGCCTGGCTCAAGCACATGGCAATGGCAAGGAAAGAAAAAGGAAATCATAAAGCAAACAGAAGAAGTAGCAATAGCAGATTGCTGTACTAACAGTTTGCCTGGAGCAATACGCAAGAGAAGTGAAGTTAATTAAAACCAACTTTGAATAGTATGGTGACAATATCAATTACTAATAGACAATATCAATTACTAATAAGCTTACTAATAAGCTTATGTATTAATGTTGCTATTGCTATTTTATATTGGGCTGATTCCTGCCAAATGATTTTTCTGCTTGGTATTGGTTTTCTGTAGATTTGATCCCTAATATAATTTTCAACCATATGACTCCACCTACAGATTATAGTGGCAGAGAAAGAAGAGCAGATCCTAAGCATATTCCTGCTTTTCACTCTGACAAGAACTTGTCAGAATGAAAACAAGCTCTGAACAAGGGCAAACTACTGCTGGGGGAAGAAGCTTAGTTACAGGCCTCTGCAGGGCAAGCATTGGCATTGATTGCTGGAAAAATATATGTTCAAAAACCGTGTCTGTACAGCAGAAATAGCTGGGATCAGAGAGGTGAACAAGTGATAAGAGTGAGGCATGGGGGAAAAGGCCAGAAAAGGCTTCTTTTAGAGCACCTGCTCACTTTAAAAAGAGAAAAATTGCCCCTCTTATTCCTTACTGACTTCAGGATAACAGGATTTTTCATGCATTCTTTGCAACCAAACTGGATTGTCATTGGGGGGTACCTGAATTTCTAAAGGCAACGACCTAGAGAGTTCTCTACATAGTCATGTCGACTTTGGAGCAATATAATTTATTGGCCCAATGCTTCAGGTAATGCTTCAAAACATTGTATAAACACATGAGAAGACCATTTACATATAATTTATTCTCCACAAGGAACATCTTTTGGCTGCATAATGTGTTCAGTTTTAACAGCACCATGCCAGTCTTGAAGACTAATGTACAGTTTATAAATTCTGTTTTGAGGGTTCAGCCTCTGCCCACTATAAACCATGGTCCTATACCAAAATCAGGGAAATAATCTGGAGTCCCTGATTAATGAAAATCATGTTTCAATAATTTCTCTTTCATTTGTGTAAATCACTGGTACATGTGTGTGCAACTGCTGCCAAATAACAGAGGATGTGGGCCTGGAAAAATTATTAATTTACCAGTTCTTCAGTAAGGAATAAAGACTTTTGTGTTTTAGCTGAAAAAGCCGTGGGTTTATTTGCCAATGCTAACCAAGAAAAGGATTCATACAGCCCTGTCTGAAATCTAGTGTTCTCTTTGTAGAGAATGACGAATCAGTAGACATGGATTATACATGAACTGCCAGAGCCTTTACCCTGTTATGAAGAGTATTCTGAGGGAATGAGCCTTGTCACAAGCACTTCACAGAAACCGTACCCAGGTGAAAAATTACACTGGTGGTCTTTTACCATTCTTTGAAGAGCTTTGCTCTTTATGTGCTTTATTTCAATAACCACTAAATGGGAATAAAGCCATGGACAGACAGTCTGAGGCATACAGTCACATCCCCATTCCTACATATTACGTGGAGAATAGCAAAATGAGGTCCTATCAAAAGAAGGCAATGTGGAGAGTAGAAGTAAATATTCTGCAAGGGAAGGACACTGCAGTGTGAGAATCTCAAGAATAGTTTATGTTCTTTGCCTTCACCTTCAAATTATTATTTGAATTTTGGTAGAGGGACACTTTTCCCCAGCTGCACCATGTGCTTGTCCAAGTCAGTTCTGTTTCAGAACAAGAAATTCAAATCTTGACAAAGAAAGATACAAAAGAAAAGTGCAAGAGCTGAGAGAACAATGAAAACTTTTATTTGAGGACAAGAAATAAAACAGGCCATCTGAGCTCAACTGCTTTGCTATTTGTTTTAAAACTCAGGCCCAATTGTTTCTCCTACTAGTTCAGCTGGCAGCCTTCACTAGCTGTTCCTACACCTTGACTCAGCCAGCAGGGGTGAGTCAGCGACACACAGAGCAGGAATAGAAGCAAGTCTCAGCGAGGAGCTGAGCACGTACCAGACTGCACTTGTAGCTAGAACTGAACTGAAATCAGGCAGGAAAGGAAAGCTGTTCACCAGCACGGTCTTCCCATTTCAAGTAATTTAAACATCCCTGTGGGAAAAGCTCTGTCTGTGAGTCAGCAGAATGCCTTGAGCGCAGTTCACTGGTGAAGCCCTATTTCTGTAATAAATGAAAAATGCACTCAGGTGTTAGAAAATAACATATATAATTTAAGAATTATGGTGGTTGGGGACCCTAAGAAGAACTGGAGAAGGAAAAACAGTTCTGTTCTCCTAACTGATGTATGGGTTATAAGCCAGCTGCCATCAGAGCCAGCCTTGGGATCAGTGAGGGCCCAAGCTGCCAGTGGTGGGGCTATATCACAAGCTGCCCCCTCTGCTCTGGCCTGTGGTGGGACAGTCATAAAGAAAATTTCTTCCAGCTCTATCTCAGCTGTCAGAAAGTGAGCTCAGCTGGTCACCTGCGTTCCCCTGCACTCGTCTCTGACCATGGTTATTTGGAAAACTGTGCATTAGTCAGATCAAATCCTCCATAAGAACCAGCTGTTGCAGCTTCACTGCTGCCACTTGAACCAGCTTGGGATGTAGCATTCATTTACAAGGTACTACATCCAGGATTTTTAATAATCACAAGAGAAGGCATTTCAATAGAATTATAAAATTCCATGAGATGATGAAAATAATCTCGAGAGCCAGGTGTATACGTATATTTCTTATGAAGAAATGCATTGTTTCTCTCCAGGTGCCATAGTATACTACAAGCTTTACTAGATTGCAATATATATTTTCAAGTTATAGTGTAGTTCATGGCAGAGAAAAACAACCAAAATGGACAAGTAGTTACAGTAGCAAATGAATTAATTACAGGTGACAAGAAAATTGTTAAAGTCTGAAACATCCAAGTAGTTAGTGATAGAAAATCTACACACTTTGGAAACTACTCTATTTGATTCATTTGTGCTTTAGCTTTCTCCACTGGTCTACCTTTCCCGAATTAATTAATTTTCTTGTTCCCAACCTTTCTCAGCCCTACACAGCAAATCATTCTGTCAGCACAAATGTATGTTGTTAAATACACATAATGCTGTATCTCTTCTTGAAATTAATCATAAAGAGAGACTATCCAATTACTTTTCAATCTTCTTGAGTCACTTTCATTTGGTAGAGAAAAAGAGAATTACTTTTTCATATTACCTCTTTGTACTCTTAAAATACATGAAATTGCAGGTGTTGATTTTCCCTGTGCTTCATCCTCGTTTTCTATTCCACCAACCCTCCTCATCACATGACAGTGAAGGGTTTCAGGGTCTCGTTTTTGCATTTGGCACATCCTTACTCTATTCCTTCATATATCCCAACCATTTTACAGTTGCACTGCAAGCCCTGCATCAGTTTCCCAGATAGATTTCCCTGGAGTTCATACGCAGTGGAGTATTGACAAGCAGCATTCCTCCCTCTGTGGGCCATGAACATCTTTCATTTTCTGATGCTTCTGTCCTTGGCAGTCTTGACTACCAGCACTTTCTAAGCAGGAAAGCTCTGGCCTGTTAGAAAGACATCTCACACATTTCCCGTGTGCCTCGTTTCCATCACCACCTTCCTCTATCCATCTTGGATAGGATACCCTGGTACATGGCCCTGATGGCTGAGACTTAGATTAAACAGAAGGAAGCTTCTTTAGTCCTCCCACAAACAGATTCCTCCCCTAGTAAGTCACAGATGTCTATGGAAAGTCTTTTCAATTGCTGGGCCCAATCCTGGAGGCCCCTTTCTCCCTCGGGACATGGCTTATAGGGCTCTGGTCATCACCTAAGGTTCCCATCAGCACCCCCAGCTCCACATGATCAGGACAAAAGACCTGAACACCTCCTGACCGAGCCTTCCCTGAACACAGCACAGTGCCCACCTGGCTGGGTATTTCCAACACTTGAGCATCTACTCCCAAAGGCCACTGCCAGTGCAATTCCTGCCAAAGTCCCACCTTAGGTGTGCTGGGTGGACATGGGGAGGAGAGAGGGACAGCCTCTGCCCTAAGCAGATCTATAAATCCTGGTCACACCAGAGGAGAGGTAATGTTTCAGCTTTTCCCCTAAAGGGAATTGGCTTTTTGAGAGATGAATATTTTTTAAAACCTGTGAAAGGGCAAATCCTGTAATATTTTCCTTTTCCTATTTTTCATTAAATCTTTTCCCCTTTGATCATACCCCAAACAGAGAGAAAAAATATTTTTAACAAAAATGCAGTTTTCTCCCACATCAAAATGAAAATTGGTCTGTGTAACTTTAGGGGTATGGAGGTCTTTCTATCAGAAAACATCTTTTCCTTGCATTAGCTAATTCAAGGGAACCTTCTAAATAGTCCTCCCGAGACTCCAGTTCCCTTTTATTAGCATTCATATACCCTTTTGGCTTTTCTCTCATGGAAGACTAATAGCTGCAAAGGTCAAGGGTCATTGTGAATATTTAGTCTGACCTGCATAGCATAGGCCATCAAATTTTACCCAGTAATTCTTGCACTGACTCCCATTAATTGGAGATAAAACATCATATATCTTTTAGCAAGAAAGGTTTTCTTGATTTAAAGGCAGCCAATGAAGAGAAACCTGCTCCAGAAATGTGTTCCACAGTATATTTACCCTGACCTACAAATTTTCACTAGAACTGATTAGGATTTTTTCCAATGAAATATTTGGCACTGAAGAAATGTGGGTATTATCAAAAGAGTATAGTCCTTGACCTTTATCTCACCCTTTTAATTCCAAAAAAGGAAAAAAAAAAAACAACAACCCAGAAAGTAACATATCCCTCAATGTATTAGACTCTTTGTTCGGATTTGCTTTCTGGATGTTCCTCTTTCCCTCAATATCAGAGCAATTGGGGAAGCAGGCTACTGATGTTACCTGTGTAATGCTAGGCAGTGGCAATGCCTCTCGTGAAGTCACATACAGACCAGACATTTTCAGACACACTCACCTGGGAATCCTATCCTCATCAGGTACATGTGCCCAAATACCAGTAAAAACCTGTGATTTCTGTCAGGCCTGTGGTCCTGCTTAAAAGTGCCATAAATCCCATTTGTGCCTCCTGTATTTGGAATATGGCTTTGGCCTCAGAAAACTCATCCATTGCTTTCAAATAAACCACACAAAATAAATTAATCTAGTGGAAGTTTATAGCTCTTAGGGGCAATCCATTAACTTTCTGGAGAAGGGTTTGCTATCAGCCTGTCGACAGATCGATGGAAAGCCAGAGCCTCTGGTGATGTACAGCCTGAGCTACACAGATTAGTTTGACCTAACAAAGCAGTGTAACATACAGACAAGGAAGTGATGATAGCACAGTCATGGTTTTGAATTTCTTTACATCCTTTCCCAACAGATTACCTTTCCCATAGATGGAAATTTAGTAACAGGAATTTATCAGCGGCTTTAAAATGGTTTTCTAAATAATTTCTTCCCTGGTTATGGTATAAACCTTAGTCTTCCAGATATAAGAAGCGGAAAGACTTCAAAGAAACTTTTTTTCAAGAGATGATTTAGTTTCTATAAGATGATTTTTCAAAACAAAAATGCTTTTTGCAGCAAATCATTTTCAAAAAAAATTAGCATAATTTCCTCTTTCAAAATATTTTTTGTTTTCATATTTGAAAACTTTTAATTTTGTAAATAAATTTTTACACATAGTCAATTATACAAAATGCTTTTTCAAAGAAATATACCAAGAAGCTTTACTTTAAAACATGTTTTTCCTAAAAATTTTAAGAACTTTTAGCATATGCAGCAATGTCAAATTGCCCAATATTCCAAACATAATTTCTGACCTTACTATGACTAAATTAATCTGCTGGTAGGAGAAATTTGCAATACATAAACCCCACAAACTCTATCACAATCTTTTGAAGGTAGAGGATAATGGAAGCCACTTCCTCAGATGCTTGCTCAGAGACTTTTTGAACAGGCCTGAGAATTCAAGCACACTCTTCACCTCTCCCCATTGTACAAGAATCTCAGGGCAAGATTTCTCCTTCTCTTGTCACCTCTGCTCACTGGATAGTGGAGAGAGAATGAGTCCAGATCCAAGCGCCCATGGTAACATAGGATGTAACAACAGAATGAGACGCAAAACCTGGGAGTTCAGGCACAAAATTAGATAATTCACATTTAAAAATACCAACTCATATCAATTTTAAGCAATGTTTCTTTTTGCCTCTTTATACAATATTTCCTTTTCTTCTTTCTGTGGTAGTGAAAATACGGTAAACTGAAAGTATCATGCCAAAAGAGTTCATAGCTCAATCACACAGAACACAAGCAGATTAGAAATGATGACAGCAAGACCACAAAAGTAAGGTCTGATGAGCCAATAAATACATTCTGGTTACAGCCACAAACATATCAGATTTTTTTGTCCTTTCATTTATATTGGCTGCTCTCAAATGACTTTGAATGGGAATATTCCTGTATGACATGAGTGTAAGTAACAAGAAAACTATATTCACTATCTATTAGACTGGAAGATAGGAGGTGATTCTTACAGGTGTCAAACAATGGTAACCAAATGGTGACTAAAACTGAACACTGAAATTAATTCTCTGACATGCTGAAAATTGCTAGGATAGACTTCTCCTTCCGCAGCGGATTTTCCTTTCTGTGTCTGATACTCCTAATAGCTATTATGCTGGGCACATTCTCACAGTCCATTGTTAAATTCAAGCATTTTCATGAACTTCCTGGTTTTTGACAGTTAATATTTTTTCCTTTTGTAAAATGAGTTCTGTGATTATTTTTACAGTGCTTATTGTCTCAACTTTTTAGTATACTATTTGAAAACAGTAAATGGTTAGAGTTTACGCCCCATTCTAAAAAATTCCCATTAATGTATGTGTGTTGGGGGACCTGGAATCTGTAACATTCTGCTGAAAGAGCAAAAGCCTACTTAGTTGCAAATAATTTATGGAGAAGTCAGTTTGGCTACCCAGAAAAATACCCCTTCTAATACTCAAAGTAACAGCTGGAAGGCTTCAAAACCACGTTCAAAATTTTGAATTACAGTGACTCAGCACAGGTCTTGGAGCTGTGATGGGCCTCACATGGTGATAAGACTCCAGAACCATCTCTGAACATTGCATTTCACAGACACATGGTGTTTTGCACAAATAATGCCACAGTAGCCCTGGCACAGACCTGCTGGGCGCAGCTAGACAGGGATGTTGCAGCAAAACCCGACACTGCCACCACTCTCATTTATTCAGTTTGACTTTGGGAACTTCTCACATCATTTCCTACAACCCTGGCTTTCTCACCTAATCACTTGAAGCTGGGAGGCAAGAACACTGTTGAAACATGTGGTTTATCCATGGGAATCATTGCTCTAGTCACAAAGACAACAATCCCAAATCAAAACTAACAATTTGACTTACATATCTCACCAAATTATCAGTTATTTGGCTGATAAGTGTTCCTCATTGTGTCTTTAATGTCCAGATCTGTATTAGACTTGTCTTGTGCCAGACACAATTTTGCAAGTGTAATGGCAACAGACCATAATCAAAACACTATTTTCTCATTCTTTCTTCTGCAAGATTTAGACTTAAGCCATTCATAAAATTTTTACTTCTTCTGCTGCAACTTATGGTGCTAAACAGCAGATCTAGCCTAAAACTTGCTGATGCCTCTCTGTGCTATGGCATGCACTGTTTCTGTTTAAAGTTACATGACATCCTCATTGCAATTGCTTATACAAAGAAATACTATTTGAAAATCATTTCACTCTTTTTAGTTGACTTTTAGCACCTTTTCAGATCTGCAGGACTATTTGACACTGGGTTGTTAAACACCACACAAAAAATATCAACATTCAATTTGAGAACCTTGGTTGAATCACAGAAATAGGATGAAAATCCTGTCTACTTAAACACAACAAAATTTTCTTTGGTTTGTTCAGCCTGGAGGTACTGATCCCTTCCCTCTTGTGACCGGTGACCGGACTCAAATAAACGGCATGAATCTGAGTCAGGGGAGGTTTAGGTTGGATATCAGGAAAAGATTTTTCACCCAGAGCGTGGTTGAGCACGGGAACAGGTTTCCCAGGGAAGTGTCACAGCACTAAGCCTGACAGAGTTCAAGAGATGTTTGGACAACACTCTCAGGCACATGGTGTGATTCTTGGGGTGTGCTGCACAGGGCTAGGAGTTGGACTTGATGGTCCTGATGGATCCCTTCCAGTTCAGCATATTCTATGAACCTGACAATCAGGCTGTTTGATCAATTGATCTCTGTATCTTGCAGAAGCCATTAAATCTGGTTTGAATCCATGATGACACAGGTTCTGAATGATAAATCTGCTGACTTAAATAATATCCATTCATGTCTGTGACTTTTTGGTTTAGGACTTAGGTTTTCTAGAGCTGAAAGTGACAGGAAGATGTGGGTCCCATGTATTATTCATATACATGACACAGGAGGCTCCTCATAAGAGGTTAGTTCAATCCAATACAAAATTGTATGTTTTCTATTTTTTTTCCCTGAGAAAAACACTAGCCTTGAAAAACCAGTGTGTGTTTTTGCCACACATGGGCATAAACATCTTACTGAAAGACATTCCTGGTACTAAGAGGCCAAACACAGCAAGAGCTAACAGAGGAAGGTCAGACAAGTTAAAAGAAAAATGAGCTTTTGAAAAATATTTTAAAATTAGGACACATAATTATTTAAAGAAGTCATCACATCAAGTGATGGATTGTCTGTCTGCTCACGTCTGCAATCAAGATTGGATGGCTTTCAGGAGTATATGCCTCAACCAAAGACAAGCCGTTAGATCAGTTGCAAAATAACAAGATGAAACACTTTAGCCTGTGTTATAGAGGACCGGCAGGGTAATCTGCAGTTTTCTACTGCCCCTGAATATTCATTATTCTTTAAAAATCTACTCAGTCTTTTATTTTCATATTTTGTAATTTTAAACAGAAAGGTGTTTATCCAAAACTTTGGGTACCAGCCATCACTTATAAACAATATTGCACAAGAAATAAATAAAATGCCCAGCTTTACTGCAACCAAATAAAACTATAAACTAATGTCTCATCTTTTTTTCACTTTATAAATGTAGTTCTTTATTTGCTTCATAATTGTGTCTCTTGGATTAGTAACACGGCACTGTTTAACAACTTGCTGGTGACATGGACAGTGGAATTGAGGGCACTTTCAGTAAATTTCCTGGTGACACCAAGCTGTGTGGTGCAGCTGACATGCTGGAGGGAGGGATGCCATCCAGAGGGACCTTGACAAGCTTGGAGCCATGTGAACCTCATGAAATTCAACAAGGCCAAGTGCCAGTTCCTGCACCTGTGTCAGTGCAATCCCAAGCACAGATACAGGCTGGGCAGAGAATGGATGGAGAGCAGCTCTGAGGAGAAGGATTTGGGGGTGTTGGTGAACACGAAGCACAACATGACCCAGCAATGTGCATTTGCAGTCCAGAACACCAACCATATTCTGGGCTACATCAAAAGAGGAGTGGACAGCAGGTCAAAGGAGGTGATTCTGCCCCTTTACTCCATTCTGGTGAGACCCCACCTGGAGTACTGCATCCAGCTCTAGGGCCCCCCAGCTTAAGAAGAATGTGGATCTGCCAAAGTGAGTCCAGAAGAGGATCACAAAGATGATGAGAAGGCTAGAACACCTCTCCTATGAAAACAAGAGAGAGTTGGGGCTGTTCAGCCTGGGCAGGAGAAAACACCAGAGAAACCTTAGGGCACTTTCCAGTACTTAGTGGGGACTTACAGAAGAGCTGGAGAGTGACTTTAGGCATGTAGTGATAGGACAAAGGGGAAAAGCTTTAAACTGAAAGACCATAGATTTGGATTACATATTAGGAAGAAATTCTTTATTGTAAGGGTGCTGAGGCACTAGAACAGGTTTCCCAGAGAAGCTGTGGAATGCCACAGCCCTGGATGTGTTCAAGGACAGGCTGGATGGGTCTTTGAGCAACCTGACCTAGTGGGTAGCATCCCTGCCCAGGACAGGTGAATTGGAACTAGATGATCCTTAAGGTCCATATTCCAACCCACACCATTCTATGATTCTATGATGAATGTGGGGAGTTTTATCCCTAAACTTTAATAGAGTTTTTCCTTTACCAACTGACTTTCACTTGTTGTAGTAAGTGGCAGTTACCTCTTTCCACTTGTTTTAGAACACTTTAAAACTCCCAGACACCAGAGAGGTCTGACAACTTGACGTAAACCCTGAAAATTCCAGACAGCAAAAAACCCAAAAAAACCAGAATAACTCACATTTTTATAACTCTACATGTGGACAGTACCTTACATTGTGCTTTCTCATGGGGTCTTGGTTAAGAACAATGTCTGGTTTTGCATCGGGCGCCTCTCCTCAGTGTCATTTTGACCGCAGACCATACAAGTACTCTCTGAGTGTGGAAAAACGTAACAGTTCCACTCCTTTGCAGGCAGAAGGTAGATTGAAACAATGATGACCAAAGGGTAAATTCTTGCCCTTATGTGTCCTGGTCATTATGGAGAAGCAAATAGAAAAGCTGAGGCACATGGCAGGAAACCAAGCCCATCCTGGCTTGGAGGAGTGTGTTCTGGAACCTGCAGCTGGCTCCTCTGCAAAAAGCATAGTGCACATCGCTCCCTCTGTAGAGGTGGCTGCGTCACGGGGCTGGAATAGTCCATGTCACCCTTCTAGGACAAGTCCTCTAAGAGCAGGCAGCTGTAGGCATGCTGCCCCTGCTCCTGCTGTGCAGCTCTTCACTGGACACTAGCACAGCAGGGTGGCCACAGAACCAAACTCCAAATCTTGCTTCCTAGAGATGATCACTGGACAGAGGCAGGGACATGTTTGCCTAGATGATAATTGTCTTTGCAGATACAATGTGATTTTATAAACAAGGTGTACGTCCATTAGGTTGCTCATGGCAGTGAGACATTTCCTATTCCACCCTTCACCAAGCAGAGATTATTTTTTTTTAATCTGTTACTAATTGGATAGTGATACAGTAAAGAAATATGAGCTTGTGACTCAAGCTCTGCTAGCCCTCCTCAACAGCCAACAAACATCTAAATGTCTATCACTCCTCCAACAGTCAGGACAGCCTCTTAGTCACAGTAACTAATGACATCTCTGACCACAGCTTTTTTTTTTTTTTAATGCATCTGAGCTGTTTATTCCAGGCTAAAATCACCCTGGATCCAATGAGTGATACAATCCAGCTACACGCTCCTGATCCCCCAAGGGAAAGTGTCCCTGCGAGTGTTTAAGATGACTCCTCTCACTAGATTCTGACACCAGTGACTGAGATGATTTTAGGAAACTTTACAATGCTGTAGTCCCCTGGGATATAGCAGGGACAGCCTGTGCAGGATGAATCAATGCCATACGTCAAGCACTGTTTGTATATGTTTTAGTGTAACCAGGCAAAGTCTTTTAACTTTCCATCCTAGAGCCCGAGCAGTACTTTCCTGAATGTCAGCCAGGAAAATTTTGTAGATTTGGCAGTAGGACTGTGGGAAGCCTGGTTGAAGACCAGCCCAGACTGCTGGAGCAGAGGCTTTATATACAGAGAGAGAATCCAAACACCTTCCTTTGTTTCGCGCTACAAACGAACACAAATGGAGCCCTGAGATTGCAATCAGGCTCCATTGTATAAGCACAGGCCTTTCCATTACTCCATTACAACTTTTTGGCATGTAGAACTTCATTATTTTTCAACTGGAAAACTAATTAAAATTAATTCTTTTTTATTTATCAGTGTTAATGCTTCAGTTCTTGAGTCTCCGCTGGCTTCCAGCCATTTAATTTTGGTCCCTAGGGCAAAGCCTGACAAATTAAGATAAAGCCATTACTTAATGTTCCACTCCTGAGAGAAAACAAGAAGTATTTCCTGTTCTTATTAATTGCACGAAGTCAATTTCTATGGTAAAATTTCAGCATGACCAGACCCTCTGCACCCAACATCTCTCTCCTCCCCTGCTCCCCTCTCAGCTGCAGTGGCTCAGGCAGGGAGAGTTGCCAACTTTCAGCTGGGCTTTCTGCAACACCCCGAAAATCACAGGGTGAACAAAGGCTTTGCTCAGGTGCTTGGCCTTTACCATTTAGGAGTCACCCTCTCCAGTACCTCTAAGAGAGGTATTTTTTGCTTCAAGAGTCCTATGCTTTACCTCCAAGGAGAAGCTGGCCCTGGGGATCCTGGCCATGCCAAACAGCTTAGTCAGAGCTGCGGTATGGGCACTGCCCAGCTCAAGTGCATTCAAAGCAGCCAAAATCCACCTTTTTTTTTTTTTCCCCAATGTGTGTATCACAAAAGTTCACGCACTTTCTAAGCAGTGTGTTGACTTAACCTGTACCACTTCCCTGCCCTCCCCAGCTGCGGAGCCTGGTGCAACAGGTAACAAACAGACCCTTCCCATGGCAACACAGCTTAATGCCTGAGCACTGGGGGAGTGGGAGGACTCCAGTGAGCAAACCAGCTGCTGAGCCTCAGCTTGGGAAAGCAGCCAGGATGATGCAAAAAGTTTAGAGGGGAAGGAGCAAAACAAACAGAAAGGAAACACAGCTATATGCCGGCAGTTTTGAGGTGACAAACAGAGAGCAGCATCACTGTTTCCCTCCCTGTTCTTGTCCCTACTACAAACCTCGCACCCTTTGTCCATCAGAGCTCTGCCTAGGATTGCTTTGGTCTTCAATGCTCTCTTTATAACATTCTTGCATTTAAACAAAGCTGAAAACATTGAAGCCCAGCTGAATAGTAGAAGTTCACCCAAATATTTTCATAAAGCTGGCTTATTTATGGAAAGACTTGGCCAGACAAGGAGACAGCTTGCTGAGCTCTGTTGAATTGTGTTATCCAAGATGTGTTGCCGTGTTTGGGACTGAGCAGATATTGCAAAATGTCTGTTGACTCCCCAGTGGCAGCAGTAGCAGCACAGGGCTGGCACACTGGGCCAGACTGTGCCAGTGCCCCTGAGGGATAAATTTGCTCTGTGACGCCCCTCAAGGCTTGGAACACCCTCCTTCACAGGCCATGCTGGTGCAAGCCCTCACTAGGAGCAGCCTGCATGAGTACCAGCACATTCCTGCTCTGCTGACATGTGCCAGGGCCAGCACCTTTATCCCCTACAGGAACAGGCCATGCCATCCAGCCTTTTACTGTCCCCTGAGCCTGAGTGAGATCCTGCTGCCTGTCTGGGACTGCCCAAAGAGGGCAGGAAAACATAGCCCTGAGGTGCTCCCAGACAGGGCCACTCCACAGTTTGTCCATGCCACCACTGAGGCCATCAGGTTCCCCAACACTGAGAGACATAAAGGGAAGCCGGGGAGGAGATGGCAGTTCCACAACAGCTCAGATTTGGGAGGGAAGGGTTCTGGAAACCCCCTGCTTGCACATTTTTGGGCAGGCACAAACAAAAACATCCTCAAGGGCAGATGTTTGGAAAGGAAGTGAAGCACATAGCTCCACTTCTGCTAAGTTACACCAACCAAGGAAGCGACTGAGAAAAGCACATGAAGAACAAAAGCTATTCACAAAAGACTTTCACACTGCCCAAGCTAACAGCAATATAACCCTTGTTTACCTTAACCTCCCCCAAAATCAGCTATTCTTTGCTGATATTTTTAAATGTTATTCATTAAAAAATGCATATAGGATTTGAAGATGTCCTTTTAAATACACTTTCAAAACTTCAGCGTTTTGGGGGAAATTATTATTATGTAGTTACATCTTTGTACAGAAATTCATTACACATCCTCAGTTTTTCTAATCTCTGATGGGTAGTCTTGTCCTACCAGCTATCCCTGAATTCCATATAGCTGAACTGTACTGAGGCACTTATGCAGTTAAAGCAGCAGACAAGGTCATGAAGATTGGAGAAATGCATCCTGATGCCATTTGAGATGATTCAATGGATTAAAATTCAAAAGTGAGCAACAGGGAGAGTCTTGAACACATTTTGTACTGAAGTGCTTCAAATAGCTTGTTACATACCATTACAGAAAAACTCATAGCACCCAGTGCTATGTGATAAATGTTACTTAAATCAACATAATTCAAGTGATCTTTTTCACTAAACATCCTGAGAATTACATTAAAAAGTGTTATCTTTTTGAAATTTTTTTAAGGAAGATATGAAAGGCCAGTTTTGCAAATAGCCTAAGTAGATGCAGTTTCTGTGCACTTTTAAGTCCATAGGGAATTTGATCTGTTTTTATTTTTTCATATCCAAGTTTTAAATCCCCAGCTGTGGCTGTTGTCCCAGATAAGGTCAAGGAAAAATACATGTTCTCCCTATGGTAAAGTATGTTTTAAGGCATTTGTATTGGGAAAATTTTCTGCTTGCTTAGGAGGAGGGACTTGAATTTAGTAGAAAGGTAAGAGGTAGGATGTACTTTTTGAAGTCCTTAATAAAATCACTAATACACTGTGTTACAAATCCCTGACAAATCCCATTTCCCACAAACAATAGAGTTTTATGGAAACTTGGTCTGTAGTTTCTCCACTGACTCCTCACCCTCTCAAGGTGCTCTACGCAACTGTGCCATAAAAAGCCACTCTCACAGGTCTGAATGTGAAGGCTGTGTGCTTGCTGAGATCCTGCTGTTCAAATGCTTGGGATCTGAAGAGAGAGTAGAAGCAGTGACCTTATTACAGAAAGCTGATAGATGAAAGAGCAGTAATAAGAAATTATGTCAGAAGGAGAGTTGTAGTGCAACAGGCAGTAACAGGGAAGGCCATGGGAAAAGAAAGGATGAAAGAGGGAAGTGAGTTGTCAGCAAAATTATTAATCTAGAGTGCAGGAAATAGGGAAAACCTGATTTCTCACAAACTGTGTTCCACAGATTTTTACTTTTTCCTCACTCTCCACCCCTTTGTGCAGTAACACAGTTTAAAGAAGAAAGATAAAATGTGCTCCTGCCTTCTCCCCCCATGCCCCCATCTCACATAACAGATCTATTGGCAATAAGGATAGTCCTCTTGAGTGCTCAGCAGAGGTATAGCATTAGGTATTTCTCTGTACATAATTACTAATTACTCAGTCCTCAGACAGATGCCAAGACATTTTGCATTTGCACAGAAAGCCCCTGGAGAACTTTGAAGTAAAAAAAATCAGCATTCAGTGATGTTCGGGCATCCTGAGTTTAGGCAGCTGAACAGGAGAATTCAAAATCTGTTTTTGAGCTTATACATCTACATATCTACAGTCCATGTTAGAACTTTCCTGTAGCCTCTCCAAACTTCAAAGTGCTTCACTTTGCACTGCTAGCTAATATTTCATTAACTTAGGCGTTTATATAATATTTATAAGAAAGCCTGTCATTTTAAGCTGAGTTGATTGAAGACAGGTATTACTAACACTGACATAATTTTGTTCCTATTTACAGTTTTCATAAGACAAGAGGCAAGCCCTATTGAACGGCTAAAAAGGCAAAAGCTTTTTTAACATCAAAATTCCACCTATAGCCACTGTTAAAGGTGTTATAATTGGTTTCTTTATTCTATAGGAAAACTAGGAAAACAAAGGATTGGCAATTTTGCTAAGTACATCCAAAGTCACAAGGGAACTGGAAAAGAGACAGCACCTCTGTTTTGCAATCTTGGGAAACCTTATAGCCCCAAGGGACACAATTTTCAATAGGATCCAACATTTTGTCATGGGATCAGATGTTTAAATGAATAATTTCTTCTGAATTGCTGCTAGCCTTAAAAGTTGAGAAAATAAAACATATAATAAATATATCTACATTGCGGGAAGAAGGAATGATAGTAACAAATGCAAGCTGGACTGAGTTTTCATGGGATGATGGAAAGTTGTTTAAGCATGTTTATATCTACACAGCCTTGTGATTCTCTACTGTGGTAAACTACATTTGGTTTTGTGTGGAAAGCACGGCTAAAAGTTTTCATACCAAGTTTCCTCCATTTTGGGGAAAGGTAAGCTTCTAACATGAACACATGTGATGTTAAAAAAAAAAAACCACAACAAAAACAAAACTAAACAAAACAAATAGATAAAATGAATAGGCAGGTCCAAAGTGCAGCATTTCCTAAAAGAGGTTAACTTACAGGAAAAGATATCTAAGGTCAAGGTGTATGATTTATTGTTGAATAGTTTGTGGCCAACAGAAAAATGCACAGATGAAAACATAAAGACATAAAATATGACACTGTCAAGTTCACTTTCTTAGTTCATTTTGTTCTAGTAGTTATTGCCCATGGGTTAGAAGTGAGTGGTTTTGTGGGTGGTTTAGGGAATTTAGAAATTATCTGACCACGCAAACTCAGGTTTCAAATCATTTTCTCAAATGCACAGTTTTCCCTCATGATGTTTCTTTCTTTATATATGGGGTGCTGCTTCTTTTTAGATTGTTGTGTGGAGCTTAGCACTGATCAGGATATGCACCAATGCCCCTGAAGTATAAAGGCACTGTGAGAGGAAGGTGGGTTAAACACCTTGCTGGACCTGCCAGATTGCTCCACGAGAGGTACAGGGTGGTTTCCCCTTTCACAGGGCAGGTACTCAGGTGATTCTAATGCTGCAGATGTTCCTGGTATAAAACCATAGTGCCCACTTCCTGAATGGTGTGCATGGTTCTGATTTCCTAATCTTAAAAAGGTATAGGAGATCTGGAAAACAAGCAAAGAAATGCTACCTATATGAACCTAACCATAGGGAATAGCTTTTATATCAGGAATAAGAAAAGTTAAGTGGATAAACATGATTCAGCTTGAGAACAGAGAATATTGATGGAGACTTGATAACAGTCCCTACAGCTACCAATGGTGGAGAGGATGAACAGGGAAATGCCTTCCTTAGCTATGAAAATGCTACTGCAGCTACAAGTCTACAGAGGTTTAGAAAGCAACTAGACTGATCACTGAAGAAAAGACCTCCACAGGAAAAGGCCACCAAGGGCTGTGGCATATATACAAGGATGCTGCCTACAACTATGGACACCCCTCAGTTGTGATAAGCTGGAAACACAAAAAGTATGCTGGGCAAGTAGTGTAACCCATTTGCTTTGCCCCTACATGCTTCTCTTTGAGCCAGTGACAAGGTGCTGGACTAGGCAGTTCTTTCATCAGGCCCAGAAGGGCATGTCTTAGGTTCTTGCATCCACTTCCTGGAACAGGCTGAATGGGACCTTCCATATAGCAATGAATAGCTGACAAGAATGATATAATGGCCTAGAGTGTATTTTAAACAATGTTTTTTGGAACAAAGCTGTTCCACAAACTGGATGAACAATCCTGCTTTACATCATCTGTACCACTCTTGTGTCATTTTTGCTACTCCTGTAGCTCCTCCAAGCAGAGATCCTTCACAGCCCCAGGACACTGTTGCAGACTGGAGATGCTGTCAGTTTGAACAGCAGAAATACTTGTGTCAGAGATGGTTCTACCATCCAAACATTTTGAACATCACTGATATGTGTACCAGACTGGTGAATGGAGCACAAGATCAAGAGATTCTGCTTCCAAGTACCCAGGGTAGAGTACAACAGAGGAATTGACCAAGAATTGCATAGCTAAATATTTTTTGGGTTTTTTTAATTGGAACTACGGTTACATTCCCAATTACTCCAAGATGAAAAAGGGAACAAAGCATTATGTCTAGCTTAACAACCATCTCAGAAATATCCCTAATGTCAAAAGGAAGTAAGCGAAGTTGGGCTATTTCAAATAATTTACAGCAAGAGCCTGCAATTTTGTCTTGGGATGTTGGAGAGTTAACCATACAGAAATATGCTACCCCTTTGAAAGAAGATTTGCTTACTAATCCTATGATCTTTCTGTTAAAGGCCTTTAAACAGAACATACAGAATATTTAAATAAGATGAAAATAAGATGGAAAGAGATGTGTGGGTACATAATATCTTTAGGAAAAACCTTTTAACAAATTTTGAGTAATTGAATGCTTCAAACAGGGGAAAATATGACTTAAAGTATTTTAGTACCAGAGCTATCAAAACGCACAGCTGGTACACTCTGATTCTGCATGAAACTCCCCATATTGAGTCCCTAATCATAAAGCTGAGATTACGCGCTGAATCAAACCAAGACATTCAACAGACCCCAAACCCCCAAGCTGTCAGAAGAATTCAGATGTGATGCATCTATTGTAGACTTATTGTAGACATCAATACTCGGTCTTGATACTCAATTACTTACCAAGCAGGAACAACAACAAAATTATTACCTCGTAACAATCCTTCATTGTTAAAAACAATCCTAATTCTAGGTCTGAATTCAGTTCCAGTTAAATTCATATAACCACCTCACAGGAAATTTTTGCTTTCCCTACATTTATTAAAATGTGAGATCCATAAAGTTATTTAGGTCATTCTCCTGAACAGAGGTTTTGGTTATTTTTCAGGCCAGTGTTGAAGAACTTATTTGTGAACAAGCCTTTCTCCTCTCAGACTCATCAGCAATCAGATGTAGACATGCATAATACTTCTCCAATAAACTATTTTCAAGACTTTATTTTTCTCTTGTCAGTCAGTGACTAATGTAATTAGAAAGAATTCCACAGCATTTGTTCATTTTCATTCAGGGGTGGCATTGTCTTTCACTAGAGTACATTTGGCGGCATTTAGTAATTAACCCAGGATGAGATTATGATTGAAAAGGGCACTAACAAGACAGGATACTCTGGACTCTTGAGGTGGGTAGGACCAGTATCCATAATGCTGTTATAGGTAATACTTCTGCAAGCATGGAAGATACACTATGGTCAAGGTGTCAGTAAAGAAAACAATATCATTTTTGTCACCCTATCCTGAAATTACTTATTGATCTACTAAATCTGTCAGCATAGCCTCCAAATCTCAGATAGGGGTGACTTTGGTGGGTGCTGGCATTGCCAGGGAAGACTCTCTACAACTATAATCCCATTTTAGAGTCTAGTCTGTCCCCACAGCTATTTTGTGCATTTCAAGCACTCCAGAATATCCTTTCTCTATACAAGGCCATAAGAAGCTCTATAGGACTTATTTTTTCAACATGCAAGAGAGATTTTTTTCCTACTCTGCAAGCCCAGCAGAAAAGTATCAAGATTATGCCCTTTTGCTTTGCTAAACTGCAAGAAGGGCAATGTGTTAGCTGTAGGAGCTGGAGCAAGCGCCCAAAGCAATTCAGAGAGCAGGAACTGACAAAAGCTTGAAGTATCTGGGCTCTCCCCAGCTTCTAAACCCAAAGCTGCACCTACAGCCACAGGATCTAAATACTTCAGCTGTAAATACCTCCTTCTGGAAAATCCCCATTACATAAATGGAAAATAGTACATAGGTACACATGGAGGTACACACGAGAAAAGGAATGGTGAGTACTCATAAATGTATTTGAAAATATTTCTCCTTACATTTTTTCTAGATACACAGGGTGTTGGGGAGCCAGAGCAACCATTTTCCCCAGAACAAATAATTTGACAGTTTCTACTTCACATTGCAATGGTATGCATGCAGCTGTTAGCGTTGTACACTGAGTGTTTCCTCAAGAATGATGTTTTCTGACTTGTTCATAGCAAGTATCTCTGCTTATAAAGAATCCTGGAAAAAAAATCACTTTAGAAAATGAGCAGTTTTTTCTGTGTGTGCTCTACAACACAATATCATGCATTTAAGCCTAACAGGTCAGTTAATAAAATCACAGAGAGCTGATGAGACAAAAACCAGAATATTATGGATAAAATACGTGACTGTAGAAAATGAAGGCATTTAAAACTGGTCTTTTACCTTAACTGAAATCCCAGGAACTAGCAGAGAATAGCTGTAATAACTCAGCATCAGGTTTACCCTGATGCTACTTTCTGAATTGTTGATTTAGATATCCACATAGGCAAACAGGGCTGCATGATTATTGAATCAAGAATAAGCACACCCAGCAAGAGTTTACCACCCCCAAAAATTACAAACTAGAGTGCATTTTTTTTTAAACACGTAAGAGTGGATCCTCTGTTAAGCTTATAATTAATGAGTTACATTCATGGATCACCCAGGTGCTACAAAACTGCTCAAAGCTAGTCTCTGTCTGTAAAGTGTAAACCTATGATGTTTTGGCACAAGCCATTTTCTCTCCAGGTCAACCCAATATTTGCTTGAAAATCTCCACCAATAAAACCTCCTCTCCCCTGGGGCTCCCTGAGCAGCTATGTGCAAGCAGGGGAATGCCCAAAAAACTGACTTTCTAGGGAAAGCTCCAGCTGAATGCTTTCTGCAGAACAAAGGCAGCTTTAAAAGGAAACTGGGAGGTCCCTTGAAGGGTGATTCCTACCAGCAGCTGCTCTAAACGCACAAGCATGGCTTCAACAAAACTCATCACTGCCCTTTCCCCTCCAACAGTGCTGGGAGTCCTGACACCACCCCCACCACCCCGTGGCAGAGATACAAGCAGCAAAATATAATTACAGATGATCACATGTACTTTAAGGTGAGTAAAAGTATAAAATATAAGAAAAAGCATATTGAAGATGACTGTTTCTCAGTGATGGCAAAATGATTTAAATATATGAAGTCCATGAATCATTTTGAGATCTTTAGTCAGATAGATAAAATATTATTATTACTTCATGTAAGTTATGATTACATTGCATTTGAAATGGCTTTGCAATTTCCTGTCTAATGCTACCCTTAGGTCTTTTCTATATCACTGCTTTTCAATTATCTTTTATTTTTCTTCTTGAACATATATATGTCTTGAATTATTTTTTCATCTGATGTATCAGCCCACAATTATTCAGATTGAATCTTATTTTTATATTACCTGCACACATTTCTACATTTTAGAATTGTAGCAATTTATTACTGTGCAAAGCTGAAAAAAAAAAAAAAGAAAGAAAGAATAAAAATAAAATAATATTCCTGTCATGTGTTTGTATTTATGCCTGAATACACATAGCCCTTGCTACAAGCACTTTTTGAAACATCGTAGGGAGGTGCTCCAAATTCACTGTCATGCACACAGTCTGTGTACTTAGACTGAAAAAAAAGAAGACTCCAAACTTTATAATCATATACTGCTGTCTAAAAACCCTTTGAATTGCAAGGCACATTCATGCCAAAAGGAGGTGGGTAAAATCCAGCTCTACCAGGCTGGGAGATGGAGAATTTCAAGGTCAGTGGTGCTTCAGAAAAATTCTCAGCATTGCTGTTTGCTCCTTACAAAATGAAATCACACAATCACAGAGCACAGCCATGAAACTGTAGAGAGATGAACCCCTCCAAAACCCCACAGGCAAGGGCAACAAAGCTCTCAAGAGGAAGGTCAGACCTCTGGCAAGCATCCAGGCATGGAACAGGCAACCATACCAGGCAGCACCAGCAAGGGGACCGAGGGAGTCCCTCAGCCACCATCTCTCTACATCATCTCAGGCAAAACTGTCCCTGAGTGACTAAAGAGCTTGACCTGTTCAAAAGTGTTCAGAACACTGGAAATTTCACTTACTGAGTTTCCCTCAGCTGCAGGACACATGGCAATCATCACATGAAAAATCAGGAACTTCCTTATTTCTATATGCAGCAGCTTCATTTAGACTTCAGTGAGGTTGTACACAACGAAAAGTGATAAAAAGTCTTACATGGACTTCTTCACTGCCTGACCATTTAGCATTATCATCATATTATCATCAGGCACATAGTGTGATTCTTGGGGCTGCCCTGTGCAGGGCCAGGAGTTGGACTCGGTGATCCTTGTCAGTCCTTCCAACTCAGAATATTCTGTGATTCTGTGATCCTATGATCTTGTGCTCCTTCCTGTCAGTCACTTTGCAGTCTGAACTACACTGCTCATCTCAGCAAAATTTAAATTACTCTTTGGAAAAATCTTTTCCATTTAACTGGTAGTGATTGAGTGTACAGTTGTAACTTGAATTGTTTTCTATCAGTGAAATATTTCTATTAGCGAAAAAGTTAAAACTGGCAAACATTCTAAAAAAAAAATACTAGAGTCATCAGGAATAAGAATTTTTCTAATTTCTCTGTGGGGTTTATTTTCAACTGGTTGGTTTTAAAAATTAAAAATAAAATAAAATATATCTTATAACCTTTATAGGGCTTTAAAAAATCTATAAATAACTTTTCTAAGATGGATGCCATTGCAAGCAGATGGGTAAATAGTATTTAAAAACAGAAATTTGATTAAAACAATTCAGGAGCTATTAAACTGACTGTCACACTCTCTCATGTGTACAAGAGATTAGCAGACCTATACAGTGAATTGCTTTCACTCCTGCTTCTCAGTCATTTTAGGTGAACTGAGGCTGGGATGGGCTATTTGCCTTTCTCAGGTTTCTGTTTGCTTTGTTTTCATCAATTCAACAGCTTCTGTGTATTCTTTCATTTTCAAGGCCACAGGTTCCCTAATGAAGTATATTAATTTAGTAGCATCAGAAAGATGTTCTAAAATGTCCAACTGGCTGTCCTGGGAATCACTGCAGCAGTTTAATAAGGCTTGGTTTTCTCTCACTAATCTAAAATAAGACTTGACAAAAGATATTTGCCAGCTGTTGTACATTTACTCCCTTAAATGCATTTTTTATTGTCAATGAAGCACCATGAAGAGCCCATAGCCTTATTTGGATTAAACTGTACACCATGACATATCAGATCTCTTTTTTATTTGCATGTCTGTTTGCTTTGTTCGCTTATTTTTATTGGACCCAGATACCAGCAGTTTACTATATTCCTTTAATTAGTACAAATCGTTAGAGGCCTGGAAAAATCAAATTTAGTTCTTCTGTGGTGGGAGACATTTTAGAATACTTGCAAGTAAAAATGTTGCCATGAGACTGTGTCTCCACCCCAAAAGAACTGCAAATCCTATTCGTAATTAATTGCCATATATCAAAAGGCTATAAAGCCTGCCGCACACCACAGCTCCAGGATTTCTAAAGTGGACATTATTTGGCTTTGCACGGGAAACTTGTAGCTGCATATCAGTCACATTTTAGCCACAAACAATCCAACTGCTCAGGTTTAAACTCGGTTAGATCTCCGCCGTTTTCAGTGAGCTTTTGTAACAAGACTGAACACTTTGTCTCCTTGAAGTCCCTCACTGAAGAACAACAGTGGCCATGAATCTGCAGCAGAAGCAGCATCAAAGGGGGAAGCTTCCCCCCGTTTAAGGATTGGGCACCTGCCCAGTCCTGGTCTGCACCATCGGTTTATGCCAATACCCTCCTTCTGCCAGGAGAAGCAAATCTTCACGCCTCAATGATGTCGCTTGCCCTGACATTCATCTCCAGAGTGACCTGCAGGAGGGGCTCAGGTCTAAGATGTAGTGCTATCTGCGTCCCCCGGAGATGGCTGCTTTCCTGCCAGCAGCACCTGGAACTCCATGGCTCCTGCTGGCATGGTGCAAGGGGAGCCCGGCATCCATTTGCCTCACTTCTGCCTGTGCCTCCGAGACAAAGCTGCTGCATTCGTGTCCTTCATCATGTTTGTTAGAAATGCCGATGATAGTAAACCCTCATTACCCTATAACTGGGAACGTACTGATTTCATGCAGTAGGGTAGGAGAAAGAGGCTGATGCTGGAATGTTTGTAGACTCATAAACACAACAGTCACACAGGTCTAAACAGAAGTACTTAAACCGACTAAAACTGCGGGTTTTGAGATTCCAGGTTTGGCATTTTAAATGCTAAATGAGATTCTCTCCATCAGTAATGACATGAGAAGAAAAAAAATGTGTTCTTTAACTCAGTTCAGATCCCAAACCACCACACTTGCTCACAGAGTAAAGGACTCAGGAGAAGTACAGAATTCAGAGAATATCCTCCAATGTATCTGTGTCCACAAAAAAAGCATTTAACCAAACTATATAAGAAAACAACTGAAAGGGTGCTTGGCAAACTTCCCTATGCCATATTCTTCATTTTCACTCTAGGAGCTTATAATTTCATAGAAAAGACTGTTTCATTTGAATGCAACTGCAAATATCTTGGTGAAAGTCATTACCTTCTCCAAGTCACTGCTGAATATTCATTCAGAGCTAAACATCTGATAAGAACATTGTGCCTTTTTCAGGAAGGCTGCACCCATCAAGGTAAATCACAGCTTGCTAGTGAGACTCAGAGGACTCATTCTTCTGTCTTGTGGCTGTTACAGAAACATAACTAGGCCCATATTTATCCCATACCATTTTCTGTTGCTCTCAGAGCACAGTAGGAAGAATATCTGTGAGCTGTTGTAGCAGTGTGGCCTGCAGACAAAGTCAGGATAATCCAGTCAAAGAAAGGCTTCTTGTCATTCCCTTGAATTAAATCCTAAGCTTGCTTGCCATTGGCTTTCTGGTGATGGTCACAGGCGAAATTCCCAGTCACTGGCCATCTGAGACTATCATGATATAAAAAAAATTACTTTTCAAGAGAGATCATTTCTGGTCCGCTCTTCCAGATCCTCCCAAGTTTATAAATGACCTATTTAAAATAAGGAATTATAAATTCTCAACGTCTCTCCTCTGCTGAAGAGTAGTAGCAGTTCAGTGCCTTTGTTAACCTTCATGGACAAGTAGATAATACTCCTGCAAGAGATTACACTGGTTTGAAGTAGAAACTACATCTCTAGTAAGGCAGATTCAAATCTCAGACACTACTTTCCCCTGTGCAAAAGGATTTGCTATTTACAACTGTACCATCACTGTGACAGAGTCACTCCAGCCAAAATAACTCATCCTTTCAAAGTATTACTTTTTTTCACGGGTTGGACTCGATGATCCCAGAGGTCTTTTCCAACCTAATTGATTCTGGGATTCTGGGATTACACAGCCTGCCCAAGATCCTTCTTTGCCTAGTATACTGCACTTCTACTTAGCATAGCCTAAAGGTTCAGAAAACAGACATTTTTTTCTCTATTTGAAAAATATTTGTCTTGGTAAAAAACTCTAATTGCTGCTTGTAAACAGATTGCAAAACCCCTATCCTTGGCTTGCTCGCTTCCCATTCACACTCTCATTTCTGCTTGCTAGTTTGATATACTTCATCTCACAATAAAAATTAGGATAAGGTTTTGGAAGAGAGAAAGAAAAATTAAGAAATGAAACCCCAAGTAAACCAAACTGGACTGGAGAACCTTACTACAAGAAATGTATTGCATATATTTACTTATGAGGCTTTGACATGCACCTGCTATACGCCACTCGAAATTGTGCTGTTCTCTGTCTGCACTGTGAACAAGAAGGTGTATAGTGTGTTCAAGTGACATTTTAGTTTATTTGACAAAAACATTTGGTTCATTTGCCAACAGAGAGAGTGCTACTGAACACGGAGTCACCTGTCAAACTTACACATTATTGATGTAGCAAAAGGAAAAATATTTTCTTCCTTGGAAATTTTCTTCGACCTTTTCATTGTGTTTTAATGTTCTTAGAATGTCTTCTTTTCAAGAGCATTTTGAATTCTTGGATTATAAATCCAGAGTCTTCTAGTGTTAATAGGAGATGTGGAAGCAATATTTTATATAATAATTAATGCAAGAATCACTCAGGATTACTCATATGTATGAGTATTGACAGATAATATTCTCAGGCTATTTTATATTGACTTATTTCTAAGGTGAACGAAGGGATCAAAGTCACTGAGGAAATTCAGGAATATTTGCTGTACTTTTTGTAGACCAGATTACATAGTAACTATAGAAAAAAAATGGCTGGAAGTCTCCAAAGATATAGACTGCGATGGGAATAGGAGCCAGTTGTTAGTTTTAAAAGTTCAAACTCCAACCTATCAGTTATTTTGTTTACGTAGCCTGGGAACTGGAGCACAAAGGAAGATTAAAAGAATTTTAAAAGCTCTTGGAATGGATGATGCACTTGAGACATGCCTCATAAACAGAGAGACTGAGACAGACTAGCTATGTGGAGGAAATTCAGTGCCCTGAACTGGAGAGAGGTAAGCAGAGATGAGGAGATATGCAGGTCATCTGCTATTTTGGAGATAAACTTTTTCTGAAATGTTCTTGTTCTGAACAGGGTAGAGTTTATGTAAAGAGAGAATATCTTTAGAAAGTAATTTGTTGGTTAAGTTCTTTTATATAACACATAAGCGTGAGAGGCAGTACCCAAAGGGTGGTGGTAACTAGTTCCTTTTCAAGCTGGCAACCTACCACAAGTGGGGTCCCCTGGGGATTGATATTGAGCCCAATGCTGTTTAAAATCTTCATAGTTGATGTGGATGATGAGATCAAATGTAACTCAAGGAAGTTTGCCAATGATACCAAACTGAGTGGGGAAGTGGACATCTTGGAAGAGACAGCCATCTTGCCCGTAGGCCTGAATAGTCTGTAAAAGTGGACTAACAAAAATATTACGAAGTTCAACAAGGATAAGTGTAAGGTCTTGCACCTGGGAAAACATAATCCAGGAGTGCAGCACAGGCTGGAATACACCTGGCTGGGGAACAGCTCCATGGAAAGCAACCAGGGGGTCCTGGTGAACAGCAAGCTCAATACAAGCGAACAGTGTGCTCAGAGTGTTCTTTCATTTTAATTAACACTAGCTTCTGTTTAAGAAAAGAAGAAAACATGGCATTTGTGACTGAAATATAACTGCTTTGGAAACTTTTCTCAATTAAAAGTGTTACTTTCTTTGCTACGGCTAAAATATATGTTAGGGATATATAACTGAAATCAACACTTAGTAAGTTGTAGTTCAGTACAAAAAGCTATAAAAAATAAAAGCTAAGTAAACCAGAAGCATTGTACACAGAAGCAACAAAGGTGGTGGTCTGGGGTTGGCTTTGATTTGTCTGTCTTCCTTTGCAGATCATATTACAGTGTCTACCTCATCTTCACACCACCCAGAAAAGACAAATTCTGAGGGGTTCCTATTCAATTCCACAATTTTCTTCAGTGGTTCCCTCTAGATCTTAATAACAGTTACTGTGCTTTCCCTCGGCCAACTTCAAGAGCAGAGCATATCTCCAGCTCTCTGTTGGAAAAAGCATTTTGTTCATTAACAGAAACCGCTTTACAGCCTATTTCAATGAGCTGAAGGAACATATGTAAAAGAATAAAGATGGGAGAAAGATTTAGCCTTATACAGCAAGAAGGTGAAAGATAGGGAAGAGTTCAGTCAAAATACACATCTGGCAGCCACATGGTGCCACCTTGAATAGATGACAGCTGAATCTTGAGTTTGATATCATGATTATCAAGAAATCCTGAGATCCTGTACTGTATTAGATATCCTATGTTTGTTAGAAGATATTTATTTATTTTTCATTATATTTAGTAGCAAAGTTAAAAACCCTGATAGTGGTAATTTGGATTTTTTTAAGATAAGGAAAATTCCTCTCTAAACTCCTCTGCATACTGTCTCCAATATTCAGCAAACCTAAGCCTTGCGTACTGATGACAAAAAATGTTGCAGATTGGGGAATTCTCTAATCCTTGTGTTTTGTAAAACACGTTTTAAGTTTATAAAGAAGATTGTGAAAACTGGTGCTGAACAGCGAGTGTGGGCCAATAGAGGGATGGCATGTGTCTAGCCATGTCAGCAAGGGCACATCAATGCCACCAGCTTAGGGTGAACTGTACAGTCACCAGGACATGGTGAAAATACAGAAGTGTAGCCCACTTGAGTTCCTGTTTCCTGTATAAGAGAAAGGAAGTACTGAGGTAAAGGGAAGGTAAAACAGTAAATGATGGGAGGGCAAAACAACAAATGATAATCATATTTGCCAGATTAAAAGATTATTCTTAATTTACTGTACATATTTGTTTTTAATCCACAATTTGACTGACTTGATGAAAAATATAATATGCCATTAAAGAGCATCTACTGTATGTTCTGTCTCTCTTCGTGGTATATTTTTTCAGAAAAGTAGGTTTAGAGATGGACAACTTAAGATGTGTAATAGCACTCCCTTGGTTGCTGATTTGTGCTTGATACATGTAGTGTGCTACATGTAAAGTTCCACCATCTGAAGTTTGGCTCCAATTTTTTCCATGCTTCCTCAGTACTGAGAAGGAAACTGGAAAATCTCTGATCTGTTCCATCTGTTTGCTTCTTACAGTGACACATGCTGATCCCTGTGGAGAATATCAATAGAACTGGCTCGAATGACTGAGTGATTTTTGTTATAAAAACTAAGACCTTTTAATTTTTCTTTTATCTTCTAGCTCATTAATAAAACTGGATAGGCTTCTTGTGATTTCAGCAAGAAAATGAAGCACAATGAAACCTTTCATTTACTTGCAATTCATTTTGGCAGCTAATGGCCTTGAAGCTCCAGACTGGCATGAAGCTCAGACAGCAAGGTAGACTTCCTTTTTATTCATTCACATGGAATTCACAGTCTTAAGGATCACTCATGATTTGTAGTGTACCCCAAAGAAATGAGAGCTTCAGTTGGAGCAGGATCTTCCTATAATTAGTGTTATCACTAAACTAGCACCATATTTTCACCCAAGCTGATAAAGGAAGTAAAGGCAAAAGCCAGCTGGGCTATCAGTCCCAAGTTGTCCCTGTAGCACCCTGTAAAATACCTGGGCCAGCAGCTTGGAGTGGCAACCTGCCATCAGAGCTCAGTCTTCTGGGAAGGCTTTCTCCAAACCTTCCTACTCTGCTTATCTTAACTGCATCTTGCCTGTGTCAGGACCACTTGCAGCCAACCAATCAGCCAGGGACTGTGTTCAGGAGAAGCATTTCAGAATTATTAAGAGAGCAAGCAAACCAAAGTAATGCAGGAAACTTTCTGGGAGCTTTAAATAGAAAAATATACATTAGACCTGCTCTGATGGTACAGATATTCCTCCTGGAATACCATATACAGCTCTGGGGCCCTCAACAAGGACATGGACATGTTGGAACAAGTTCAGAGGAGGAACTCAAAGATGATCAAAAGTCTCTAGGATAGGAACACCTCTCCTATGAAGACAGAGGAAGAGAGTTGGAGCTGTTCATCCTGGAGCAGAGAGGGCTTCAGGAAGACCTTAGAGCAGACTGCCAGAACCTGAAGAGGTCCTGCAAGATAGATGGAGAAGGATGTTTTGCAAGGACATTTAGTGATAGGACAAGAGGCAATGACTTTAAGCTGAAAGAAGGGAAGTTTATATTCCATATTGAGAAGAAATTCTTTACTCAGAGGGTGGTGAGGTACTGGCAAAGGTTGCCCAGAGAAGTTGTTGATGCCCCATCACTAGAACGTTCAAGGCCAGGCCAGATGGGGCTTTGAGAAACCTCATCTAGTGGAAGGCATTCCTGTCCATGGCAGGGAGTTTGGAACTAGATGATTTTAAGGTCCCTTTCAACCTAAACCATTCTATGATTCCATGAGCAAGTTATGTAGCCCTCTGTGCTTTGAGGTAGACAGATGTTGCTATTTCTGATAATACCACTTGAAGCCTTTGATAACTCTATTTTTTATATAATTAAACAGAATGAAAAACTATTAATTCCAAGCTCCTTAAGGGAAAAGCAATCATCACGTTTCCATCTGCTGCCATTGGAGTGTTTACAAGTGTGCAGTTAAAGTGAAGAGCAGCGTCCAGTCACATTGCTCCTACAGATGAAGCCTCCAACCACTACGAATTGTATGAATCGTGGTGTAAGCAAGTGCACATACATTTAGCAAAGGCAAAGACATTGCCCTTGAGTAATACTGTGCTTTGAAAAGCAATGTGTCACAGACATCACTAATTTTAAAGGAGGAAGGAATTCCATCCATGTGTTTCTCAAAATCGTAACAAAGGAACTGTGTTCATGGATACACATAAGCACAGATACACACACAAGTTATGAAACCCAGTTTATTCTGCCCTTACTCTTTACTGGACTAAATAACACTGATATACTTCAGAAAATTCTCATCCATTATCTTAACTTATTAAAATTCACTTATTAAACTTAAAATGAAATGCGACATTTCTTCCTCTCCATTTGGCAGACACTTTGGAAGAGCTGATAGAGAGCAAACAGCCAGATATAATAGAGGGGTTTTTTAATTTATTTTGAGAGACAATGGTACAGAAATGCCAATAAGTCAAAATATTAAGATGTAATTTGTGACTAGCACTCAGTACATTAAAGGTCTCTGTAGAGTTTATGTTTTTTACTTTAGTCTACTTCACAGTAATGTTAACCACACCATTCTGCTATTGAATCTGGGACACTGACTCCGCCAGAATAACTTCTGATTAACACTGGTGTTAAATGAAATCATATTACCTATTTTTCACCACTTAGTATACAGGGCTATATGCCATTCTCTGATAAACGTTTACTCCTTCTGGAAGGTTGTTGTGAAATTTGGCACCTAACTGCCATTCTTCAGGTGAGAAATTTCTCCCTTCTCTGCTCCAAATAGTTTGTATCGTACTATTTCTGCTTATTCCTTTGAAATTTAAATTCATTGATGGCAAAATATCTGAAATTATCTTTCCAAGAAACTGATCAAGAGAAATCCCAAGAATCTGGTGTGGTACACAGAGGGCAGCAACTGGAGACGTGCAGCAACTGTGTATTCTGCATTGTCTCTGCAGGGGCATTGGAAGACCGAGCTGCTATTGCCATTTTTGCAGTGGAATTTTCTGAAGAAGTCTCCTTTTCAAATAGTTGCTAATCATTCAAACTGCTGCTAAGGAAAGAAAGCTGAAAGTCAACACTTACACATAGAATGTCTGTATCAGAAGAGAGATGTCAAAGCTGTGGACAAAAAAAGAGAGTTTCCCATCTGGAAAGTGATATGTTAGTGGAAGAAACAGTTGAAACAGCTTATTTTGTCTACTCTACTGAGAGCAAAATACCCCATTAATTAAAACCCTAAAGAGTTCAGGGAGTATTTTACCATTACTTTTCACTATGAAGTATGAAGGAAGTAAAGTCAGCAGCAGAATCTGTGGGCAATACTCTCAAACAAGCACTTTGAAGCAAAAAGCATATGACTCACCTCTTCTGCTGAAGAACTTGTCCTTCCTTCCTGGGATACCACCATTGATGTTGTTGTTACAGCTGCTTCCGTGCGGCATTTTCTGGACCATTGTTTCTCCTTTTTCTTTACTCCCATTAGAATAGTTCTGCTGCATTTGTGATCAGGCTGAAGTGCATGCAATTTAAAAAGTGACAGCAATGGAGAGAAAGTATTGCAAACCATGTCACCCAGCCTGGGGCTCCAGGAGGAATTCAGCCAGAGAACTTGGAAAGGCCTTATTATGTGTCTGGGCTGGCAGTGCAAGTGTAGGAAGACTTTTCTCCAGGAGGAGGCTACTAGCTCCTTTTGTCCTAACACAGATTTTACCTACACACTAATTTTGTATCAGTCTCAGCAGGCTCAGCAGAATTTTTACCAGCACCTCATGAAAAGATGCTTAAACGACCACATTTACTGCAGATGGAGACAAAAAAGTGGAAAACTTTGGAGCTAGGTTGGAAGGCTATGTGTTAGGAATCAGCAAACTCTCTGGACTTAAATAATACAAGGGAAGAAAGAAAACCACCTTTATAAGACTTAAAATATTAGTGAAAATTGAAAATTAGTGAAAATTTTGGCAGCTTTAGCAACAATATAAACTGATTTTTTAGATCCTTTTTAACTTCTTTCTTAGGGACACTAGCTGTAAGATTAATTTCCTGAAATGCAAAAGAAGAAGCAGAAGTAAGAATCATAGAATCACAGAATTATAGAATGGTTTGGGTTGGAAGGCACCTTAAAGATCATCTAGTTCCAAAGTCTCAGCCACAGGCAGGGATGCCATTCAGTTGATCAGGTTTCTCAAAGCCCCATCCAATCTGGCCTTGAACACTTCCAGGAATGGGGCATCCACAGCTTCTCTGGGCAGCCTGTTCCTGTGTCTCACCACCATCTGAGTAAAGAACTTCTTCCTTACATCTAATCTAAACCTGACTTTTTCCAGTTCTAAACCACCATCCCTTGTCCTGTCACTAACTGCCAATATAAAAAGTCCCTCTCCCTCCTTTTTATAAGCTCCCCTTAGATATTGTAAGGCCACAGCGAGGTTTCCCCAAAGTCTTCTCTTCTCCAGACTGAACAAGCCCAGCTCTCTCAGCCCATTTTCACAGGATGGGTACTCCAGTCCTCTGATCATCTTTGTGTCCCTCCTCTGGTCCTGCTCTAACTGCTCCAACAGGTCCACATCTTTCCTGTGCTGAGAACCCCAGAGCTGGACGAGGTACTCCAGATGGAGTCTCATGAGTGCAGAGTACATCCTTCTCTGTAAGGCTGCTCTCAATGACTTCTTCTCCCAGCCTGTACTCATATCTGGGATTGCCCTGACCCAGGTGCAGCACCTCGCACTTGGACTTGTTAAACTTCATAAGTTTCTTATTCACTCTCACAGAAGGAAAAGATTATTTGATTATTCATTCAGTATGATTTTGTTTGAAGTTGATAGGAATTTGAAATATGGGAAATACTGTAAAAATATTATTAAATTAATATTCCACACACATTCCAATGATTTCACCAAATACTTATAAAAGCTGCCTGGCAATTTATAGAGCAATTGAAGAGGTTTTGGAAACATAGTGTTACGGATATTATTTTTGTCCATTTGAAGAATAATTCATCAAGTGCTCACTGTTACCACTGTGAAAATAGATGCAGTGTGCTCTGCTTTTCATTATGCTTATACTCAGCTAGATGATGGCTCCTCTTGGTGGTCCAGTGTCTACGTTGCACTGCTGTCGTTGGAAAAGAACAACACAATGGCCAGGCCCTTCTGGTAGGAGCATCAAAAAGTAGAAAAAAGAAAATAAAGAGGAAAATACCCTGAGAAACAGAGGTGAGGAACCTAAGAAGAGGCTTGAGTCTGTAAACAGAATTATTTGTAGAGAGAGCTCAGAAGCATAAATAGTTAAAAGGCACTGAGAATTCTAGCTGGGCTTGTAGTTGGGGGTCTTTTTGTGTGAGAGTTGGTATCTCAATAAAACCATAAACTTCACAGTAGCTCTGTAGTGCTCCTGTTCTGTTTATTGCTTTCATTCTGCAGTGTTCGTTCGTGTCAGTGATCCTCTGAGTGTGCAGCACATGAAAGCTTCACTCATGTCTGCTTTACCATTAAACTTCAAAGGCTTGGCTCTGGGTACAATTTAAAATCACTTTCTGTAGTAAAGCACAGTTACTACCTCAAGCGAAGCAAATGGACACTGAGGGTGGAAAAAAAACCAAAACGGCTCCATAATGTGGACTTAGAATCAGCAGGTTAATTTCCCTTTGCACAGATTTTTTTTCCCAAAAAAATATTTTAGGGATGTTGATGTTTTTACTAAGCATTTCATTTAGAATGACTCATAGCTGTGACTTCCTATAACAGAAGGGATTCCTATTTGGACTCCCTACAAGGCACCTCCTTTCTATTTACATATAAATCAGATGCAGGAAGAGATTAGCAACTTCATTCCAGTAAGTGGGAGCACTCCAGGTCCTCTGACATTCACATTTAGCAGGTTTGTAAAGAACTGTGCTATGATCTGTATAAAAGACTTGGAGAGGGGAAAAGCAGTTTGTTTACCCTTCTCAGGAAAAAAAAAAAAAGAACAGTTGTTTGAGCCAGGGATTATGACTGAAAAATCCAGTAGAAATCCAGAAATAAAAGCAAACCTGTACTGACTTGCAATGCAACTGTGCTAGAGGTAATGGGTGTCTCTGATTTGTCTTCTTTGGATACAAAGAAAAAAATGAAGTCAATCTCCCAGGCTTTAATAGGAATGAGCCCTATTAAAACACCGATTTAAACCTAATAAAAGCCACTGAACTCCAGGGACCAGGGTCATGGTGTTAACAATCTCATCTAAAAGGTAAACAGAGCACTAATTCTGCATGGAGTAGACTGGAGTGTTGTGAGAACGGCAAAATAACCTACAGGGACCAAGAGAGGAAAATGGATGGGAAATAAGACTGATTTTGGAGTAACATGAACTATTATGTCCAGATTAAAACATTAGAGATGTTTGAAAAGAAGCTGTGGTGAACTCCCTCAACCTGACTGGAATGGATTTGGCTCAAGGGCAGAAAAATGGCTTAATTCTTTACAAATCAGGGCCTGGCAGGGGTAGCTGCCCTCTCCCAGAGAAGGGCAACCAGGAGTCACTGGGAGCTCTGGGTGCACAAATCATGGGGACTAATGTGATCCTGCTGAGAGCAGGGGGGCCATGTGGCTGCACAGCCAGACCCTGACCCCGGGGTCAGGAGGAGCAAGCCTGCCACGTAGCCAGGAGAAGGAGAAAAATCCTCTTTAGCTCACTGCTTCTCTCTCCTGCTGATCTTAGCCTGGAGTCAAGCTGACAGAAGTGAGCTTCTACCCAAGATAAATGTGCACATCAGTGCTTCATCTGTATGGATATATGTTCTCTCTCTCTACATAAATAATATATTCTGTATACACACACAGAGTATTATATAAATACCTTATTAAATATATACAGTATAAGATATATCATGATAATTTTTTCCTCCCTATTGCAACTCCCCAGGGTTTGATTGTGTGTTCACTTCTATTGATGCTCATCTGGGAGCCAGCAGTTACAAGTAGTGCAAAGCTGATAAAAATTTGCATTAGAATGAAGCTATCGTAAATTTTTCCCACTGAAATATGCATTTATATATGACAGGCTGCAAGTTTTGAACAGAAAACTAGGGAATCAAAAAGCTCTTCCAAAACAATTTCATTTGAATATCATCCAAGTTATACACTCTAGCACCGTAAACAAGGTTCTCTTATGAAAGTGTATTTAAGTGTATTTCCATGAGGTCAACATTTAATACAGGTGAATTTGCAATTCAAACTTTCCTTTACAGATTTTGTCAGTATAAACATTTATAAGGCAGATATTAAATAATTTGATCTGTTTACGAGTTGAACCTGAAAGAATATTATTTTTAATCTGCAAACTTATTTGCAGGCTCTTAGACACAAAGACACTTACCACAGAGTTTTCCAAATATTCTGGTGTAACCGAAATTTGCCAGAGATTTTGCCTATATAATAATCATTTTTTTCTTAGCTCATTTTCTTAGAAGGTGGGAGGAAAGATAAAGGGACACAGAAATCTAGCTAATGTTTATAGATGTCACCCTGGTATCAAGAAGTGCTCTAGACTTCTTGTATGGCTCGCAAACGTCACCTCTGTGCTTGCATTTCTCTTCTTTGAAATCAGGGTGCTACTACTCCCCACTTACCAGCTAAGCTGCTCTTGCAATGTGCATTTTTTCCAATGCAGCAATAGTACTTCATGTGCAGGGCCTTCAGGAGTTGAGCAGAAGCAATGGAGACACTCTCCAGGGTAAAAAAATAAAGTAAATATGGAGGGGGTGGAAGACAAAAGACTCACAGGACAGAAGAGTAAAAAGCTGCTGAGCTGCTGCTGGTAAAAGAGGGCTGACAATTTCAAAAATCTCACTTCATTTTAAAAAAATTATTCTTTCTTTAAAAAAGGAAGTTGAACAGCATCTCTTTAAAATGTATAATCCTTCAGTCTTAGTCCTTACAATACACTTTTTCTTATCTAAAGTAAAGCCACACATCAAATCACTCTTTCTGGATGATGTCATTAACTAATGATATAGTAGTTTTCCAGAATTTAGTTACCTCTGGTTTTGGCATTGTAAAATAATACAAAGAGTGATTTAGATTTTTGGCATTGTTTGGTATGGTCACAAGTGTTCACACCAACAGTGCTCCAGAAGAGATGACAGAAAGTCTAATAGCCGCAGTTTCGGTGTATATATATGCAAATCATTCATTTGCAGAAGGCAGATGTCAAAAGAAGAGGGAACTGAAGGTTCAGTCACATTTTACTTCTCTGTTCTCCCTATTGTTTTCAGGGTATTTCAAATAAAAATTAATTCATTAGGTTATTAATAATTAAATTATTAATTATCAAGGGCAAACATTTGAAAAAATAGAAGACTAAATAAACTAAAGACAAAAATATACCAGTTACTAAAGCATGATACTACTCTACCAGTAAAAACCTAGATAAGGATTTTGTTTAGTTTTCTGCCGCAAATCAAGAAATAGAACACTGCATGAAGTTAAGACATGGAGAAGGATTTTTTTTTCATTATTACAATACCAGATAGCATTTAATGAATGAATAACAGAAAGCAAATCACATCTTTTTATGTCAACCATGCGCAGCCAATCTGCATAATTTTTATTTTCATAATATGAAAAGGAAATGGTAACAAGTATCCAAGCTAATACCTTTCCTGTAGCTAAACTATGCCTCTTCAGGAACTATGTACTCAGATACAATAGTATCATCATTCACCATCTAAGGCATTCAATACAACTTCACCCATATCACAGGGTCATTTCTTCCAATGGACATTAAAGAAAAACAATTTTGTACTCAAAAAAAATTTATGCTGGCTTCAGCAAAAAAGTGTCAGATTGGAAGAGTTCTGAGGTCATGGTATCTTGAGGATGCTCAGGTTCCTGACATTTCTCATTGCTGTCCCACATGAATGTAGGGACTTCACAAAGAATCTTCAGACAGTTATATTTACAAATTCTTCTTCCTCTTCATCAGGGTCAAAGAGATTTAAAGGTGGTCAGGAACTCACAAAAGCAGGATCCTTTTTTATAATGTTCTCAGTGCTAGAGCAAGTGTCAGCTGGTCTTTGACCCTGTAAACAGAAAGATCTCCCCACGCTCTCATTAATAAGGGCTGGGAACTACCATTTTTCCTGGCCCTGTGCCTGAGTCAGAAAGAGCCCCAGGCTCAGTACCTACCACTGTGATCCCTGGAGACATAAGCTCAAAAGATAACAGATAATAGACATTACAAAACAAGACCAAATTTTCTGAGTTAAGTTTTTATTATTTATTATGCATAATTTTAAAGTTACAGACTTTATCCCACACACATCTTGAGATTCTATCCAGGTTTTAAGAGATACACTGTTTTTCCAAGATGAACAGTTGACTGTGCATGATGTACAGGACATACACAATGGATGCAGGACCAGATGGTTCCCTCCCTTTGCCTACATGGGAGCAGAGAGAAATAAAGACTGTACCTGTAGAGACAAGCCCTAAAATTTAAAGCTTGCAGTCCCAAGGGAAGAAAAGTAGGATACAATCCTCTTTTGTCTGGGACAGCACATTTTGAAACTGATTGCGTCAGGAACAGAGGAGCATTTGTGTGCAGAAGAAAATGTCTTACCCTCCTCAAGAACAAAAGGAGGAAATACCATCACTCCTTCCTTTGGAGGTATTTTGTCAGCATCAGATGGAATTTTGTACAAGTGCATGAATATACTCACGGGCACATATGCATAAACACATACAAGCATTCAAGATTAAAGTTGCTCCATGATCTGGAATAATCACATCGCCTCCTGCTCCACTCCAATGAGGTAGATGAAACAGTAGGGAAGAAGGACAAGGATGAAGAAAATAACAGGGATCCCAGAAAATAAATTTTTTCCAGAAGGGACAGTCTTTTGATATTTTATTCCCTCTTCTTCAGCATGAACTTCTCTTGTCTCACTATCTTAGGAGAAGCATGAACCCTTCAGCACCCTGTGTTTTGGAATAAGTGTACAAGTGTTTTCTTTCTCACTTGCTTTAGCACTGCCCTTTAATGACAGTCCAAAGGCTTATTATATTTCTTATATATGAAAAATGTTTAATGTCTTTTGAAATTCTTGCAAAAAATAATCTCAACTCATTAGTCACCTCATGATTTTATATCATGGTCATTATTCATAACTTTTGCTAATTTGCTAAAGGGGCCAAAATGGACATATTCATCCCACTGATAGTAATGATATATTCAGAAGAGAGTGTACATTGCAGATGTGCCACTGAGTCATTCATATCAATCCAAAACACAGGCGGTAGCATTGCCTAGAAAACATATTACTCATTTAGAGATAACTTAGGCTCTGACGCCCACTTCCCAAGCTGTTTACATATTCATACCTAATCAGAGATTTCCCAAGCTATTTACATGTTCACTTCTAATGAGAGAACAAAAGCCAAGTTTCCCTACTGCTAACACATTACAAGTCACACGGGAGCCCTCTTACCTACCATTTCTTTGGGATCATGACTCCTTCATCTACACTATCAGTAGTCTTTCTGCAATAGGAAGGATGGAGTATGACCCCAACCCAGTCTAGGGAAAAGACTGGGAAATGGGAGGGGGCTGGCACTTCCTCAGGATGTAGAGGAAACTGAATCAGATCTTCCACTTCCCAGGCAAGTGCTTTCCCCCCAGATCATCTGGACAACATGGCCACTGTCTTTCCCTCTTCTCTTGCTGAACTGAGAGTGCTCAGACCACTTCTAGCAAATCAAGCCCTTACAGAGAGAAATCCTGAACTGATTAATTTAACCAAAAACTGAGGCCCCATCATGTGTGGTGGTGCCACTAAAAGTACCTAAATAACTTTGGGATCTAAGATATGTGTTGTAGCACCTACACAGCCCAGGCAGGCTTTACATTAATTGACCAGGGAAGTCTAGTTCCTTAAACTGGACTTATAGAGAAATATTGGTGCCTGAATTGTGAGTCTGCCATTAATTTCTCTGACTTCGTCCATGTGCTGTGCAAAAATATGAGCCTGAGTCCATACTGAAATCCAGACCCATACATGGCTTTAAGTCAACCCTTGGAGAATGCTAGAAAAGAAGATGGGAAACCACAAGCAAAATGCATCTGCACTATGAATATTAACATATGACCTTTTTCTTTCATGGATCACAGCTAGGGTAAGAGCCTCAACATGCTCCAGCCTTTCTCTGAGAGTCAGTGAAGAGGCAATGCCTCCATCATTAATCCTAATAGCTGGTTCACCTTTCACAGAAAGCTAAAAGTAGCCTTAAAGTCAACTCTATTGTGATAATTTTCTAGAATTTGCCTTTAACACTTGCCCCAAAACAATGGCTAATACAGTTTTCTGCGCTTATATCCCTTCCTGATTTCTAATGGCACATTATAATAGTTTCTCTAACAAAACAACATTTGTATCAGAAAGTAACACAGTTACACTAGTTTTTACATAACATAATTGCACTAATGTCAAATCTGATGGAAAGAAAAAAGGACTAAGGAGCCTTAGTTAGTTGACACTAACTCTCTCTTCTTCCCTCCTTGCAAGTTTTTACCCGAGATTGAAAGCCAAGGTTGGGTGGAAGTTCAGAATGTCCTGGCCCTTCTCAACCTGGCTCTTCTTAACATTCTGAATTAGGAAATAAATTGGGGTGGAACCTTCACTTTCCTTTCTCCCTAAAACTAAATATAGAATACGTCCTTTTTCTTCTGTATTTTATGAATCTATGGGGAAAAAAAATTCCTCGATGGCAAAGTTGTTGGTTTTGGTGGGTTTTTTTGTTTGGGGTTTTGTCGTTGTTGTGGTTGGTTTGGGGGTTTTTTGGTTGGTTGGTTTTTGTTTTTGTTGTTGTTTTGTTGTTTTGTGGGTGGGGTTGTTTATTTGTTTTAATTCCAGCTCAATAGAGCTGCTGAAGAGGTAGTGAATAGGAAAAGTGAGTGGGACAAAAAGGATTAAAATCTGGAAGTCAGTCTGGCTTCCATTAGCAGTTTCAACTGAAAAAAAATCTTCTCAGATTTCAATTTCATTAGAGGACATTTTATCTTGAAAATTATTCTTCCATTTAATTTCAGCCCATTCCTAATTAGAACAAAATAGGTAATGAGTAACTTTTCAAGTGTTCTTTAAAAAGATCTGGAAATCTAATAGATAATAAATTTAGAACTCCTTTAAAAATTAAATAGTTTCTTCTTTGACTATTTAACAAAAACCCTGCTGGGGATCCTTGTCATTTTTTAATGACTCAGTGCTTGCAGAACATTGTATTTCACAACAAGAGGACAATTTAGTGTAGAGAAGACTGAGTCACGGTATTTCATTCTCTTCTACAGCATAATAAAACAAACCTTAATGTCTTAGGCATGGAGACTTTTCCAAGACAACGTGCTAAAAGCAAAGGATTTTGTTCATACACCACTGAAGTCACAAGTTTTGTCACTGAATTCATTCAGAAAAGGACTGGAAATGGAATGAGAACATTTAAATGTAATTCTGTGAAGAGCATACATATTTGGAAGTCATTTGATTTCCATTCTTTCCTTTCTTATATCCTTGCCATGTACGGTGCTGTTTAGGCCAACCATCATTAGAAACCTAGCTAACAGGTGTGAGCTATGTGCTTTATGTTGAATTTTTAATATATAAACTAGAATGCACTGTTCCCAAAGAGCAATAAAAATGTCTGCATCCTAAGGGCATTTTTATATTTGCATTTGGAAAATATTCCTCTCCTTACAGCTGTTACCAAGCCAAAAAAAAACAACACCTGAGGACAGCCAGCAACTTGTAGTGGAAAGGAGCTATTTATTTCCTTGCTATAGTCCAAGGCATTTTCAGGATTGCAGAATAGAGTTTCCTGTTTTTTGAACTGTTCTTAAAAGTGGACCTTTGGGGAAGCAGCTTATTCTGAAAATGGCACTAACTTCAGGGTAACCTTGTTGATTTCCCTAAATTAGGCCGGGTTTATGTCACTGTGGGTCAGTGTCTATTGTATTTTATGAAACCACACAAAGTAACTCAATGCATGTTTAAGTATAGATGTGACCATAGTGCTGGTATCCAACACTGGGAGCTACTTCTATCTTATGAAGTCTTTGGAGCGATCAGTGCAACTGCAGGTGACATTTGAGATAGAAGCAGGGTCCAAACATATGTCTTTATCTTTTGCATGACAAGAAAGCAGCATTTCATGCTAGGTGTGTGTGCCTTTTTTCAGCACAACTTTCGGTAGACTATTGTCAAGTTCTTGGAAGCCAAGCAATTTATAATATACTCTATGGATAGTCTGTGAGAAGCTTCTACAGAGCAGCTTTCTCAAAGTCCCTTTGAAATGAATTCAAGACAAATTTGAATGTGTTGCCACATTGCAGTGTTTTAGGTAATTATTGTTTTTCTGCAGACAAGTATACAGCTTGAAATAATCCTAAATTAAGTAATATTTATCTTCATAATCAATATTCTGTTCTCTTAAAATGTAACACAGAGTTATTACATCCCTTTCTATCTTGTTTGTATGATCATTTTGTTACCCTGTATCACGGAAGTGCCCTGGTCTGAGGTTTCTGCTGGTGGAGAAAAATAAAATTTGGTTTCTGTACTAAAGCAGTGCACCCATTTACAGGACTACAAACAGACTTCAGATTTTTTTACAGGTTCTATGCAATTCAGTATGGCTCCAGCTGGGAACTGGTAAGCCTCTTCTTGATCTTTTTACACCTAGTTGCTTTATTTGTGGTATTACACACCTGCTGTCAGGCTTGGTTGCTTATTAAGGCTGGATGACATTCTTGCAGGCTCAGCGCTTCAGCAGGCATATAGCCCATCTTTCTGCGTGTAACTTGTACCTGAATTAGATTTTGAATTCTTATTACATCAATACGGCCCAAAATTCATGTAACTTCAGCTCTACCATCTCTAATTATTAATAATGACAGTTACAGTAAACAAAATCTAAGTATTGTTCAGTAGATTAAATTAAACAAACTATGTTTCATAACGATTAGGTTTAAATCTCACCAGGCTCAGGCGAATCTCTGCTCTGTAAACTTTACATATGAATTAGTTTGATTCCTGTGTTTGGGACACTCACTCATGTCTTCATCTAGAAAATCATTCACAGAAATATGTTTATTCACTAGGTCATTTATCTAGAATGTAAATATTTTAAGACCAAACCGGGACTGCTAATAGAATGTAGTATTTTTAAAAATACAATCTTATGAAAGATGTTCTTGAAAGATGTTGGCTTCCTCTTCCACTCTTCAGGATGTGTGAATTCACGCATAATTCAAGTTTCCTGGAAGATTTCTTAGCATATAAGGTGCCAGTAGAATTATCAGATTGCAAAAAACTACAGAGCAAAAACTCACCAAATGACAGTGTTTTCAACTATTTTTCATACTGTGTTGCTTCCTTCTGTCAATACTCAGTATCCCGTGGACATCTGAAGACAGTGCTGTCCCTTCCACAGATTCGCTTGTCCTGCTTTCCTAGCTAACTTGTGCAAGCTTAGTATCCATAATCCTGAGGAGTGAAGGCTGACTTTCTGTTGACAGAACCAGAATCAGAGCCCACAATGGGTCTCTAAAAAGGGTGATCAAAACCTGATGTTCAGTATTTCTCATGTTCACTATTTTTCTTAAGAAAAATACATAAAATTTACATGCATAAACATGGAAATATATATGGGTAGGAAAAGAGTTTACTTTAGCAATTTCTGTACTTAATAAAAGTGCACAGAGCTGAAGAGTTCAGTGTATAGAACAAGAAATACTTGACAAATTCACCATTAAAATGAATTAATGAGGAAATTACTGGTTGAACAGCTGCTCTGCTTCAGCTGCTATGAGACTGGAAACAATTTTACAGCTATCTATATAAATTTGAATAATATTCTTTTCTCCTTTCAAACATGGATTTTCTAATCACACAAACAGATGGAGAAATTTGTCTAATCAATGATGCCACACAAGATTTTACAGTAACTGTAGTGGAAAGTATATTTCCACATATGTACTAACATCATCATTAGCACCCAACACAGATTTAATTGTTTTAGTAATACTGGTTTATTATTATTATTATCTTATTATTGGCAGTGAAATTATGTTCTGAAAATATCATCCTAATCATTTCTCATTGCACTTGCAATAAAAATGGGTCTCTATTGCTGGATTGATTCTTAGAATGAGAAAACAATTATGTTACTAAGGAAAAAGTAAAAAAAAACAAACCCCAGATGGTGTCATGAATAGTACTAATACCATAACACATTTGTATAAGAGAATGACTGTTTTATTTTTCTTCTTATTTCATCAATCTGCAGTTTTATAATAATAGTCTACACATCACATATTCTGAGGAAATGATAGAACTTCCTGTTCTCTCATATCTGGAACATTAGTAAGCTCAACTTCCAAAAAAATAGAGTCTAAATAATTTACCACACTGTTTATTTCAAAGACCTCCTTCCAGAATTAAAGGAAATCTATTTGCATGTTTCTAAAGGCATTGTTCCTTGAGTCTGTGATGTTCATCAGTCAGGTTTGCTGCTTTTGTTTTTGTAATCTAAATAAATATAGTTCAATACTTTGGAACTCCCTGGTTATCCCAGTGGATTCCTCTATATCTATTGTGTAAGGCAAACAGGGGGAAGCAAAGGAATACTAATTTTGTGAACACGAGATGATAGAAGCAAGTGGAACACTCTACATTGGGCTATAATCTGCCACTTTTTAAGACTCTTGTAAAGCCTAATGATCCAATAGCTTCTGAATCCCTCATAGTTACATTTGTGTTTTCCACTTTCACCAATTATTACCACAATTTTCTTTAACTCATTAATTCATTAGATATTGCTAGAAATTGGGTAAAACACCTTTTATATACTCATAGTTGGTATGTGCACACAGGCATCTACCAAACAATAACTCCTGGGTGTTAATTGACACCTAGCCTGTAATAATACGTTCACAAAATCATGGCCTAAATGAGAAACAAGCGTTGAGGTAAGGGAGGAACAACCACAAAGAAACACTGGTTGAAAAGTGAAAGCCAATGGAAATGCAACACAATACACTGAAAGAAAGTGTTAAAGTGCAAGTGGATTATATTTTTTTTCCTGATACACTCCAAATTTTAAAAATGTTAGCAAGATTGGAAGAGTTCTACAAAGCAACTACAAGTTAACTAAAGTAAGCTGTACTAATTTCCGTGTAATCTTTACTTGTTAATGGTTTTCACAGTAAAGCAAATATATGAGAAGGTTTGTACCTCGAGCAGAGCTTTACAGAAATGAGATTTATCATTTGGCGGAAAATCATACAGAATGTGTTTAAAACTGTAAACACAGAATTTAAAATTTTCCTGTTATTTCCCATGAATCTGGATATTTCTGCATATCATACTTAAATAGCATTGAAATTGTTGTATACTTGCTGAATGACTCCATGTCAGAAAAATACAGAAGAAAAAGATAATTTGGCTGATGCAACTTGGATTGTGGCCCAAACCTCCCACCTGTTCTTCCACTGAAATCAAGGTGACCCTGGGCAGGATCACACAGTGCATACTGAAAGGCTGACCCTAAGACTATATAGAGAAAACCGTGAAAAACAATGTATAAGTGAAACTAGCTATACAACAGCTGGAGTTTATTCTAAACCTGTCCCTTATACTGCCTACAGTAAAGAGAGATAAATTGGCTCCTAAGGCTATTTGAGCCTAACTATAAAACACATGTCTACGGTAAGTAGCTTCTGAAAAGCCTCCCCTTCTGCTAACCATAGAAGAACTAACTTAGGCTAAATGTCTAAATTATAAATGTCTAAATGTCTATTAATAAATATATAGACAGGTAAATTTGGAAGAGATACATACTTTATGGTTTTATTATTGATTTGGAGATGGCCACAATTTCACCCAATCCTTTTTAAAATGGCTGTGTATATTTAAATACGTAGCTACTGTCGCCAAGAGAATCTCAGAGTTTCGTAACACCAGTGAAAATTAAACCCTTTCAGGGACCTCCAGGATATATATGGACTCCATTGCCATTCTGAAAACCATATGCAGAAGACAATGTTCACAGACATCTTGGGGAACTCCTTCTCACAATGTTGCCTAATGCAATATTTGTAGTTCATGAGAATTTGTTTTTGCAATTAACATACGAAATGTAGTACCACTGAGCCCCTTTGAACATCATAAATTAAGTCATCATCAGAGTAGATATTTTATTTCAGCTTACAGAGGAAAGGTTTGGAAGACAAAGGGCAAAGTTTTAATCGTCCTTAAAGTTGTGTAGTGACTGAGGAGAAGGGTGGGACCATTTCCTTGAGTAACTCTGTGATTTAGCCACTGAACTTTGGACCCTGAAAAGCTCTGAGACTTAACAGCACAACAGTGGCAGGAGAAATAGTTAAGATGGGAAATGATTAAGTCATGAACAATGAGAGGCTGGAAAGTACTGCAACAGGCCATTGGGAAATAATGATTACAGCGTCAACCAAATGTGTGTTCTACCAACTGAAGTGGGACCCAGGATTTCTTTGTTGCAAAGCAAGGCATTGCTAAAAATGCAATATTTGTGTCAATCATCGAATAAAATTTAAATAAAGTGGTGTTGCCTCCCACCTGCTTGGTGGACACATTCTATAGGTGGTCATGGAAAGTAGCTCATCGATACTGGATTAATCATCAACTCATATTCCTCAAAGAAATTTTCCTTGTGCATGGTGAAGTGCTGTCCAAGTGGTGAATACAAAACACGACAGTGTGCCTTAGCAACATGTTTCAAGAAAAGGAAACATACTGAAAGCTCACTCTTAAATCAACACAATATTTTTTCTAAAAAGGGAAATCACTCAAGGGAACCTTTCTCAAGACTGAAGTTTGTGCAATCTAAAACTTGGAAAGAGGTTTTGTCTATCCTGAGCAATCTGCTGACCCTTCTGAGACATGTTCTTGGTACATTAATGTGTACCAAAGGTATTGGAGCTGATTTACTATGAAGCAAGGCAATGTCTGCTGAAGGAATGCCCAAATTTCATGAAGAATGTGAATTTGCTATTTTTACAGGACCTTGAAAAAGTTACACAGGCACCTCATATTATACAACCCTAAAGTGCTTTCCCACCAAACTATTAAAAACATTCCATAGATATAAATTAGCATCACAGATGCTAAAATTGCCAGGATTCAATCAGTGGGCATGTTCTAGGCAAATTGTTAAGTTAAACATAATGGTATAGGGAATGTTGAGGCTGGAGGGCAATCCATGTCATAGTTCCCCAGTTGCTCCAAAAGTCATTTCATGGGGACAGATACACACTCTACAATAAAGGTATTTGGAGAAAGCTTTCTATTTTCTCCTGCAAATGGAATTTATCTTTTATTTTCTCACTAGAAGATTTTAAGCCACCATTCACACTCTAGCATTCATCAGTTCAGTATTTTACTTTAATGTTGTCATCTCAATAAAAATATTCTTAGATGTGACTACACACATTCATGGAGAATATTATATATGCCACCATTTGAAAATGCTTTGCCATTATTCAGGTGTCTCTAAATAAAACCTTTGCCTGGTAAAAGCAGGTTCTTTAGAATAGGTAGCACCACTTAAGTACAGTCATGTGTCTTATGGTTAATCCAGACAGCTCCATTATAGGATATTTCATGAAGCTATGTACTTCTTTTTCTGACTTCTCACATGGCCACATTACATCAATTAACAGTGAGCAGTCCCTGGGTTCACTTCAATCCAAGAACTGCAATTCAAACCATCCCTGACTTTGCAGACTACACAAGATGGAAACATCTTCACTGTCTGCACCACCACTGCCTCTCATGTAAAGTCCTGGAGTGTCCAGCTCACGAGGGTTATGTCTCATCCACGGGAGCAGGAAGGGTTTCTGAGCTGCAGGACCCACACACCCAGTCCCCACTCGTGAGGGTGCTGTGGCTACCCTGTCTCTCCCTAGCATGATGCGGCTCCCACAGGAATGCAGCCTGCCTAAGCTGGCTGGCTGGAGGTTGCAGCACATTCCTGACAGATCTGAGGTACAAAACACATAAACAGGCAGCATAGCCCTTATTCTATTCTCAGTTACCCAGACATCAAACAACACCAAGACTTCTATTGTGTAGGGATTGTATCTTGACGGGTAAAAGAACAAAGAAATGTGTCAAAACATACAGGAATGTTTCTTCCGACATGTTTGCATTTTTTGGAGTGTTAATTAAATAAGCTCAGGTGGCTTTCACTGATTGTTTACACTTGAACTTTCCATTGGCTTAATATTCCATAAACCTAACTAGACAAATTATTCATTCACAGATTTTTAAAAATGGGTGCGCTTTGTTTCAAGATACAGATGTTGGTATAATAAAATACTAACAGATCTCTCAGTATGAATAAACAGGAATCAGTGTTTATGCATGATACAGAGAATTGTGTAGGGAGTTCTCCGCATTTAAATGGTAAACTAAGACCAATTTAATTACAGCTTGAAAGCCAAAGGGAAGTATGTTACTATCTTATCCTGCAGGACACAAGGTAATTTAAAAAAACAGTGGCATGTCAGTGATAGCATAAACAGAAATACAAAAGCAGACTAGGCACTATTTGGAATGCTTCATACCTATACAGATCTGTTTCTGTTTTCAGTGATGATTTACTGGCTTGGCCACTTCCAAAAACCAAAAGAAAAAAAAGATATTTTTTAAAAGCTGTCCTAAAGCACACTTCATATATCTCCATTATTATATAATACTGGAAAAAAAAATTAAATGCATATAATATACTTTTTTACTGTGAGACAGTTTACACGGGTTCTAGATTGATGTTCTGCAATGAAACAGAGAGAAAACATTTGTAAAGGCAATTACATTTTCTTTCTTCTAACAAGAAATTAGGAACAATAAGCTTTCTTTGTTTCCTTGCATGGTGACAAAAGGCTGTAAAAAAAGATATTAAGAAACTGGGCCACCAGTATGGGCACCAGACTGCAAAAGTCATAGCACTGATAACTCTGCTGATGCCGCGAAAGGCAGCGTTTTGGACACATATTTGGTTTGGTTAATTTTTTTAATAATTATTTTTTCTGAAGGCTCCTTTTCAAAAAGGAGCTGAGTTTATCTCCCTTGTTGCTTAGCAGCAAAACAAATTCGCAGTCTAAACAAATCCCCCTGCTAAATTTTTAAGCTAAAAGTACAGTAAGATGTCTCCATAAGTGAAAATAATGCATTATGTTATTAAAACACTTTTGGCATCTAGGTTCTCCTACTTATTTATTCTCACCCATAGGTGTTGTTTTCTGGTTGAGCTAAGCTGGTATATCTCCAGCTGGTATATTGCTAAAACAATTTGCAAAGTAGATATCCCTGCAGTCAGCATATATTAATAGCTCTGAGACCAGAACAGTCTGTGATGCTGCCTACCTTTGCACAATGACACTGTGGTTAGCAGAACCACTCTATAAACAAGCTGTGAGTTCTGTGTTCTTGGCTTTTTCAATCTCAGGAGGCTGGAAATTAAAGCCTGAAAATCACAGGGAAGTGCACTAACCAACCAACACAGGGGAAGAAGCAGGATATTGTGATTTTTATTGGCACACAAGACAAATAGTCTAGCTGTTCCCACCTAGCTGAAAATTTTAAAAAGAATTTTATCAAGATAATATTAAATGCCAATTTTTCAGTAAAAATGGCTGAGCCAAATAAGAGCACCCAGAGTTAACTCCAAATCAATATCCAAGAAGCCTATGAATAAAGCAATCTATCAAACCTCACACAAACCAAACTTTAGATATGATGGTGTCACACAACCACATGAAAGAAATCACAAACATTTTTACAGTCCACAGAATTAAACCACTACAAACAAGGGTTCCCTTAAATGAGTGCCAAGGAACCAGAAACCACAACAGCCACCTCTGAGTCTGCCAGTCTGTTCCTCTGGCAGTGGCTGAACCTTTCTGTTACATCCCTGGAATTAACCTCTGCAGGTCGGCTCTTGGCCAGGTCCCATCAAACAGTCTTTACATCTCTCTTGTCTGGTCATAAATTGTTAAATTTGATCTTTGGCATACTCAGAACAATTACCTGCCTGTCACAAAAGTGTGCAGTGCATTGCTAGGGCCATAAAAGAACTTCTATTATGTTTGCAAACTTGTGCTGGAGTCAGTAGACAGAGAGACCGCCTTTCCTGAATGAATGGACTGAGTTCCCAATCTTGAATTCTGATCTGGTGAATGGAATTGAGACGCTTAACCAACCACCCAATCAGTTGTTAGCATAGTCGTTATCTAACCTGACCTACTCCAGAGCTCTTCAAAAACCACCAGGACCCCTTAGCAGTGAGAATAATTAGTATCAAGGGAACGGGACTTTGGTGGATCACTGATTTCAAAGTCTATCTGCTAGACTATTAACATATGTGGGTGTACTTAAGCACATTTTAATGCAAAAATGCTTTATTTTTTTTTTCCTTTTTTTTCTACTGTCCAAAACTGAAATCCAGGGATAGATGTTTCTCTTGTAATGCCAGACTTCACTGCTGCCCTGTGCCCAGCAAGCAAATGGGCTTGAGTTTCTGCTTTGGTTACCGTGCTTGTGTCCCCAGTTCTGCTCGGTTCAGATTGTAGAAAGGTGCTGTGCATGAACAGGTCTTCAGCGACTCGAATCGATATACTGGCAGAGCTGACACCCTGCTTTGAAAGTCAGTGTGAATATAGGGAATTTTAAACAGTTATTTTAGCAAACTCTTTGATCATTAACAGAGGAACAGATATTGTTTCACTAGTTAATCTCAATCACTCTATTATGCAGTTAATAAACCACAAGCAACTTGTTTCACAGGAAGCCTCTACCATATGGATCTCTACTTCAGTATCTTTCAAATCCTCCTCACAGAGAAATCAGACCAAATTAGTCTGTCTCACATAGAAAAGAATAGGAATAGGTGCTCTCAGCCTTTCAACCTCTCCATCCCTCAGGTTTTCAAAAGACTGAGCCACCCTGATTTCAACCTACAAAAGGGTAGCCCCAGAATGTAAACAATTTCTTTGTGCTGAATCTCTTTTTGCTTTCCCTGAACTTGAGTTGACATGAAATATTTGGCTGAGCTGTGCGCAGACTCCGAAAACCAAGTCCCCTTCTCTCTGACAAGCACGTTGAGATAAAAACACAGATAAGATTCATAGTTCCTGTAACTTCTGTACCTGGGAAATACAAAACCTTGGCAGTGTTCAGCTTCTTTTGGATGCTGTGTAAAAGCCACTAGAGTGGCACACAAGTGGCAAAATTCTTCTGCATCGAGATTGTTCTATAAATTCCTGCTACAGAGGTTATTAGTGGAGATTTTTATAATGTCCAAAAGGTATGATATGAGGCTTTTCACCTTCCTTGTATTTCATTTTTACCCATTCTCTACCACTCCAGCTTGAGTGGTGCTGTTTACCTTCTTTTGCTACAGTGTCTGCTTTCTTGCAGCCATCAGGACTTGGATGCCCAGAGCACACACACTGCCAGGGCTGATAAGAGAGAACGAGTTTATCAGGGGCAGGATGGCATAGCCAGTACTGTACTCTTCTGATTCTTTATTTGTTAGTCATAGTCTGCAGATGTTATAGGGAAAATAGCTTTGCAACTTCTTCAAACATTGCACACAGAGAAAGCATGTGGCACTTCTCTGCAAACGCAGGAATGTTTGGCCAGCATTACCCACTGCCCAATTGGCTTGTACAGAGCACTTAGAAAGGAACAAATTATTTTGGTTGTTAAGGGCATACTTATTGCAAAAACATCCTTCCATTAACCATGTCAGGCTTCAGCTCTGTTCCTGAAATTTTTTTAGATTTTTGCCCACCGCCCACGCCTTGGTGAGCTCTGGGTAAATGCTCTTATTGTCTATTGTTAATCATTGCATACATGATGATAGCTGGTTTTTGATCAGTGTCTGAACAAGAACCTTTTCTGGATGGGTCATGAAATAGAGTGGAATTTATGAGACATCTTTCTCCAGATTATATTGCCTACAGATATGTTCTCTCAGAGACACTCTGTAATACTGTGTAAACACATTCTCTTTCATGTCACAGTGATTTGGAAATAATGTCTCTGAATGGAAAAAAATGGAAAGAAAAGACGTTTTCTCACAGGCCTGTGTCAAAATGGTATTTTTAAAAATATCTGAATAGTCTGTATTCTCTGTGAAACAGGTAAAGGTGAAATTTTTTTCCTTCTGACATCTACAAGAGGGACAGTTAGACTGCACAGCCCTTGTTCTGCAACTGCAGTCTCATTTATTTTTTAAAGATCCCTCCTAGTCAGCCTCTCACAGGTGGTCTTTCCAGGTAGATTGAGCATTTTTGGTAAAATACATCCTTGTCAATCTGCAGAATATCTGGCCCTAAGGGTTGCACTGCTATTTCTGCTGGTAACAGTTCTGGGCAGGCTTGTGCTTTATCCTATGCACTCATTGTGAGTAGAAATGGACTCCTCCATCTCCCTTGGCACCTCAGCTTTCCTCCCAGCATTAACAAAAGTCATCACAAGCAACAACTCCACAGGGAAGCTAGTCATCTGCTTCCTAACAATGGGATCGGCAGTCAGTGAGCTAGGAAAAGAGTGGTGGTTTTTTGAGTCTACCCATACCATTGTCCTGATCAACTGCAAATCAAGGACTGGGCAAAGTATATCTGCACTGGAACAAGAGAAAAACCAGTAAACATCCTGATACGCTGGTTTTTCATCAGACATCGTGTTGATCCCAAAGTTGAGTCTGTACTGTATTTTCAAACTCACTTTGAAAATGCAGGTTGCATCCATTTCATCACATGCAACAGGCAGAGACTATTTAAAACAACTTTCTCACTCCTCATAAATTTCCTACCAAGTATGCTGAACTGCACTTTTCCTTACTACACATCAGTTCAAAAAGCAAAAGATATACCAGTGAGGCAAACTAAGTGGCTGAAAATATTTAATATACTGTTTCTGAGAATTTGGGTACTTATACAATATCACACTACGACAATATAGTCCCAGGATTTGGACTATAAAATTAAACTAAGAGAAAAGGAGAGTCTGTCAGAAAGTTTTGAATCTTCATGGTACAACTGGAAGTGAGGTACCTAGTATTGTGCAGCACAAACTAACATGTTTTTAAATGGCACACTGAGCATGTATAAAGGCAATTGTGTTCCCTGATATGCTTCACAGGATTAATAAACATGAGCTTGACAAAACTGCAATTCATTCCCACACAATGTAATGGTGATGAGTTACACAGATAAAGACAATATAGCACAAAAAGCCCAGTTGTCTTGCCAGAAATTATATACAGAGAAAAACAAACCTGATCTACCAGCTCTCAGCATTCAGTCACCATACTGATGCTTTCATATTTATTTCAGAAGGCCCTCAAGAGTTTTCATATTTATGTCAGAAGGTCTTCAAGAGAAGTGTTCTCTTCTCTTTTACTTCTCTTTCAGTAACAAATTTGAAGTAAACTAGAAAGCTTACAATTAAAAGACTTAAATCTAAATTACTTGGTTAATACACCAAAATAAACCTGCTGAAATGGAAAACAATGAGTCACAATCCAAGAAATTCCTCAGGGTTGCCATGCTCTCAGTATATGTCAATAATAAACCTGATGTTCAAAGGTTCAGAGTGGCCAGCATATGTTTTAGACAGTTACCACCATGAAAACAAAGTGTATATATATATGAAGCTTCATTGCCCTTGTGCTTTGGGGACGTGCTTTCCGTGTGTTTCCTTAGAAGGGCCCCAGTAACCTTCTCAGAGCATTTCTTGGCCCAGTGTGAGAAGGATTTTTAAGGAACCAGAGTTCAGTTCAAGGGAACATTACCTCAAAGGGCGAGAGGGATCTAAGTCTCAGGAGTGGCCTAGAGTTCAGACTATTGCCTGTGTTGTTTTACCATATATAGTCTGGACAGAGGCTTTGACATTCAAGGCTCTGACTTTGCTGACATTCCCAAAAGTTTAGCTGGAAAATCTGGAGCTCTGACTTATTTGAGCTCTATGATCTACAGGTTTCTAACAGAAGGATAAGGGTCTTTATGTAGAATTCTCTGTCAAAGAGAAAAAGAAGAAAGTCATAGAAAAAGTCAAGAACACACACAGATAAAAAAATAACAAAAACTCATCTATAAATTGAAGCGGTCTACAGAAAATAAAAGGGACAAACCTTCAGCTGGTATAAACCAAAGCACTGACTAATCTTAAAGCTATAACAATGGAGAGAGAGCTCACACAAAAAATAAATGCACTGTTTGCAGTACAAACAAAACAGTTTTGAGCTGTTTGCACAAACACAAGACAAAAAGAAGAGAGGTGAAAATCTATCTGTAGACTACTTTACTCCCTGTGCGCCTGTCAGGAATTTTACAGGTAGTTATAGCTGTTTAACTATCAGAAAGACTGAGTGAGAAAATGGAAAGAATCCAGAAAATAGCAAAAATGATCAGAGAGCTGAAGAGACTGATATGTAGCGGGTGACTAAAATAGAACTGAATTTTTAAGACATTGGCACTATGACATTTAAAGAGATACAGCAATCTACAGTCTGAAAGGCATGAATGCAAAAAGAGAGGGACCTTCATAGAAAAAGAGGAAGGGAAACTAAACAAGAGAAAAAATGCATGTTGGATTTTCAAAGTAAACTGAAGTAGCCTCTCAAGAATGGAATGTGTAAAAGATTTGCCAGTCTAGGACTAAAAATGTTCTCTTTTCTCAGATCTATCTACAGTAGGTGTCTTAAAAATTCCTTATTCCTGTTCTTATTCATTCATCTCCACAGTTCTAAGACTGAGTAGTAGCTAGCATTTTATTCAAGGATCATCTGGCTCTGGTCAAAACAGTTTTTGAGAACAAACCAATCCCTAACTTAGTCCCTGTTCTCTGCTATGTCTCCTGTCACTGCCGCCGCAAATATAAACGTTGAAGGAAATTTTAAGGTGCAAGCATCACACACACAATACTTTCTTTCAGCACATGTTGAACTCACTGACTGCTGCCGACTCTTCAGGCAAGGGTTTCCTTATTACCCTTGGATTTAATAGAAAGCTGTGTGGAAGAGCTCATAGCCTTGGGAGGAAGTAACCTGAAGGGAAAAAAAAATGGAAGTAGCCAATTGGCCATTAACCACAGTTGCTAGACTTTGACTACTGATCATGTGCATCCTGTCTGGAAAGCAACTTTGAATTCTATCTGCACCTATCTCCTTTCTTTGAATAAGCTGAACACAGCAAAACACTGTAATACATTCATACATATAATGTGTATATATATGCAGGTGTTGTAATACGTGGACCAGTTGCACTGACATTACAGGGGCAGGCCAACTCATACTAGAAAAGACTTACAGAGAGAAGGAATGTAATCCAATGCACCTTTAAGAATTGGAACAACTACACTTCTAATCTAAATTATTAGAAAAATTATCAGTTGCTCACATGAGCATTTGTCTTCCATTCTCATCTCTTTTTTTCAGTGGAGTTTTCAAAGTATTTTTCAATTTTAAAGGCATTTTTAAATTGTATGTCCTTTGAAAAAGTATTCCACAAATTTCACTTTTCTCAAAGGAGCAGCCAGAAGATTCCTAAAAAACCCAGATGACAACTTTATGGAACACGTCCTAAGAGAGCTAACTCAGAAAAATGCCCTCCCTGATCTGCTGCTTGTCAACAGAGTGGGTCCTGTGAGTAAAGTGGATATTGGTGGCTGTCTTGGCCACAGCAACCACAAAGAGATTAAGTTTAAAATGCTGACAGGAGCAAAAGTGCCAGCAACACCTCAGCTTTGGACATGAGGAGAGCAGACTTCAGGCTGCTCAGGGAATTAGTAAAGTCCCCTGGGAAAATGTTTTTGCAGCTACTGGAGTCCATCACTACTGGTCATTTTTCAAACATGATCTCCTAAGGGCACAGAAGCAGCAATTCCCAAATGTCAGAAGTCAAGCAGGTGAGGCAGAAGGCCACCTTGGCTGAGTAGGGATCTTCTCTTGAAAATAAGGCAACAAAAGGAAGGTGTATGCCCAGTGGAAGCAAGGTCAAGTGATGTGGGAAGAATACAGAGATGCTGCTTACAGATGTAGGGAGCAAATTCATGCAGGCAAAGCTCAGCTGGAGTTGAAGCTGACCAGAAATGTGGGGAAAATAAAAAAAGTATTTTCACATATATTAATTGCAATAGGCAGTATAGAAACATCATCAGCCTGTTACAGGATGTGGATGGTCACCTCACCAACAGGAAGAGAGACAAGGCAGAGGTATTTAACACTTTCTTTGCCTCTGTCTCCAACATGGATGACAGACCAAGGGTGTCTCAGTACCCTAGGCTGGAGGACCATGACTGAGAGAATGATCACCTTCCAGTCGACCCTGAAATTGTGTGGAATCTGCTGCTACAGATGGATTCCTAAAAATCTGTGGGGCCTGATGGGATTCATCCCAGAATCCTCAAAGAGCTGGATGATGTCATTGTAAAACCTCTCTCAGTGATTTTTAAGCAGTCTTGGGAGTCCAGAGAGGTCCCAGTTGACTGGAAACCGGCAAATGTTGTTCTGATTTTCAAGAAGGGCAAGAAGGAAAACGCCAGAAACTACAGGCCTGTCAACCTCTCATAGCTTATCAAGGGAAGCCAGTTGATGTAATCTTTTTGGATTTCAGTAAAGTTTTGATACTGTTTTGCACAGGATCCTTCTGGATAAAAAATCCAGCACACAGCTGGATAAACACATCACATGGTGGGTAAGCAATTGGCTCACAGGTCGAGCACAGAGGGTAATAGTGAATGAGGTAACATCAGATTGGTGACCTGTCACTAGTGGGGTTCCACAGGGCTCCATCTTCATCCCAGTGCTCTTCAGCATCTTCATAAATGACTTGGACACAGGACTGGAAGGGATACTAAGCAAGTTTGCAGGTGATACAAAACTGGGAGGAGCTATTGACTCCCTTGAAGGAAGGGAGGCCCTGTAGAGAGATCTCAACAAGTTAGAGGACTGGGCAATCACCAACCATATGAAGTTCAACAAGGGAAAGTGCCAGATTCTGCACCTGGGATAGGGCAACCCTGGATGTTTGCACAGACTGGGGAATGAAATGCTGGAAAGCAGTGCCATGGAAAGGGACCTGGGGGTCCTGGTTGATGGCAAGTTGAACATGAGTCAGCAGTGCCCTGGCAGCCAGGAGGGCCAGCTGTGTCCTGGGGGGCATCAGACAAAGCATCGCCAGTTGGTTGAGGGAGGTGATTGTCCTGTTCTGCTCTGCACTGGTGTGGCCTCACCTTGAATATTGTGTGCAGTTTTGGGCACCACATTATAAGAAAGATATTAAGCTCTTAGAGAGCATCCAAAGGAGGGCAATGAAGATGGTGAAGGGCCTTGAGGGGAATCTGTATGAGAAGCAGCTGAGATCACTCGGTCTGTTCAGCCTGGAGGAGACTGAGGGGAGACCTCATCGCAGTCTACAGCTTCCTCGTGAGGGGAGGAGGGGCAGGCACTGATCTCTTCTCTGTGGTTACCAGTGACAGGACCCAAGGGAATGGCCAGAAGTTGTGTCAAGGAAGATTTAGGTTAGACATTAGAAAGAGGTTCTTCACCCAGATGGTGGTCGGGCACTGGAACACGCTCCCCAGGCTTGGTCACAGCACCAAGCCTGACAGAGTTCAAGAAGCTAATTAGCACCTAATTAGCTAACTAATTAGCATCGTGCAAAGTGACACTTCATCAGTAGAAGAAGGAATAAAACAACCATTAGCAGAGTCCTATTTAAAACAGAGCATTTAGCAATCTCCAGAAAACATGGTGTGATCCAAGGAAGCTCCTTCACTGACAGCTAATCATGGAATCTTTGCAGCAGAGAGGTACAAGAACAATTACTGCTTTTATCATGATTTTCACTCAGAATCTGGTTTAACTGTTCAATGCCCATGGAGAAATCCCCTGTTCTTCCTGCAGACCCCACCAGCACCAGAGCTGCTTCTGTATCTCCTCCACAATATCCTCTTTCCTTTTTCATTTCAGTAGGCAAACAGCCCAAGCTCTGAACTTCTGACGAATATTCAGATTTTGGTTTCATGCTACACCAAAGTTTAGTGCCTTTCTTTGCTCTGCTTATATGAATAAACAGTCATAAACACTTGGGTTACCACATTTTTACAAGCTACCACGAGTCAGCTGAACAGTAGCAGCTGTTGGACCACCATGCTGCAAGGCTAAAGCAGATGGTTCTCCTCCCCAACTCTGGCAAGGCTGAGGCACGAACAGGCTCTGGAGTTGTCATCCAGCACTGAGTAACTCTCCATACCCTACATTCCTTTCTCACCTTTTACAATGTACAGCTGACCCACCAGCAGGAAGCCCATTAGGGTTTCTTATAATCTTTAACAGTCCCTGTACTGTTGCAAATGTTGAAGTGGCCAGCAGGACTAGGGAAGTGATTGTGCCTCTGTGCTCAGCACTGGTGAGGTCACACCTCAAATCCTGTGTCTAGTACCAAGATGCACACTGTGAGAAAGACATTGAGGTGCTGGAGCGTGTCCAGAGAATGGCAATGAAGCCGGTAAAGGGTCTAGAGAGAAAGTCATACGAGGAGCAGATGAGATTATTTAGATGGGAGAAAAGGAGGCTTAGGGGAGACCTTATCACTCTCTACAACTACCTGAAAGGAGGCTGTGGCCCGGTGGGGGTTCTCCCAGGCAACTAGGGACGGGACAAGAGAAAATGCACTCAAGCTACACCAGGGGAGGTTCACACTGGACATCAAGAAGAATTTCTTCACTGAAAAGGGTGGTCAGGCATTGGAACAGGCTGCCCAGGGAGCATCCCTGGAAGTGTTCAAGAAATGGATGTGGCACTATGGTTTAGTTTAGGTGTTCAGTCAAAGTTTGGACTCAATGATCTTGGACGTCTTTTAAAACCTTAATGATTCTATGATTCTATGATTTAATACATATCACACATGCGGTCAGCCTCCGAATCCCAACCTGGGATCTTTTCAACTAGATCACCACTTCTTTCATCATTCAAATCTGAGTCTCACAGAATCATCGTGAGTTTTACTCTGTAACATGTGCTAACACATTAATAACAGTTCTGCTGATACATCCTAGAAACTGCAGTGAGAACCAAAGATTAAAAAAAATAAAAACACACAAGAATGAATTTTGAAAACACTCTAAAAACGTTTCCAGACTTGTACTGATGGGAAAAAAGAAAAAGAAAGTACTAAAAAATGTATGAGCCCAGCCCCTTTGCTATTCCCTGTGCTCTCCATCTGCTGACAAGGAACCGTATTCCCACTGTCAGCATTAAACAGCAAACTCTCTCACCCCTCACTGGAAAGTATTTGAGCACTAACCAGTAAATCATCAAAACAGTAACTCAGGAGACCTCATGGGAGTACTTTCTTCCTTTCTCATATCAGAAATCAGAGGCACGCTGAAAGGTACTATAAACGTCTCTATTATTACTAACCTAGCTTGGCTAAAAGAGATCCAGAAAGTCCTAAAATCATTGCAACCAGTTCTTAACCTGAACATATTTATCGTGTCATTTCTACTCTGACTCTCGAAGCAGCTTTAACTCCAACACATATAAAACCAGCCTTCGTAGAAGCATTTGGCTTAAATTCAGCAGCATTGTATATAATTCAGCCAGCAGCGTTGTATATAATTCAGCAAAATAAATACAAATATTTAGCCATTGCTTACATTTATTTGCGTTGACTGGTCACTGAAAATGCTGAATTTTACACTCCACAGGACAAAAAATGACAAGAAAAGCAACTGAGAGCAAGGGAGTTTCCACACACAGGGACAGGATCTAATTATGCTTTTAAATCGAACAAGTCAAGGGTCATTGCTTCAGTGGTGACAAATTGGCATACATATGATGCATATACTTTTTTCTAAAAGTCTCCCATCAGGTTTTCTTATGCATACTCTTCAAACATGTAGTCTATGAAATAATTTTTTTCTTGAACAGATATGGCTATAACAATACAATGTTTTAGAGTTTACAGGTAGAAACCTCTCTATATGTGTCAAATTTGAATATTTAAACTGCCCACTGTGTAAACAAGAAAATCTACATCTAATCAACATATTTAATCTGCAAGATCCTTCAGATTTTGCTTCATTTTAACACATCTCGCATATCCCTGAACGCCACACAAATTTCTGAGTTCTCTATACCTGCTTCCTTCATGTGGATTTCCATCCAGGCATACATTTATGAGAAGGAAAACTGGGGAAAGGGTTTGCAACTTGTTCACTAACACTGCCTGGTTCACTTGTTGAAATCTCAGCTGTGCGGCTGCCTTTCCATTCCACCCTGCTGCATGGCCAGGGGAGGGCTGTAGCCACTGTTTTTACACCTCACTCCTAATGTAAATAAGTACTTAGAGCCCATCTGAACTTTTTATATGCCAGTATATTGTCTATCTGTGAAATGGTAGTAACAAAAATTCCCCAGATATATCACAGAGATATGATGGTAAAATAACAGACTCTTTTCACAGCTCCTCTGAAATCATTCAGATTTTTAATACTGATCTTGAAAAGAGAATAACATATCTGAAGTGCACATCTGTTAAAATTCCCAACAAAATTACAATGGAAATAAATTGGTGTCCTTTACCTCTTTGAAAATATAAAGTGCTATTTATATTATGATCTTATATGGTACTTTTAGATTAAATTAAAAATATTTTTTAAAGGGAAAGGAGAGAGAAAACAGGAAAAGGACACCTTGAGAGCTGAACTCATCCTGACATGCAAAATAGAATGGATGAGGCCCAAGTGGCCATTGTCTATGTCTTGTTGCAAAGACAGAGGTTTTCTCCAATGCAAAATATAATTGTGAAAGCTTTTGCCAAAAGACATATAACTGACATCCCTGCTGTGGTCAAGAAAGACAGTTTCTATCTGTATATAAAGCACTACAATAATCAAAGCAACGCTCAAAGCTTAAACAAGAATATCCTTATAAAACAGGTATGCTTTTTTCATGAAAAATATTCTTTCAGGAGCAATTGCATTGCTTTATTTTAAATCCTCAGAGATTGCAAAGGTAAACACTTCATTTTCCGTGGTGCTGTCTCAACATTTATCAGTCATTACAATAACAGATTTCAAAAAGCAGATAGACATGAACAAGAGAGTGCTATTTGCTTTTCATAAGGGCGGTTGGTACTGCAAGCCCACTCTCCACTGGCAGATGGTGATTTGGGAGATCTTGCAAAAAGAACCACTCCCTAGCTGTCAGCAAAGTTGGAACTGAGCAACAGAGCTACAGAGTCGCTGCTCCAGCTGGTTGGGTAGACTGAGATGCAGCAGAAGTGGTTGGGAAATGGGCAGAGCTGTTCAAAAGCAGCTCCGTGGTTGTGCACTCGCACCCCAATCCTCAGCTCTAGTGAGAGGAGAGGTAGGAAGTAGTTGGTATAAAGGAGTATGGTCTGACTTGTGTAACCAAGGGGCTAATTTGGGATCCTCTGTTAGTTGCTCCTACCTTGGTTTTCAGCAGCACTAAACCAAATTTCTGTCCCTGACCCAAGTAGCCACCAGAAGCCTGATGAATGCCTTTGAGTTGCACTCAGCCCCTGTATCTATAGGCTAAAAAAATAGTAGTTTCTAGACAGAAGCACCCTGAAGGACGGGGCTGGACCTTGACTCTGTCAACTGGCCTTTTTATTCCTCTCATTCATGGAGCAAAGAGGAATTAGGGGAGTAGAAATGCAGCTCATAAGCATATGAGTCATTACGCTGTTTCTTTGGTTGCCTTTGAACCTATTGTAAACTTGTATTTTCAGGCTTTTAGCCTTTAAGAGCCACAGCTACATTGCTAGATCCAAACCATTTACATGACAGCAGTATCAGTAAACTCATCAACATGGGAGAAAAAAAGTGTCAACATGAGTAACACATAGACGCAAAGCTTTTCTGCAGAAGCCAAAAACGATGCAATGTGGTCCAGAGCATTGTAATAGGTGATTTCCTGCCCAAACTTTAAGTAATTTTTATATCACTTTCCTGTGAGCTTTTTAAAGCGTACAGCTATCCTTAATTTATGCAGTGGTGAAAACTAAAGAAAGTTACCCCTAGCAACTTCCTTTTTAATTTAACAAGCCTGGATTATTGGTTAGTAATATCATTTCTCTCTGAGAATGATGGTGATTGTGGTTATGGAATGCAGCAATAATGAACTTCTGGCAGCTCATAAGCTCACACTGCGTATCAATATTTTCAGATACTTTTAGCAATCATTATAATAATTTACCTTATATAGACCACTTTTAGGCTTAAAACATGTTCTCAAATAAAACAAGAGGAAATAATTTGTATGAACTGAAGCTAAAATCCAAAGAGGGCATGAAAATAGCTTGTAATGGCAGGTTCAGTGTTTTATTGCAGCAAAAATTATGCAGTTTAGGGAGAAAGAGTCAAGTAAATCACGGTGGAGTTGACGGGCCGGTGGGGCCGGACATGGGAACTCGGTGGGCAGTGGCGACACCTCCCTTCCCCTCCTCTTTCCCTGCTTTCCCTACAGCTGCAAAGGGTCGGCAGACACGGTCCAACACGGCCCAATGCATAATCCCCTAGGGTTTTTGTTCCCGCTGCCTGTTGTTGCGATGCCACAAACGCTGACAAAGGCCCGTCACGCCGCGGTGACAGCCCGGCACCGCAGGGAACGGGGACACCGAGCGCACCGGGCGGCGCCGGGCGGCCGGGGGACCCTTTTGGAGGTCTGAGCACCCACGGAGCAGCTGCCGAGCCGGGGGGCGGGCGGGCTGCCGGCAGGCGCCCACCCTGAGTCCAGCTCGGGGCTCCCCGTCGCTCCCACCGCCGGCCCCGGCGCGGCCGGAGCGGCGTGTCCCCGGCTGCCCCGCCCCGCTCCCCCTGGCGCTGCCGCCGGTCCGCGGCTCCTTCCGCGCCCGGCCCG